>NC_064811.1:151601447-151963643 GCF_023721935.1 Panthera uncia
TCAGGCTCTGTGCTGACAGCTCAGAGCCAGGAGCCTGCTTCAGATTCTGTGTCTCCCTCTCTCTCTGCCCCCTCTTCCACTCATGCTCTGTCTCTCTCTCTCTCAAGAATAAAAAAATATTTTAAAAAAATTTAATAAAAAAATAGCAATAGCATTCTAATATTTTTATACCTATTTTGTTTGAACATCATTACAAGCCTATTAGATAGGTATGAATATTACAATTTCACAAAAAAGAATGAACCTTTAAGGCTCAGAGAATGTGAAAAAACACTAAATTTCATAAACTGGACCTTTGACAAGTACTAAAGTTAGGATTATGTATGAGAAGTTCCTGAGTCTAAACCCCAGCACTTTTTCTACTACACTATACTGGAGTAATGGATTGCATAATAAGGCTACATACAAATTACACTCATCTCAGGATACCTTTTTTTTGGTAATGTCACCCTGTTGCTTGCTCTTTAATCATGTCTCTCAAAGAAAGTCAGTCTTTAATTTTCAAGAAGTGAAATTTATCAATATTCATTCTCGTATCATTCATGCTTTTTGGGTTTTCTCTAAGAAACATTGCCTTAGCAAAGTCACATTCTCTTCTATAAGTTTTATAATAAGTTTCAGCTCTTAGGTTTACAACTATAATTCATTCAAGTTAATTTCTGGATACAGTATGACATAAGGGTCACAGCACATACCATAAACCTGAAGGATATACCATTCCTCCAGCACCATATGTTCAATTGCCTTGGCACCTTTGTCAAAAATCAATTGACTATAAATGTGTACATCTTTCTAGACTCTGCTCTGTTCAACTGATCTGTCCTTATGCTAACAACACAACTGTCCTGAATACTACAACTTTATCATGGCAAATCTTAAAATCAAATAGTGTTAATTACTCAAATTTTGTTCTATTAAAAAAAATGTGTTATTTTAGATCTTCTGAATTTCCATATAAATTATAGACTCAGCTTATCAAGTCCTACTAAAAAGCCTCCTAGGGTTTTGATTGAGATTCTGTTGAATCTATAGATCAATTTTGAGAGAACTGAAATTTTAAAATTTTTGAGTCTTCTGATCCATGAAAATAGTATACATCTCCATTTACTTAGGTTTCTTTATATCACAGTATTTTGTGGTCTTGTACACATTTATTATTTATTTTTCAGTATTTCATTTTTTATGTTATTATAAATGGTACTGTTAGTGAACTTCCACTTTCCAATTGTTCACTGCTATTATCTGATAAGCGTATACAAAACTAAAAATGGTGTCTGTATACTGATTATATATACTGTGATTTCACTAGGCTGATTTAATAGTTCTAAGGGCTTCTTAAAAAATCCTTAGGATTTTCTAGAAACACAAGCAGGTTGTCTATGAATAAAGACAGTTTTATTTTTTTCTAGTCTATGTGTCTTTTATTTATTTTCTTACCTTACTGCACTGGCTAGGAATTTCAGTACACTGTTGAATAGAAATGGTAAGGTCAGAAATTCTTGCATTATTCCCGATCATAAAAGAAAAGCGTGCAGTCTTTCACCATTAAATATGACATTAGTTTTAGGTTTTTAGTAGATATCCTTTATCAGTTTAAGGAAGTTCTTTTTTATTCCTAATTTGCCTAGTTTTAGTTTTTTGTTTTTAAATCACAAGTGGCATTTTTCTGCATCTTCTGTACAACTTTCTGCAATTCCTGCATCTTCTGCAATGAAATTACAATAGTTTTTCCACTTCAGTCTATTAATATGATGAATCACACTGATTTCAGAATGTTAAACTAACCAACCTTATTTTGACATTACATTAGTCATGAGGTATTAACTTTTTACAATTTGTTATTTTGTTTATCCTTTCCTAATATTTCAATAAGAATTTCTGCATATGTTCCTGAGAATATTGGTTTAGATTTCTTTCTCTGTCATGTCTTTGTCTTGGTATCAGAGTAATACAGCCATCCTAAAACAAGTTGAGGAGTGTTCCTTTTCTCTTCTCTTTTCTGAGTTTATGTGGAATTGGCATTATTTCTTCTTTAAATGTTTGGGAGAATTCGCTATAAAGCCCTGGAGTTTTCTTTGTGGGAAAATTTTTAACTACAAATCTAATCTAAGTAATAGACATAGGGACGTTCAGGTTGATCTATTTCTTCTTGAGTGGGCTTTCATAGTTTGTATCCAAGAAGGAATTTGATCATAAGTTGTTTTTTTTTTATCTAAGTTTTAATGTTTCAGGATCTATAGTAATATCCTTTTTTGTTGTTGTTGTTGTTGTTCCAGATATTTGTTGTGTCTTCTCTTTTTTTCTTGATCTCTTGACAGGTCTGTCAATTTTATGGATCTTTTCAAAGAACCAGCTAGCTATTGGTTTCACTGATTTTCATGCTTATTTTCTATTTCACTGATTACCATTCTTGATTATTTCTTTCCCTTGACTTATTCTGGGAAAGATATTTGCTCATCTCTACCTAGTTTTTTGAGCTAGAAACTTAGTTAACTTATTTGGTATTCTATTTAGTTTACAAGAGTCCAAATCAAAAGAGTTCCTGCACCAAAGGAACTGAACTTAAGGAGCCTATTCACATCTGAACATGATGCAGATCAAGAGATCTTGGACTTGGAGAGCATGACTATAATCAGATAAGACTTTGTGGAATTTGGGAAGAGAATAAGTATATTTTCCATGTGGGAGAAATATAAAACGTAGTGGCCTGAGAGTGGACTGTGGTAATTATTTTCATAGATGGTTGTAATAATTTCTCCTTTGGTGTGTGACTTTGCTCCTCTGTCCATTGAGAGAGAGAACTGGAATCTGAGATTATACAACTTCCCAAACCAAACCTTGAGCCTCTGGTAAATTCTGCTTTTCACTTTTTTGGAGAGCTGCCCTGAGATTACCCTGTAAAGAAGATGGCCTACTTTACTGCCCTGAGATTACCTTGTAAAGAAGATGGCCACACAGAAGAGAACCAAGGCATGCCAGCAGACAGACATGTAAGTAATGCTGTCTTGGACTTTCAGCCTTTCCAAACCTCCACCTAAATGGAGCACCATGAGTAAGCCCAGGCTAATCCAACAGAGGAGCAGCCCAATCAGTTCTCAAAACTATGACAAATAATAAATCTTTGTTGTTCACTCCTAAGTTGTAAAGTGGCTGGTTAATCTGTAGTTAACTGAAACTACTGAGTACTGATAGAAAATAGATAAAAGATTTTTCTCTTTATGGAGTTGTTAAGGGAAAAACATAAAGATAAGATTTAAACCAATTGAGATATTGCTAAACATACTCATTAAAAGCCACAAAAGCAAAAAAGAAAAAAAAGATAAAAGAAGGAGTATGAAGTAGAAAAACTTAAATAAGGGCTTCCCATAATTTATATATTTGCTTTACACTATCAATGCCTGCTAATCTCTGCTCTCTTTGGTAAACAGAGCCTACCACCCATTCTCAATGGTAGCCAGAGTGATCTTTAAAGCTGTAACTCAAAACCATGTCATGTCCCTACTTAAAACCCTACAGTGCCTCCCCAGTGCACAGAGAATAAAACTTAAAATCTTCTATCATGATCTACACTGTCTTACAAGATATGGCCTCTGCCCTTCATTCCCCCAGTCTAGGCACAAGTTGCCTTACTTTTCATCCTTGAATACCCCACGCTCACTCCTATTTTAGATTCTTCAACTGCACTCTACCTAAAATATTCTTTTCACAGCTGGTTTCTTATTCTGATGTTAATTCAAATGTTACCTCAGAGAGACCTTTCTTGACCACCCAATTAAAATACTACCTACTATCATAACTTTGACTTCCATTCTTCTAGTACTTACTAAAATTATTTACTTATTTATTTGTGTATCTGTCCTCCCAGCTCTATCAAAGTAAAAATTGTTGGGGTGCCTGGGCTGGTTAAGTATCTGACTTCGGCTCAGGTCATGGTCTCACACAGTTCGTGAGCTCCAGCCCCACTTTGGGATTCTCTCTCTCCCTGCCCCTGGCTCACTCGTGCTCTTTCTCTCTCGAAAAAAAAAAAAAAAAAGGTAAAATTGTTTCAGGCTAGTTCACCATTGTGACCCTGCTTAGAATAATAAACTGTATTCCCAAGACCATAGTGTCTGGCACACAGGAAGTGCTTAAATACTTGTTTTCTTAATAAATGAATTATGTAAAGATAAGGTATTAGTTTGGGACTCTCACCCCACTCCCATGAGGGAAAAGTTGAGAACGATCAAGCTCCCTAATAATAAAGAACTAAGTATTTTGAAAGGTTTAAGAAAAGCATTCAATTATTTAATAAGCTGTCACCCTTAACTAAAAAGGGTCTGTGCTAGCACAACTCCCACACTTTATGCTACAAACCAGGGTTCTGTGTGAGCACATGACACTAGTGCTTTCTAATTAGCTCCTATTGACAGAATTTTGACTGTAACTTTCTTCACAGGAGAACTCAAAACACAATTCAAGCCCCAAAGCCAAGCTTCAAGCCTGCTGGAGAAAATGAGGTAAGATACCCTCAGAAACCCCTAAGAGTCCTAAACAACACTTTAGGACTGAGATAACACTTTTGTTAAAAACAGATAGTCTGACAGGGCAACTCTCCCTTCTTTGGTAGAAGGCATGAGAAACTTATGTATGTCCATCAGTCTGATGAATCCTGGAACATGTCTCATCTTTGCTTATGTGATTTCTCCCACCAGAAATGTTTATATGCAGGATTTTTCATCTCTACAAAACCAATTCCATCTCTCAACGTTTAACCATATGCTTTCTGGAGCAAGTAATAAATAGCACCATTCAAAATGGCTTAAACTTACAAGAGTGTTTACTATTTCATATAATAAGAACTCAGGAAGATAAGGCAGCTTCAGAATAAGTTAACTGAGAAAACCAAAGATCTTTATCAAAGAACCTTTTCCCTTTTACCTGCTCGGCCATCCCAAATGAGAAAAAAAGAGCTTAAGAGATTTAAGCTATAGATAGGGCCATGTATAGGTACACCAACGTACACAATAACAATCAGAGCTCTACAAGGAGGGGAAAAAGAGTGATGCACTGACTAGGCAACCAAAAGTACAAAAAGGTCCAATCACAAATACTGATATTTCAATAAGTCTTTCTTGAGCACTCAAGCCTTCTGTGACATTACATGTATGACTTATATAATTATCTGGCATTTTAAATTATTCTTCTGATAGATTATAATTTTTTATGGAAATCTATAGTGAAGGAAATACCAAAGCAGGTTTACTTAATATGTGTGAAGACACAAGTAGATTAAATATTAAAATAAGACTATACAAATAAGAGAACTTCAAATTTGGTATATATCTACATCTACATAGATGTGTACAAATGCTAAGCTGCAAGGATACTCAGAATAATGAAATATTGGAAACTCACATGTCCAACAATAGATGATTGTTACATATAACAACATGGTTACAGAATTCATTAATATATACTCTTACGGAAAAATTCTGGATATCAATACCTAATGACACAGAAAATACTCACGATTTAATTTTAAATGAAAAGGGGCTTACACAAACTGTACATAGTACATTTCATCCTAGACCATTTGAACTAAGCAACAGAATATGCCACATCAAATAAAAGAGTCTCAAACATTTCAGTATTTTAAAGTACTAACTTGTCTTGACATAGAAGAGGCATCTGCAGATCAAAGTCAGATGAAGAACACACTGTCACTGTTTGTCAATTAATAAACATCAGGATACAGAAGAGTCAGAGGGCTATTATGACTTTTTGGTTTGGTTCTAGACTGATAGTTCCTATATTTCAGGGCTGTCTTTCAACTCTGATTGGCACTATGAATCTCAAGTGCTTTGAGATTATTGAACAATAAAAAGTTCTTCTAGGTACTAAATTTTCAAAGTAAAAAAGTTAATTTTGTTACATTTATAAACTGCTGCTATGATGTTGCATGACTTCTAGAAAAGTACACATTGTTCTTAAACTAATCTGTGCCATGGACATACATTTTGTAATTTTGAAAAGTCTGTAAAAATGTGTAAACTCATTTCACATGAACATGACACTGCTAAGTTTATTTTAAAAAATCATTAGGGGCACCTGGGTGGCTCTGTCAGTTAAGCAACCAACTTTTCGTTTCGGCTCAGGTCATAATCTCACATTTCGTAGGATATAAAGCCCTGCGACAGCCTCTGCACCAACAGCATGGACAGCCTGCTTGGGATTCTCTCTCACCCTCTCTCTCTCCTCCTCCCCTACTCACACACTCTCTCTCAAAATAAACATTTTGAAAAAATAAAAAATTAAAAAATCATTAAATTCTGAAAGTCTGTTTCAACACACCTAGTTTTTGTCTTTTTCTTTTTTCATTTATTAAATTCCACATGAGTGAAATCAATGATACTAGTCTTAGACTGACTTATTCTACTTAGTATTATACCTCCTAGGTCCAACCATGTTGTTGCAAAATGGCAAGATTTCACTCTTTTTTTAAAATGTTTATTTATTTTTGAGATAGAGACACAGCACGAGCCAGGGAGGGGCAGAGAGAGAGGGAGACACAGAATCCCAAGCAGGTTCCAGGCTCTGAGCTGTTAAGCACAGAGCCCGACACGGGGCTCAAACCCACAAACCACAAGATCATGACCTAATCCAAAGTCAGACACTTAACTGACTGAGCCACCCAGGCACCCCGAGATTTCATTCTTTTTTATGGCTGAATAATAATACATATATACCACTCCTTTACCCATTCATCTATTGATAGACACTTGGGTTGCTTCCACATCTTGGCTACTGTAAATAATGCTGCAATGAACACAGGAGTGTTCGTATCTTTTTGAATTACTGTTTTTATTTATTTTTGTAATGTTTATTGATTGCAGGAGAGATAAAGGTCTTCCCAAACAAACAAAAACTGAAGGAATTTGTCACCACTAAACCAGCCCTACAAGAGATCCTAAGGGGGATCCTGTGAGACAAAGTACCAGAGACATCGCTACAAGCATAAAACATACAGACATCACAATGACTCTAAACCCGTATCTTTCTATAATAACACTGAATGTAAACGGATTAAATGCGCCAACCAAAAGACATAGGGTATCAGAATGGATAAAAAACCAAGACCCATCTATTTGCTGTCTACAAGAGACTCATTTTAGATCTGAGGACACCTTTAGATTGAGAGTGAGGGGATGGAGAACTATTTATCATGCTACTGGAAGCCAAAAGAAAGCTGGAGTAGCCATACTTATATCAGACAAACTAGACTTTAAATTAAAGGCTGTAACAAGAGATGAAGAAGGGCATTATATAATAATTACAGGGTCTATCCATCAGGAAGAGCTAACAATTATAAATATCTATGCGCCGAATACCGGAGCCCCCAAATATATAAAACAATTACTCACAAACATAAGCAACCTTATTGATAAGAATGTGGTAATTGCAGGGGACTTTAACACTCCACTTACAGAAATGGATAGATCATCTAGACACACGGTCAATAAAGAAACAAGGGCCCTGAATGACACATTGGATCAGATGGACTTGACAGATATATTTAGAACTCTGCATCCCAAAGCAACAGAATATACTTTCTTCTCGAGTGCACATGGAACAGTCTCCAAGATAGATCACACACTGGGTCACAAAACAGCCCTTCATAAGTATACAAGAATTGAAATTATACCATGCATACTTTCAGACCACAATGCCATGAAGCTTGAAATCAACCACAGGAAAAAGTCTGGAAAACCTCCAAAAGCATGGAGGTTAAAGAATGTTTATTGATTGCGAGCAAGCATGCAAGTGGGGAGGGGCAAAGAGAGAGGGGGACACAGGATTTGAAGCGGGCTCTGCGCTGACAGCGGCGAGCCTGATGTGAGGCTCGAACTCACGAACTGTGAGATCATGACCTGAGTTGAAGTTGGATGCTCAACCAACTGAGCCACCAAGATGTCTATTTTCATTTTCTTTGGGTAAATAACCAGTAGTGGAATTACTAGATCATATGGTAATTCTATTTTTTTTTTTTTTTTTTCAGGAACCTTCATACTGTCTTCCACAGCAGCTGCACCAGTTTGCGTTCCCACCAACAGTGCACTAGGGTTCTTTTTTCTCCACATCTTCACTAACACTTGTTGCATTTGTTTTTTTTAGTCATTCTGATATATGTAAAATGATATCTCTTGGTTTTAATTTGCATCTCCCTGATGATTAGTGATGCTGAGCAGCTTTTCATGTGTCTGTTGCCTATCATTGTATCTTGTTTAGAAAAATGTCTATTCAGGTCCTCTGACCATTTTTTAATTGAATTATTTCTTGTTTTGTTTTGTTTGTGTTTTTTTGGAGTTGTTTAAATTCTTCATATATTTTGGGTATTAACTCCTTATTGGATATTTTATTTGCATATATTTAAAGACAGATAGTGGGTGTGTCTAAACTACCTATCACTGGGTCTCAAAACCAAAGCAACCATTTCAAATTTTTAAGGTCATCTTAGAAGAAAGCTCCTAGGAATAGATCAAACCACAGGTCTCCAGGAAATTCATGTGATTAAATTTATTAATTAAGAGGTAAATGGCATAATCAAAAGGCACTTTCTCCTAGGAAAGATAGCATCAGGAATTAGGATTAATTCTGTGGGAGCTCTCCAATACTACTGGGAAAGAAGAGAATCCACTTCATTTCCTAGGTTAGGGAGCTTAGGTGATTTTGTTAACTCCAAAAGTATTTTCACCTGTGCCCACAGAAAACACCATGAAAAACTTTGTATTTTAGAAAGAGAGGCAGAAGGACTCTGTAATGAGAGATGTCCCATCCTCATAAGGATATACTGAGTGTGACAACAATGTAGAGAGGCAGAAATTGAACAACTCTGGTATTAAAAATGCTGTATTTGGAAAATTTTACTGAGTAGCTTTTATAACACTATGTACTGTATATGAAGAAATTTCCAGGTGTGGGGAATTTCATGCAGTAACTTCAAGTAATTTTTGAGACTATTTGAGGGTTGTCTAGAATGTGACAACCTGGACTTATGAGCTCTATGCTCTATCCTCTAAGTCACAGGCAGCATAGCAGCTGTATTTCTTTTCTTTATCTTTTATAGTACTAATCACATAGTGAAATTGAATATTACTTAATGGCCAAATAAATGTATACATACAACTTCACATAATTACATAGCTTTTAGTAGCTGGATGCAGAAAGAAATCCAGGTTCACAGGCATTCAACAAATGAAATTTACTACTCTGGACACAAAAATGGGATAATCACTTATATGCAAATATATAAAATTACTGAAGTGAAAAAAGTAAAAAGAGAGACTATGAATAGCTATGCCAAGCACAATGACACAGAATTCCACTCTCAGTAAAACTCAATTTAAAATTATCATTTCAAGCCTTTCCTGAGATCTCATCTACAATTATTTACAATAACTTACATTTAACTGAAATGATCAGGAATGAGTCCTTTCTACATACTCTGGTTATGTGAGAATTCATTTTAAAGCAACAATATTCCATAGTAGTTGATTACTGAGAATCCCTCTAAAGTATATTGATACACAGTAGACCCTTGAACAATGCAGAGTTGGAGGCACCCTGCCATGCAGCTGAAAATCTGCATATAATTTCTGACTCCCCCAAAACTTATTAATAGTCTATTGTTGGTTCTTCCAGTAATATAAACAGTACATTAGCACATATTTTGTGTGTTATATGCACTATATGCTATATTCTTATAAAGCTAGAGAAAAGAAAACGTTAAGAAAATCATAAAATATATTTACAGTGTATAAGTGAACCCATGTTGTCTTTCAAGAGTCCACTGTACTGTTTAATTTAGTAAGAATACAGGCATACCCTGGAGATATTGCAGGTTTGGGGCCAGACTATCATAATAAAGCAAATATCGCAATAAAGCAAGTCAAATGAATTTCCTGATTTCCCAGTGCATATAATAGTTATGTTAAACTATCTACTAAGTGTGCAACAGCATATCTGAAAAATCAGCATATATACCTTAATTAAAAAATACTCTACGGCTAAAAAATGCTAATCATTATCTGAGCTTTCAGCAAATCATAATCCTTTTGCTAGTGCAGGGTCTTGCCTCAAAGTTGATGGCTGCTGATGGATAGGGGTGGTAGCTGCTGAAGAATGGGATGGTTGTGGCAATTTCTTAAAATAAGACAGCAATAAAGTCTGCCATATCGATTTATTCTTCCTTTCACAAACAATTTCTCTGTCACATACGACGCTGTTTGATAGCATTTTACCCACAGTAGAACTTCTTCCAAAATTGGAATCAATCCTCTCAAACCCTGCCACTGCTTTATTACCTAAGTTTCTGTAATATTCTAACCCCTTTGTTGTCATTTCTACAATCTTCACAGAATCTTCAGCAGGAATAGTTCCTATCTCAAGAAACTACTTTCTTTGCTCATCAGTAAGAAGCAATTCTTCATCCATTAAAGGTTTATCACAAGATTACAGCAGTTCAGTCCCATTTTCAGGCTCTACTTCTAGTTTTCTTCCTATTTCCACCACATCTGCGGTCACTTTCTCCAAACAAGTCTCAAACCTCTCAAAGTTATCCAGAAGGGCTGGAATCCACTTCTTCCAAAGTCCTGTTAATGTTGATATTTTGACCTCCTCCCATGAATCACAAATATTGTTAATGGCATCTAGAATGGTGAAAACTTTCCAAAAGGTTTACAATTTACTTTACCTAGATCCATCAGAAGAATCCCTAACTATGACAGCTATAACCTTAGGAAATGTAGTTCTTAAATAATAACACTTGGATATTGAAATAACCCCTTGATCTATGAGCTGAAGAATGGATGTTGGCTTAGCGGCATGAAAACAACACTCATCTCAGAACTCTTGGGTGACCAGGCGCATTGTCAGTGAGCGGTAATATTTTGAAAGGAATCTTTTCTTCTGAGCAGTTATCAACAGTGGACTTAGAACATCTGTAAACAGATGTGCCGCCATCCAGGCTTTGTTGTTCTATTTTTAGAACACAGGCAGAGTAGAGTTAGCATAATTCTTAAGGGCCCTAGGATTTTCGGAATAGTAAATAAGCATTGACTTTAACTTAAAATTGCATTAGCTCCTAATGAGAGCCTGTTCTTTGAAGTTCTGAAGCCAGGCACTGACTTCTCCTCTCTAGCTATGAAAGTCCTAAATTGCATTTTTTTCAAACAGAAGACAGTTTCATCTACACTGAAAATCTATTGCTTAGCATAGTTACCTTCACTAATTATCTTAGCTAGATCTTCTATTTTTAAAGCAGCACTTGCTGCTATACCTTTCCCTTTGATGTTATGTAGATGCCTTCTTTCTTTAAACCTCATGAACCACTGTTAGCTTCAAACTTTTCTTCTGCAACTTCCTCACCTCTCCCAGGCTACACAGAACTGAAGAGAGTTAGGGCCTTGCTATGGAGTAGGGTTTGGCTTAAGGGAATGTTGTGGCTGGTTTGATCTATGCAGACCACTCAAACTTTCTCCATATCAGCAAAAAAGCTACTTGACTTTCTTATCATTTGTATGTCCACTGAAGTAATACTATTAATTCCCTTCAAGAACTTTTCCTCTGCATTCACAACTTGGCTATTTAGCACCTGAGGCCCAGCTTTCAGCCTATCTCAGCTTTCCATGTGCCTTCCTTTCTAAGTTTAATCATTTCTAACTTCTGATCTAAAGTGCAAGATATACGACTCTTCCTTTCACTTGAATACTGAGAGGCTATTGTGGGATTATTAATTGGACGAATTTGTGTTGTTGTTGTTTCAGGGAATACGGAGGCCCAAGAAGAGGGAGAGACAGGGAAATGGCAGGCTGGTGAAGCAGTCAGAAAACACACATTTGATTAAATTCACCATCTGAGATGGGCGCTCTTCTCAGTGTTCCAAAGGAATTACAATAGTAACACCAAGGATCACTGACAAATCATCATAATATACTAATAATGAAAAGTTTGATGGGGCGCCTGGGTGACTCAGTCGGTTGAGCATCTGACTTCAGCTCAGGTCGTGACCTCGAGGTTCACGAGTTCGAGCCCCGCATCGGGCTCTGTGCTGACAGCTCAGAGCCTGGAGCCTGCTTGGATCCTGTGTATCCCTCTCTTTCTGCCCCTCCCCCACTCACGCTTTGTCTCTCTCTCTCCCTCAAAAATATAAATAAACATAAAAAAATAAAAAATAAAAGTTTGAAATAGTGCAAGAATTACCAAAATGTGACATGAATGCACAAAGTGAGCAAATGCTGTTGGAAAAATGGTACTGATATTCTTGCTCCCCATAGGATTATCACAAACCCTCAATTAAAAAAAAAAATGCAATTATCTGCAAAGTGCAATGAAACGAGGTATGTGTATTATAATCTAGATGTTTTGAATGTTTAGGTACTTGCTGTTGTTATTTTCTGAAATAGGCAAAATTTGTACAACTTCTGAATATTCTTTGAAAATCTTTGTCTCCGTTTTCTTTCACTTTCCCAACAATTTCTGGTTTATCTGAATTTTCCTCTCAGTTTGCTGCTTTATGCTCACCCAACAAAATTTCTTTTTGTCACCTCAGCACTTACGATTTTAATTCTCCCTCTCTGTTGCATACTTCCTTCCTTTTCTGCGACTGATTTTCCTCTTTTTTGCATTTTGCAGGAACTTGGTTTGTACACCAATAACAGAAAACTACTTTAAGTTCTCTATCTCCTCAGTTGGAGTGCCTAACATACAACTAAAAACTTCTGCTCTTCTCCATGTCTTGTCTACTATAACCCTACCATTCAAAACAATACTGTTTATTGGGAGCTTTTTTTTTTTAATGTAATTTATTATCAAATTGGTTTACATACATTATTGGGAGCTTTTAATTAACTTGGGACCCAGGTGGTAAGTAACTATACTTTTTACATTAGAGTTTCTTACAACTGAACTCAAAACAATTTCCTGATGCAATTCATGAAATACTCTGCAATTAATATGATCAATAAACCTTGTATGTTACTTTTCACTAGGGAAAAAAAGAAATTCATATTTTATTTTTTATTTTGAGAGAAAGAGAGAGAGAGAGAATGAGAATGAATGAACAGGGGAGGGTCAGAGAAAATCTCAAGCAGGCTCCATGCTGTCAGTGTAGAACCTGACGTGGGGCTCATTCCCATGACCTGGGCCAAAATCAAGAGTTAGATGCTTGATTGACTGAGCGACCCAGGTGCTCTGAGAAACTGATATTTTAGACACATGTCAGAGCAAAGATTTTCAATTCTAAAATGTTATTGTAACTCCTAAGAATAAACAATTCAACAGTATTTGGCAAGCACTCAACACATGATTTTTCTTGAATTTCACTTAAATTTGCTATGTCAAGTGAATAAAAAACACAAATTTGATGGTCATTGTTTTTCTTCCTCTCTTGGTATCACCTGGGTTATGACTCTTGTAAGTAATTAAAAGCACAATTACATAGGAATGTGGTGCTAACCTTCATTCTAGCCAAATCTTAATGAAATGAGCAATATGGAGCTACTTAATACATCCACCCAATGGTGGTATTTAATACATCCACCCAATGCAATACTTTGCAAATGTAAGAAAGAATGAGGAAGTTCTCTATGCATCGATACAAAAAAAACCTGCCATTATACAACTGTCATATAAGATGAAAAACACAAAAATATGCTACCTTAGTTGAAAAAGGAAGTGAAAATAAGAGTATGTTATTTGCATAAAGAAATACTTGAAGAGCATACAATCTAAAAACAGAGTTACATGGGCGCCGGGGGGGGGGGCTCAGTCAGTTAGGCATCTGACTTCAGCTCAGGTCATGATCTCACGGTCCATGGGTTGGAGCCCCACATCAGGCTCTGACAGCTCAGAGCCTAGAGCCTGGAGCCTGTCTTGGATTCTGTGTCTCCCTTTCTCTCTGTCCCTCCCCGACTCACGCTCTGTCTCTCAAGTCTCTGTCTCTCAAAAATGAATAAATGTTGAGGCACCTGGGTGGCTCAGTCAGTTGAGCCTCCGACACGGCTCCGGTCACGATCTCATGGTTTGTGGGTCCGAGCCCCACATCGGGGGCTGATAGCTCAGAGCCTGGAGCCTGCTTTGTATTCTGTGTCTCCCTCTCTCTCTCTCCACTCCTCCCCTCTCTCTCTCTCTCTCTCTCTCAAAAATAAACATTAAAAAAATGAATAAATGTTTAAAAATATTTTTAAAAATAAAATAAGAACAGTATTACATAAGAAAGACTGCAAGCAGGAACTTGGTGGGTAAGGAACAAATACAGTCTTTCCAATTGTCAATATACAACTTCCTACATTTGTTAATTTTTAATCATTTGGAATATATTAGGTATTGAAAACTAATCTAACTAGTTTTAAATCTCCTCTCTTGAGATTATAAATAAATCTCAAGTTCAATGGAAAACAATCACTTTTAGTTAAAATATACTGAAAATTAATGTGCTAATAAAAAGCAAAAAAAGAGTTCCTAAAAGAATTTCTGGTCACTCTCTCAATACCATAGTATATCATAATCATAAATCATTTGCCTATAATTTTATTCAGAATACCCAGCTAGGTAATGAGTGACATTTTCCCTACCTCATAACTTTTACAACCTATTGTCAAGATAATTAAAATATAGTTACAAACAAACAACAATTTAAGGCAGAAAGGCCTAACACTAAACAAGTGGTACAAACAATATATGTTCCAACTGATTCAAACGAATGATCACAAAATGCAAATAAATTAAGATTTCATGTAAGATGTGGGAATTAGATAAGTAGAAAGAAAAGAAGACTAGTCCAGGAAAGTGAATTGCTGTAACAAAGATGCCAACAGAAGAAAAAAAAAAACACTATGCTTAAGGATACTGACTACACTAGTTTGACTGAAACAAGAGACTGGTAAAGGTAACAGTGAGAGAAAAAGAAGAAGTCTAATAACTAAAGTAATACTTGATATTTGTACAATATCTCACTTATATTACCTCATTTGATCACCAAAACAACCATATGAGAAAGGGTGGATGGCAGAGTCCCCTGAATATCAGGTATTAAATATCTAGCAGCAGCATCTAAGAGAGACTACTCCATCCATTAGAGGATAAAGAAGAAACTGGAGGCAAGGAGACTGGTTATGAAAGATGCAGTCTAAAGTTAATAAGGATGCAGGTTAAAGTGATAACAGTGAAAACAGAAAGGACGAAATTTATCAGAGTACGATGATAACTGGGGGTGAAGGTAAAAAGTCTGCCAGGGCTTAGACTCAGTTACAAGAGTATGATACGAAGTCCAGATAGAGAGGAGCTGTAAGAGTCTGATTTCAGAAATAGGTTTGAAGCAATAATGGCACATCCAGTTTCTAGAGCATCTATCTAATGAGTGATTCTATATACACCATCAAGTAGCCAAGTGAGACGTGTTTCTCTGCCATTAAGCTCAGGGCCTAACATCCTTAAAATGATAGCTGATATGGGAGGAAGGAATAGAGAGTGACTGCTTAATGGGTATGAGGTCTCTTTTGAAGATGCTTTGGAACTAGATAGGGGTGATGGCTGTACAACACTATAAACACATTAAAGCCATTGAACTGTACACTTTAAGATGGTTAATTTAGGGGTTCCTGGGTGGTTCAGTTGGTTGAGCATCTGACTCTTGATTTCAGCTCAGGTCATGATCCCAGGGTTGTGAGATGCAGCCCCACATCAGGCCCCACAATTGAGTGTGGAGTCTACTTAAGATTCTCTTTCTCTCTCCTTCTGCCCTTCTCCCCCATTCACACTCTCTCTAAAGATGATAATAATAATAATGTACATTATGTAAATTTCATTTCAATGGAAAAAAAAAAGGCAGTCGAAATAAGACCATAATACCTTTCATCATATTGCTCAAAGTCTATGCCCAGAACACCCTGTGCTTTCCTGCCAATTCACTCTACCTATGCTTCTCTACCTTCTAAACTGATCCAGTGCGCCTCTGGCATTTTCTTTAGCAATAACCCAGACATTTTATCTTCAAACTTTTTTCTGATTGTATCTCCTTACTTTAAAATAAAGCTGGCTCTCCTCTAAATATAATACTAACTTGCAGCCCATCCAGTGGTGTGTGTGTGTGTGTGTGTGTGTGTGTGTGTGTGTGTGTGTTTTATTTTTTTCCCTTCACATGGTAGTCACCTCAGGGCTTGGAGGAAAAAAGGGGTTTCCTGGTCCTACCCTAACCTCCAAAAATTACTCTTCTATCATCACATTAAAAAACAAACAAAACAACTTATTTCTTTGATGTTCAGGCCCTCTCAACTATATTACCATCTCTCTCCTCCTCACTGCTATCATTTTTTAACTTTCCAGGCATCCTCTCCTCATTTGTGTATGTCTTTGGCATCCAGCTTACAGCCTCCTTCCTCTAAGCCCTGTCATCATTTCAGATCCAAAAGAAATACTTTCCCAACAGTATGCTTTCAGGTTATGTCCAGTAATACTCTCCTTCACGCCATCATAATCATCCATTGCCAAGGTAAAATTTTGGACCCTGATCATCACTCAAATTGCTCTTTCACCAACATTAATAACTTAGATATCTTATTATTATCCATTTTCTCCATGCATGACTGCACCTGAGCAGTCAAGCAATTACTAGGGAGAGTTCTCCAAAGGACAAGTTCGTACCATTATTAACTCATCATTACTGATCTCAAAGGAGACCTCCATGCAAGGGAACAATCCTACATTTCTTTGGTTAATGCATTCTTCCACATGCCCCCATGGCTACTGCAAATCTTCTCCAACTTTTTTGATCCTCTGACTGACACTTCTCTCTTTTGTTATGAAAGATGACCTTTCCTCCAACTTTTGAGAAACTAACCACTAGGCAAGAACCCCAACATCTTACCAATATGAAATGCAAAAAACATACCTACAACTGCATTCTATTCTCTCTTCCTAAACTCTTAACAGTGAAATGTTCCTTTTCTTACCTCAAGCTAACCTTATACTATCTCATTCCCTTCATTCATTCTTTCAACATCCAATAAATATTTACTGAAGGCCTACTAAATGCCAGGCACTGATCTCCAGGTGGGAGACACAGTGAAGACAAAATTTCATGTCCTCCTGGACCTTACCTTTTGGGACTTCGGGGAGGGTATGAATGATATACAATAAACATAAGCAATATGTGACGTATGTTTGTATCATATGACATGATAAATGACATAGTATGTTAGAAAATAAGTGCTATGGGGGAGAGAAAAGCACAGAAGAACCAAGGGTGTGTGGAGCAGAGGACAGCAGTGTTTCACTGTAAAAAGGGTAGTCAGAGGGGACCTCACAAATTTATTTCTCCATCTCAGATCTCTCCTCTGAGCTCCAGACATAAATATCCAACTCATGAAACTCAAACAGGTCCAAAGGGAATGCATGAATGTTTCCCACTCTCCAATCTCTATATCCTAAACAGATAACCCAATAAAAACCACTGTCTTATTTCAGTAAATAATACCTTCCATGAAGACTGTAAAAGCCAGACCTTGGAGTTATCCTTGATGTTCTACTCTCTTTCACTTGCCCAAAGTCTGTCAGTTTAATCTACCAAATATTTCTAGAATCTGTCACTTACCTCCCTCAACTGCTGTCATCATCACCACCACTACAATCCAAGTACAAGCTACCATCACCTCTTCTTGATTAGTCCATATTCATCTTGCTTCCTTATTTCCCTTCCCATAATCATTCTTTACAGAGCAACCAAAGTAACATTTTTCAAAACATTAAAACACTCTTAAGATAAAGACTAATTTCGGGGTGCCTGGGTGGCTCAGTCGGTTAAGCGTCCGACTTCAGCTCAGGTCACGATCTCGCGGTCCGTGAGTTCGAGCCCCACGTCGGGATCTGGGCTGATGGCTCAGAGCCTGGAGCCTGCTTCCGATTCTGTGTCTCCCTCTCTCTCTGCCCCTCCCCCGTTCATGCTCTGTCTCTCTCTGTCTCAAAAATAAATAAACGTTAAAAAAAAAAAAGTTAAAAAAAAAAAAGATAAAGACTAATTTCCTTAAGACATGTTATAAAAGGCCATGGGTAATCTGTCACCATCCTATTCTCCTTGCCTTATTGTATCACACCTGTCAGATCTTTCATCTCTAATCATACTGGCTGATCCTTATTTTTGTCAAACTCCACATTACCACAGGGTTTCTGCTTCAAATCATTTTTTCTCCTTCCAGATTGGTTAACTTCTACTCATCCCTCAGATTGCAGCTGAAGAAAAGTCTTTACTGACTTCCTAAACTAGGTCCAACTGGCAGGCATAGCACCATGCAGCTATAGTAGTCGTTTATAATAGTATATAGTATATATATAGTATAGTATACAGTATACAGTATATAGTATAGTATATATAGTATATAGTATAGTATACAGTATACAGTATATAGTATATATATAGTATATAGTATATAGTAGTTGGTTATAGTCGTTTCAGTGTCAATTTCCTATTTTTTGTATGGATGATCTGATTAAAGACTGTCTGCCTTGTAAAAATTGTTATTGACAAAATTAAAACAAATTGCTGAATTCATAGTAATAAAGCCTTATCTTAGAATGTTCTATCCTAGTAAATTAAGAATTAAATTGAATGTCTCTTAAACTAGACCTGGTATAAGTCATGAGATTGCTAGAAGCACTGTAATTTTATGAGAGAAGTATTTTCTCAAAATCAAAGGTAAAAATTCAAACATTAGAAATTTAATATATTTAATACATCAATCTTCTAAATGAATGTGTACATATGTAGGGATGTGTATGTGTGTATAATCATCAATGAAGTCACAAAATTCTTTCATATTTAAATAGAAATTATTTAAGTATTTTACCAAATTTTGTAGAAAGCCAGCAACAAATTCAGATTTATTTTTAATAACCAAATAAATCAATATCAAAAAACTAAAGCTTATGAAATGTTTGTGCTTCACTGGAGTAATAAACATCATTTTTGCCATTTGCACACTAGACTTTAGCTGCGTCCAACCTTTCACCTATCACAAATATTTAAAAGTAGATTCAAGGTCACCAAAGACAACAGTTGAGAGAACAGCTGTAAGTCACATGTAGTTTATTTTTAGAATCATATGTTTTAAAAATATACACAAATTGACTTCATAAGGATTAAATAAAAACATTTCTTTGAAATAAAAGATGCCTCTCGTAAAAAGACCAAAAAAAAAAAAAAAAAGAAAAGAAAAAAAGAAAGAAACAACATGAGGAAGAAACAGCGTCGATGGATGCCTATAAAATAATGAGATATTTTCACAAATGATTTTCAGGTTTATAGGTGCTTTGAGTTAAACCCTCAAGACTAAGTCAATATTTCTGACTGGGTCAAAATACTTTACCTGCAGTGTTTTACTTAGAAACACATTTAATTTTCACTTATAGAACTCAACATGCTTTCAAAAGATTTTTCCCATCCTCACTAAGTAGCTGAAAGGAAGCAATAAGAAATATACTGTTAGCCAATAAAGAAACAAAAGAAAAGATTAAATAGTAACTATATGGCTCTAGTTTAAAAAGAACAAAACTAGGATTAAGAAGAACACCCTGGGGAAATAAGTTTCTGCAAACTAGTGTGACCAGACGTAAATCTTGGCTTAGTCTCTCTAAAGGTTTTCCTCAGGGGCTCAGCTCCTAATCATTGATGAAAAACACCTGATATACTCTACAGCCACCACAAACAAGCGTGGCTGTGTTCCACTGAAACTATATTGTGGACAATTATACTTTTGTTACAAAATATTATTTTGTTGATTTTTTTTCAAATATTAAAAATTTTAAATTTAAAAATTAAAAATTTTAAATCATTCTTTGCTCATGGGCTGTACAAAAACAGGTGATCAACCAGAATGGACTCTGGTAGTTTATCAACCCATGGTCTAGAAGAAAAATCACTAATATGCCAGATGATGTGTTCTGGCTCTTATAGATATGTGATCCATGATTTCAGTAAACTTCACTTTCTTCAACAATAAAAAATATATATACATACAAAAATTACTTCAAAATGGATCAAATATCCAAACGTAAAAGTGCTAAAACTATAATACTCTTAGAGGAAACCATAGGGGAAATATTTTTATAATATTGGATTTGGCAAGGGATTTCTTGGCTATGACACTAAAAGCAAGAGCAACAAAATTAAAGAGCAGGTAAACTGAACTTCATCAAAATAAAAAAACTTTTGTGTATCAAGGGACACTAACACAAGAATGGAAAAACAAGCCAGAGAATTGGAAAATATATTTGCAAATCAATACTCAAAATATACAAAGAAGTCCTAAACTCAATGACAAAACAAAACAAAACAAAACAAAAAACAACTGAATACAAAAATGGGCAAAAGACTTGAGTAGACATTTTTCCAAAGAAGATATACAAATGACCAACAAGCACATGAAAGGATGCTCAACATTAGTCATCACGGAAATGCAAATCAAAATTACAAGACACCACTTTATAACAGTGGCTAGAATTTTTTTAAATGTTAAACAGCAAATGTGAATGAAGATGAGGACAAACTGGAACCCTTGTACATTGCTGATGGGAATGTAAAATGGCATAGTCACTGTGGTAACAGTTTGGTAGTTCGTCAAGAAATTAAACATAGAATTACCATATGATAATTCCAGTAATTCCCCTTCTTAGATATAAACCCGAAAGAACTGAAAACAAGTGTTCAAACAAAAATTTGCAAATTTTCATAGCAGCATTATTGATAATAGACAAAAGTAGAAACAATCCAAATGTCCATCAACTGATGAATGGATAAACAAAACGTGGCATACCCATATAACAGATTATTAAGCTATAAAAAGGAATGAAGTACTGATTCATGTTATAACATGGGTGAACCCTAAAAACATCTTGAGTAAAATAAGCCAGACACAAAGCCTATATATAGTGTATAATTCTATTTATAGGAAATGTCCAGAATAGGCAAATCCATAGAGACTGAAAGTATGTAAGTCCTTCCTTGCCTGGGGATAGGGGGAGGGAGAATTGGCAGTCACTGCTTCATATAGGGCTTCCTTCCGTAGTGATAAAAAGTCCTGGAATTAAATAGGGGTGATGACTGCACAACACTGTGAATGTACTTCATGTCACTGAATTGCATGCATTAAAATGGTTAAAATTTTGTGTTATGTGCATTTACCACAGTAAAAAAAATCTTATAAGAAAAAGAACAAGAAGGGGAAAATGCTTGCCTATCTACATGTGTAAAATAAGACTGGGTACATAGCATCACTTTATAAACTATTATTATTCCAGAAAAGTATGATTGCTACCAAAACACACTCTGTATAAATGAGAATTCACAGAATATGGAATATATTTTATAGTATATAGTAGTATATATTCAAGTTGCTGATAGAATGAATATATTAGAAGTTATACATTGTCACTCCTCTTCAAACACAACTTTATGGGTTCAAAGTCTCCATTATAGAATAAGAACAACTTAAGAAAACAACTATAAAATTAATGCTTAACGAGTTTTGTTTTGTTTTTTTTTTTTAGGTTTATTTGAGAGAGAGAGAGAACACACTGCACACACCAGCAAGCAGGGGAGAGGCAAGGCAGAGGGAGGGAGGGGAAGAGAGAAAAAGGGGGGGAGGGGAAGAGAGAAAAAGGGGGGGAGGGGAAGAGAGAAAAAGGGGGGAGGGGGAGGGAGAGGGGGAGGGAGGGAGAGAGAGAGAGAGAGAGAGAGAGAGAACGAATGAATGAATGAATCCCAAGCAGATTCTTAGCTGACAGCGCAGAGCCTGATGCAGTGCTCAAACTCACAAACCATGAGATCATGACCTGAGACGAAATCAAGAGTCAGGCACTTAGCCAGCTAAGCCAGCAGGTGCCCCTATGTTTGATGAGTTCTTAACCAGAAGTCTGAGAACTGCTTGAAATTATATGAAATTTTGTGTATGTGTGTGTATGTGTGCATGTGCATCTGTATGTCTATCACTATGAGTACACAATTTATGATTTTTAGATTTCAATGGTACCCAGGTTGACAACTACTGATACGCCACAAAGATTCCATTAAACAAAAGAACGATTTGTTTGATTTCTCAAAGAAAAGACATGTCTTGCAAAGATAAAGTGCTTAAAAAAAGTAGAACTCAGAAATAAAAGCCTACCAAAGTAATGCTTTATTATTTCAAAGTTAAGCTTAGGTCCAGCCTCTTCCCTGAAGCTTTTCCTGAAGAGTTAGTTCATAATTATTTCTTTTATTATTATTTATTATTTTTCTTTTTTCCTCTTCTAAGTATTACCTTTGTGAATTACTTTTATATGTTCCACATGTCTTTTAAAACTAGTTATAAGCATGTTTTATTTATTAAGGTTCATGTTCTATATTTCAAATGACATACATATTTTGGGATAATTTTGCAGTTTTAACAATAAAATGAAAACACAGTTATCAAAGTCATCATTAAAGTCACTCCTAACCATGTTGTCTCATTTGGTCAACCACATATACCAATGCTTCACTGCACTATTAGTATTGTCCATAAATGCTTACTTTATCTACACGGAGAGAAATAAATTAAAATCTTTCCAGAACCTTTACAGACTTCCTTTATACCACACTACTCACTGCGTGGCAAACTAAGAATGTAAGGTCATTAGCCATCATTTTGACATCAAATGATGACAAAGGAACTATTAAAATATGTTTGGCCTAAATGTGATCTAAATGTTTATAAAATGCTCGTTTTAAAAGGGTTTTTTTTGCGGGGGGTGGTCATCACAATGTTAGAAGTATTCATAAATTACACTAGAATCCATAAAGAGTTTTCTTCTATGGTTAGTCTAGTTTACCTAAGTCATTCTTTAACTCAAAATAGGAAATAAAGGGGCGCCTAGGTGGCTCAGTCAGTTGAGCATCCGACTTCGGCTCAGGTCATGATCTCACGGTCCGTGAGTTCAAGCCCCACGTCGGGCTCTGTGCTGACGGCTCAGAGCCTGGAGCCTGCTTCAGATTCTGTGTCTCCCTCTCTCTCTGACCCTTCCCCATTCATGCTCTGTCTCTGTCTCAAAAATAAATAAACATTAAAAATTTTTTTTTTATTTTTTTTTAAATTTTTTTTAACGTTTATTTATTTTTGAGACAGAGAGAGACAGAGCATGAACGGGGGAGGGGCAGAGAGAGAGGGAGACACAGAACTGGAAGCAGGCTCCAGGCTCTGAGCCATCAGCCCAGAGCCCGACGCGGGGCTCGAACTCACGGTCCGTGAGATCGTGACCTGAGCTGAAGTCGGACGCTCAACCGACTGAGCTACCCAGGCGCCCCTAAAAAATTTTTTTTTTAAATAGGAAATAAATCTCCACTTAAGTTAGCAATTTCATTTATCCTAGGTTCTCCACTATTATTATTATTGCATCCCTCATTATTTTATAGAACTTCTAGTCTCTTGAAAGATAGATGAAGCCCTTTCTGAGACTCACCTCTCAAAAACCAAACCATAATTAAGCATTTTCCTTCTCTTTCCTTCTAAACCATCTTGGGCATATTTCCACTATGGCAATAATCACAGTACTCACTTCATTTATATTCTTATCTCCTTCATCATACAGTAAACCTTATAAGGTTAGGGTACTGTGTTTCATTCATATTATTTTTTTCTAAAACCTAAGCATAGTCTCTGATATACTACGTGCTCAATAAATGTTTGTTCATTAACTTCTTTGAGAAAGTGTTTGGGTATGAGGGATACATGCTTATACAGAATCATTAAATAAGATAAAGCTCCTAATATAATCCAACCACACAATATCCTAACAGCTCTGTCTTTTCTATTATGTCAGCACAAAATAGTCATGGGATAAATTTCAAGCAGTGCCAGAATAACTTAGCCCTTTACACATATTTCAAGTACAAAGAATAGGATGTACTTAAACTATCCTCCCTCTCCATAAAAGAGAGCCTAAGTTAAAATTTCACTGGAGTCAAAATCACCTAATATCTAGAACCAAGTAGCTATCAATCTTTATTTATAACATCACCGTATCATTTAAAGAGTACATAGATGGTGTATGGCACACATTACATTTATAAAAATATTAAATTTATTTCCAACACTTTATTTTTTTAAGTTTATTTATTTATTTTTATTTTGAGAGACAGAGAACGAGAGCGAGAGAGAACGAATGAACATGGGCAGGGTAGGGTAGGGGCAGAGAAAGAGAATCCCAAGCAGGCTCCAGGCTGTCAGCACGGAGCAATACATGGGGCTCAATTCCACAAACCGAACCGTGAGATCATGCTCTGAGCCAAAATCAAGAGTTGGACGCTTAACCGACTGAGCCACCCAGGTGTCCCCAACACTTCTATTTTGTATCAGTCTTTTATTGTTTTGCTTAGAAAGGAAATTCCTGATATGAGCTACAAAAACAAGAGAAAGAAAAATTATTCTACAGAAAATAATTATGGCAGGCATTGCTAATTGCTTGTTAAAAATCTCTTTTTATTCCTTACTAACAAAATTCTGATTTTGTTTGTAGTGGCAATGGGAGTCACCAGACACTTTTGAGAGTAGAGATGTCCACATAATATAGTTCTGATCTATGAGATTAAAGTAGAAAGAGTCAGCTAAGTCGAAATTGGAGAAAAAACTCCAAACAAACATAACCGGGGCAGTTAACAAAAGAAAAAGCTCATTTGCAGCTAACAGAGACTTCACAGGCTTTATTCTAATTTTTGCAAATTAATAAAATCACTTATTTTCTGGCAAAACACAGGTATTAGTTGACATAGTAATTGATAACATTAAACAGAGCCCTAACTATATAACAGGCACCAAATCTATGTGCTTTATACCAGGCAACTCATTAAATCCAATCCTGAGACAGGTGATAGTATTACCTTAAGATCACACAGCTTGTAAACAGCATATCTAGAATTCAAATTCAGATAACGTAACTCCAGAGTCTATGCTGTCAACCACTATGCTCTAATTATGTTCCAAACATGCCATTACACGTATGTAGTATATATGTACGGTCTTGCATAAATATGAGTAGAAATAAACATGTAAGGATATCACAAGTTAATGTTGAATTTGAACTTAACACATAAAATTCTCATAATGACATAACTGAAAATATATTCATGCTTTAAACAAATATTGTCTAGGGTTTTAACTTACAAACATAGTAAAGAGTTTATTGGTCTGGTGTAACCAAGTCTGTCTTATTCACAACTGTATTCTAGACTTACTCCAGTGCCTCGTCCATAGTAGGAACTTTATAAAAATTTGGTAAACTGAATAAATAATATATATAAAAGGTTAACACACAGATTTGAAACTCGAGCTGTTATCAAGTTTACCTGGCTAATATTAAATCCTAGAAGAAATATTTTTAAAGTGCTGTATTTGTCACAATAAACATAACTGTTTATTCATAAGCCAATTTTGTATGCAATACATCTCTGAGACTAGCTTTAAAAATTTCTGCTTGTTCTTCATAATATTTAACATCTGAAAGATCTTTTTGACTAAGGCTTTCATTTTTAAATTAAGGTAATGTTAACTCACGTAAAGAAAATCCATATCTACAGTTACCTGTGAACTTTAAAAAGGATAAACAAAGACTAAATTTTTCTAACAAAGATCTATGAGTACTGATTTTCCAAAAAATTTTTAAACAGGAATTTTTTTTTAGCTTTATCTGTTCTGCCTTATGGCATTTGCAACAAAATTTGGTATATGACAATTCAAATTATTTACTACCTCTCAAGGATATTTTTTGCTGAAAGAAAGTTAAATAGGTTTATTACTTTCACATCCAGAATCAAGTTGTGAATATCCTACATCTTTCTTTCTTTTTTTAATTTTAAGAGAGAGAGTGTGAGTGTGGGGAGGAGCAGAGAGAGGGAGAGAAATTCCAAGTAGGTTCCACTCTGTCAGCACAGAGTCCGAAGTGGGGCTTGAACCCATGAACCGTGAGATCATGTCCTAAGCTGAAATCAAGAGTCAGATGCTCGACTGACTGAGCCACCCAGGCGCCCCTCTACATCTTTCTTTTGCACATATCTGCTAAGAGAGTTAATCCTTCACTGTAAAAGGAAAGTTGGCTATGACGGGAACACTGAGAAACCAATATTCTATTCTGTCTGTCACTCTCCTCTTGGTACTTTGGCCAGGAAAAAAACTTCCATGTTTTTTAATTCCCAAAATTTTCAATTTAGAATTGACAGTATAAAAAATGCTGTAAAAATGACTACAATGTTTGGATAACGTCTTCAGAAGAGGCTCTGGCTATTTAAAACTGGATTATGACTTTAGTGGTCCTCACTAAATTCACGTGCTTAAAATACTTTGATAACATATCATAAACACCATCAGCAGCCCTTTTTAAATTATTTGTTCACTCATGTTCCAGAAAATGACTACATTTGTTCTTTTTTAAAGTTTTTATTCAAATTGCAATTAGTCAACATACAGTGTAATATTAGTTTCAGGTATATAATATAGAGATTCAACACTTCCATACAACATCCAGTGCTAATCACAACAAGTATACTTCTTAATTTCCATCACCTATTTCACCCATCCCCCCACCCACCTGCCTACTGGTAACCATCAGTTTGTTCTCTATAGTTAAGGGAAAAGGACTGTGTATTTGAATGACCTCAATTCTACCACTTTTAGACACTTAGGCTAAGTGAAAGGTTGAAAGCATTCAAATTTGGTACATTGGTCATAAAATTATGTTTATACACTCAAATGAAGTTCAAACATTTAATCAGTTACAGTTTTTTGATAATGAAAGAGAGGACATCACTAGAGACCCTACAGAAATTAAAACAATAAAATAAAAATAAGTATATGTCCATAAACTGAGCAACTAAGATAAAATAGACCAACTCCTTGAAATACACACATTACCAAAAGAAAAATCTAAATAGTCCAACAGCTATAAAAGAAGTTGAGATCATAGTTTTAAAACCCCCCAAAAAAAACCCTCTAGGCCTGGATGGTTTCACTGACTGCAGATGGCCAACTTGAGGAAATGGGGAGAAGCAGCATTCAGAAAAAGCAGAAACTTTAAAATTGTTTGTCTACTAAAGTAGCCACTAGTCATATGTGGTTACTGAGCCCTTGAAATGTGGCTAGTCCCAACTGGGATGTGTTAGAAGTGTAGAATACATCATGATTTTGAAGACAAAGCATGAAAAATAAAAAGAATGTAAAACATCTCATTAATAATTTTTATGCTGATTACATGCTGAATATTTTGGTGTTCTGTAGAAATTTTTTTTGTAATTCTTTCATTCCATTTATATATGTTTATTATGTTACATTAATGTTACATTAAATGTTGCATTCCATTTATATGTTATCATTTTTTAATAAAGCACTTTCATAAAGTACTTCATTTCCATTCTAGATATTAGAAGTTAACACTGTTTTCAAATAAAGTGGAATAAATTCTAAGCAAATAAGTAGGTTCTCAATGAAATAATAGAAAAAAAGAAATTCTCACTGAAATGAAAACTGCATATTCATTTATGAATTCAAACATTATTGAGCCCCTACTTAGGCTAGGGATATCAAATATCATTGCCACATCATCTGTCATGGCTGTTTCTAGTCTAGTGCTATGGTTCAAAGGATGCTAAGCTGAATTTGATACAGATATTTATCAGAATAAAGGAGAAGAATGAAGGCATATTTCAGATATTTGCCTCTTCTGCAAAACAATGACTTAAAAGTTAAAAAGATCATTTTGATGGGAGCTAAATTTTGTAAACTTTTAATTAACAAGTTAAATTTCCCATTGACCATCTTTGATAGGTTATATATTTGATGGGAGTTAAATTTTGTAAACTTTTAATTAAGAAGTTAAATTTCCCACTGACCATTCTATAGATAGGTTTATGTATTTGATCTCAGAATTACAGTTTCATTCTTAAGTTCCTAAACACAGATTTTATGACATAAGTTCCAATCATTTTCTAATATCCACTTTGACAACTTAGTTTTATAATTTAGGCAGAGTAGAAGTAGGAGGAAAAAGTGTCCTACTTAAATAGCAGGTGAGATAACAGAGGCAGGAAGAAGACTGCCCAACTGAGAAAGTGAAAGAAGTTCAGTATAGCTAGAATAGCAAGTACAAGAAAAGCAAAAATAAAGAATTCTACAGATAAGTGGGTACAAGTATCCTAGAGAGCCTTAACAGGCACATTAAATAGTTTGGACTCTCTAAGGGCAAGGGAGTACCATTAAAAGATTTAAGGAGTTACATCCATCTGGCTAGCCTATGGGAAAGAGGACAAGACCAGCACCAGGGAGTGAGTGTTATTAGAAGGTTCTACAGTAACCATTCTAGGCCATCATTGACTGTGGCTTGGACCAGAGTAACTGCAGGAGGAAAGGAAAGAATTGGTAAACTGGCAGTTATTCAGTAAATGTAATTCTAGAAGATGTGGTGTGAAGGAGACAGAAAAATCAGGGACAATCTCCAGGTTTCTAGCTTAAACAGATGTTGATTGGTGGTGTCATTTCAAGCAATAACAATACTAGAAGAAGGGAAAACCTGAGTGTGGTTTCTAAAAATAGTAATTTGGGGATGGCTTTGAGACAGAAGAAGAAATGGCTAGTTGGATATAAAGTTCTTTTTGAAATTCAACAGACAAATCTGGACAAGTGGTAACAGGTTATGGGAATAAATGAGCTTGCCTGTGCAATACGTAATGATAACAGGGCCCGGAGCAGACCCTTGAGGAATATGAAGAATTTGGAGGACAAGAAGAAGCCTCTGAGAGACTAAGAAAAAAAGCCAAAAGATGGAGGTATCAAAGAAGTAAGGAAGTGTTTCAGAAAAGAGGCATAATCATTGACAAAAACTGTGGAGATATCAAACTAGAAGACTGAAATTGTCCATGGATTTTAGCTATATTGTAGAAAACAGTTTTGGAGACTAGTGAGAATAGTGAATTGAGGAGTCTATGAAAGGTCAGGAAATGGAGGTGAGGGTAGTCAATATCATCTGTAGAGGAGAGAAGAGATATATGGCAGAATCTGCATGGGAAAATGAGGTTGAGAGAGCTTTTGTTTTGTCTCTTTAAGTTGGAAAATACTTAAACATTTTTCAAAATGTTTATTTTTGAGAGAAAGACCAACCATGAGGAGCAGGGGAGGGGCAGAGAGCAAGGGAGACATAGAATCCAAAGCAGGCTCCAGGCTCTGAGCTGTCAGCATAGAGCTGGACACGGGGCTCAAACTCACACACAGCGAGGTCATGACCTGAGCCAAAGTCGGACACTTAACCCCAATACTGGAGCATTTTTAAACAAGAGGTAGGATTTGTCTCTCATTAACAAGTTTGAAAATGCCAAATACTCATTTCCCAATTTCCTTTAGAAACAGCGCATAAGCAGATGTACCTAACTTAGACTTTGAATGGGGAATTTTTGTCACAAACAACCAGAAAGAACCTCCTTAAATAAAAAGGTCCATTGCAGCAAGATTAAGTTTCAGGGGAGCAGCAAAAGTCAAGTGCCAACCGGTCCTGGCTGTGGTTCCTGCCAGAGGACAGCTCCCAACAGTTCTTCCCATTGTACAAGCCTGGTTCTCTGGTCTTCCTAGAAATGCTGAGAGCTTCCTAACATCCACTTAACGAATTTACTTTTAGCTTAGTCATAGTCAGTTTTTGTTGCTCCAACTAAGAAACCTGACTGCTTGAGGAATTACAACAAAAGCTGATCTTTATGTCAATGATACTGTGGGAAAACAGCTCCCCCAACATACATACCAGGATATCTGGTTTCAAATACTGACTCAGTTATTAAGCATCACTCAGCAAACAAACTCTAGGATCATGTAAATCCTTTCTGAAATAGGGCTGAAAACAGAAAACTGGTCTTTTCATTAGTTCCTGTGGTTCTTTAAAATAAGGAACCATTTGGAAAATTATCACTTCAAAACACATCAGTAAAAGAAAGAAGAGCAAAAAACCAAACAGTAGTTAAAAACATCAGGAAAGCAAATATCTGAGAAGATAAAGAATTCTTACAACTTAGTAAGACAATCAACCCAATTATAAGATGGGCAAAATACCTGAATGAATATTTCACCAAAAAAGATATATGAATGACCAATAAACACATGAAAAGACAATGTCATTAGTGAAATGCAAATTAGTACCACTAAAAAGTAATGAAATATTAACTTTACTTCCACAAGAATGACTATAATCAAAAGGAAAGTAACAAGTGTCCACAAGGATATGAATAAACTTCAACCCTAATACATTGCTGGTGGGAATGTAAAACAATTTTGCAGTTTCTTAAAAAACTAAATATAAGTTTACCATCCAAGCCAACAATACCGCCCCTTATCTATCCAAGAGACATGAAAACATGTTCACACAAAAGTTGCATGCAAATGTTCACATAACATTATTCATAATATCCTCAAATTTGGAAACAATCCAAATATTCATTAGCTGGTGAATGAACAAAATGTATTATTTCCATACAATGGAATATTATTCAGCAATAAAAAAGAATGAAATACCAATATATGCCACAACATGGATAAGATTAAAAAATATTACACTAAGCAAAGAAGACCAGACACAAAAGACCATATACTGTATGATCTCATTTACATAAAATGTCCAGAAAAGGCAAATCTATTGTCACAAAAAGTAGATTTGGGCTTACCTGAGGCTGGGGATAGGAATAGGAATTAAGTATAGAAGAGCATCAAAGATATTACCAAGGTGATGAAAATGTTCTATATTTTTATTCATCCATTCAACTGATACACATTCGAGTTGTTTCTACTTTTGTCTATTATGAATAATAATGCTGTCATGAACATTAATGTATAAATTTTTGTTTGAATACCTCATTTCAGTTCTTTTGGGTTTATACCTCAGGTGATATTTTGCAAAAAGTCAGCAAATTTACTAAAACATTGAACTGTACAGTTAATACAATTGAATTTTATGTTATCTAAATTACATCTCAATAAAATTGTGTTTTTTCCTTTTTCTATGTTCCCAAGTCTCACTTTTTGGTCACAGAGGCAAATTTAGCACTTCAGTAGGTCAAGCACCTGCATATTACTTGTAGGTAGTATTTGCTGTAAAAAGAGAGCTTTGTAGCCTAGTTATTTGTAACATTTGTGTGTTCTAGAACAGTGCTCCTCAAAGTGTAGTCTGCAGACCAATGCCTATCTATGTGCACTGTTACTGTATGAAATTGGTCCATGACTAGGTAATTACAGAAGTTGAGAATACATGTTTATAAATTTTAATAACAATGTGGGGTGTCCGGGTGGCTCAACCGGTTAAACATCCAACTATTGATTTCAGTTCAGGTCATGATCTCAGGGTCGCGAGACTGAGCCCCATATAGGGCTCCTTGCTGAGTATGGAGCCTGCTTAAGATTCTCTCTCCCACTGGAGTGCCTGGGTGGCTCAATTGTTAAGCATCCAACTTCAGCCCAGGTCATGATTTCACAGTTTTTGAGTTCGAGCCCCACATCAGGCTCTGCACACTGAGAGGGCGGAGCCTGCTTGGGATTCTTTCTCTCCCTCTCTGCCCCTCCTCAGTTCATGTTTTCTCTCTCAAAATAAATAAATAAACAAGCAAACAAACATTAAAAAAAAAAAAAAAAAGATTCTCCCTCTCTCTCTGCCCCTTGCTCCCCTCACTACACATATGCACTCTCTCTAAAAACAAAAAATAAAAAAATAAATTTTAATAACAATTTGACAAAGTAGTATTACTGTATCTGTTGAATCTGATAAAATATTTGGACTTGTATCTTATATTTCTTTGGCTATTTTTTTCCATTTCATTTTTCTAGTCATTCATTTTTATTATATTTTACAGAAGAATCAGTCAGTCAGTGATTGGAAAATTAAAAAACAATGTGTTGCAGGCCCTTGGAAGGCGCAGTTGTTAAGCATCTGACTTCAGCTCAGGTCATGATCTCACAGTTTGTGAGTTTGAGCCCCATTATTTGGACTCTCCGCTGTAAGCACAGAACCGCTTGGGATCCTCTGTCCCACTCTCTCTCTCTGCCTCTCTCAGAGGCATTAAAAAACAAAAGTTTTCAAATGCTCCAACTACTCTGGTAGTATTATCTATCAATGCCAAATTTCAGGGCCTTCTGCATAATCCAGATTTTAATAAATGTTCATCTATTTTTGCTTTTATAAATATATTTTCAAGTTTATAATTAAAAGATAAAAATTCAAACGATATATAATTAATGTCAATTTTCTTCCCTTTTCCTCAATAAAAAAGTAGGTCTGAATTTGAAGGAAAAATTTAGTCTTTAAAATCAGATAGATTATTGTCCTAAGAAAGATCCTATAAATCAAAACAAGGCAAGCTGATTATATTTTCATTTTAAAATAAAAGTACAAACCAAACCAAACCACAGTTCCTATATTCATTTGGAAATTAATGCAAAAAATTATATTTCAATCAGCATAAACCATTAACTAGACATTATACACATGATGTCCCAAACTGTATCAATAAATTAAATCAGGTAATACAAAGACCAAGGATACATACGTTACTTAGGAGATCTCTAGGAGAGGGGTATAATGTGAAGGTCAACAAATGGTTAGACAACTCAAAACAAAAGTAGAAGAGAAGCTAAGATCCCTCAAAGATGCTGAGTAGCCTATAGGCCTCCTATGACATACAGTCAGGTGCACAGGCATATAAGAAATCACTAACTGTATAAATCATTTTTATACTACTTGTATAGGATTGTTTAGATGATGTTTACTATATAATAAATAATGTAAACAAAAGAGACATAAACTGAATGAATCACTGTTAAAAATCTATAAAAAGGAAGTTATTCAAATTCCCTAAATGTCCATCACAAATTTACAGAATTTGAGCACAATGAATTAGAAAGTTTCAGTTGCCTTTTCTAACATGTAGTACAATAGAGAGAATGTCAAATGAGAAGATAGGTGACCTGGGTTCTACCCTGGCAATAAGACTTAAGACAAGAACATTTTTCTCCCTTCATTTCCTTATTGGACACAACTGATAAACCAGATTATTTTTGGTGCTTTCCTTTCAAGGATTCTGCATTAAAGCTTGTTGATAGAAGTACCAACAATGGAAAAATCATCATGACACATATTCAATAAACTGCCTTAAAATATTTACTGTGCCTCTTCTAAACTGAATCCTGCATAGATGGTTCATTTGGAAAATAATCTTTCATTTAAAAGAAATTAATTTTTCTGTCTCAAAATTCCCATTTAATTATTTTCCACATAATTCTGATAACATTTAAAATATGTTTGACTTAAAATTTATTATCTTGATACATCAGGAATTATTAGTTTGATAATCTGTTCAAAACATCCTTTTCAAAAAGTTTTTCCTAAGAATCTCTACCTATACTATTAGGCTTGAAAAGGCAGAGGGGTACGCCTGGGTGGCTCAGTCAGTTAAGCGACCAACTCTTGATCTCAGCTTGGGTCATGATCTCATGATTTCATGGGTTTGAGCCCCACATCAGGCTCTGCACGCTGACCATGCACGGAGCCTGCTTGAGATTCTCTCTCTCCCTCTCTTCTCTCTGCCCCTCTCCCACTTACACTCTGTCTCTCTCAAAATAAATAAATAAACTTTTTAAAAAAACAAAAGGGGAGTGGAAATGGAAATACAAAGTAAAAAAAATGTTCACATGAGTATTTCATAAATGTAATATATTTTATAAATGTCATGTAAGACAACTACATAAATACACAAATAAAATAGTTTTCTATGCAATAAATTTTGTTTTCATAAAAGCTTAAGAGAAATGATTATTTTTAAAAATCTCATTAAGAGTTAACCCAGCCATGATACTCTAAGTAATCTCTTATCCTTCTCTCACTGTTTCTCTAGATTTAAAACAAAAACAAAAACAAAACAAACAAAAAACACCATTAAGAGAAAGTGCAGGGAAAAAGAGGTAATATGTTCCCCCAATAACTACACAAATAGTAATTAACAACTTTAACAATTCTATTCTAATTGAGCTTAATCTTCTAGCTCTGAAAGGAGCAACCATTTAATTCAGGTTCTATTTCCCACTGGATACTAGTTATTAGATAATTCACTGGGTATCTAAAATGCCAGTTTCTGGATTTCTCTGATTAATCTCTGATGAAATTCTAAGTAACACCACTTTATTAGGCAATAAATCAGCTTGCACAAATTCACGTAGCCAAAAGTATGCATATATTATGAAAATTCATATAATCAAAACTAAAAAATGTGCTAGTAATACAACGATTGAAAATGTGTTAGAACCAATTTAGTGAAAATTGAGATTCTGACTTTAAGTATTTTAAAGAAGTATAAAAAATGTTTTGGTAAAAAGCAGTAAACTGGCTGATGGGATTTATTATGCAAAGGTCCAGATAAAGGTAATCCAGAAGTACAAGACAATCATGGAAGTTACCCTGCTTAAAACAGAGTTGGTAAATAGGATATAGCCAGCTGATAATAGTCTTTGAAGCACACACAAAAATATGCTTCATGAAAGGGATTGGAACCCAGCAAACAATTTATTAATTTTTAGATAGAAATGGCTTCCTGATAATCACAAATACCTAAAATTGCTAAGTTCCAAAGCACGTACATCAAGAGTGAAGATCATTATTCTCTTTTGAAGGCCACCACTGGTATTGCCTCTGTCCTTTATCCTCCATGATTTCCTCACAAATTCTACCAGTTTGGAGTAAGACAAAACTCAATTGTAATATAACACTGTCTTATGCTTGTACTTTTTTTGTTTGTGTTTGCTTTCCACATGTGTATGGTTTGTTTTGGACTTGTTCATTTATTTAAGAAATGGTTTTCAATGAACTTACTTTGAGAACAATTCTTTTTAACAAGAAAAATTCCTCAGTTCCTTACTGTTCATGTAGAAGCTCTTAGCCAACCTCCACTTAACCAACCATCACAACCAATCAATGCAATCCAAATTCCCCTTTTAAACCAGATACGGGATGCTAATGGCACCTACCTCATACACTCTTCTTTGTGCCAACCAAGAGTAGGTTGGTTTGTATCCCTCACAGGAATACATCAAGTATTCTTGCAATTGTGGGATTTAATTATCTATCATCTAAAACCAACAAAATAGGAGTATGAAGAATTGTTTCTATGAAAACTAAGTAGAAAAAAACAGATGGAATATTTTGGTATAATAGATGATTTACTTTAAAAAAGAAAATACTGGGGAACCTGGGTGGCTCAGTCAGTTAGGGGTCCAATTTCAGCTCAGGTCATGATCTCACAGTTCATGAGTTTGAGCCCCACACCAGGCTCTGTGCTGACAGCTTAGAGCCTGGAGCCTGCTTCAGATTCTGTGTCTCCCTCTCCGTCTCTGCCCCTCCCCTGCTTGCACACATAATCTCTCTCAAAAATAAATAAAATAAACATTAAAGAAAATTCTAAAAAATAAAATGCTATTGAGTTGGGTGTGGGTGAGACTACCATAAAAAACTTGGGGAAAATAATAAAATATTAAGATTTGATTCACAGATTATAAAGTAAGTGTCTTCAAGGTCTCTCTCCATTTTAAAGAAATCAAAACTTGAAATCATAAATAATACATTTGGGTATAGTATATGCATGAAAATCTAATGCAGAGTGCCAATCTGTGGATTCATATACCAAGAAAAGAAAGCCCTTAACCTTAGATCAAGGTTTCTTGATCCTGGCACTATGGACATTTTGGACTGGAAAATTCTTTGGAGATTGTGGTGCAATACTGCCCTCTGAATTCAAAGATGTTTAGCAGCATATCCCTAGCCTCTTTACTACCCACAACGGCAACAGCACCCTCACCCAGCTGTGACAATCAAAAATGTCTCCAAACATTGCCAAATATCTCTAGGGGGTAAAATTATCCCAACTGAGAACTACTGCCCTGTATCAAACAATTGATGAATACATGTATATGTATATATTTTCATTAAAGTAATTAGTTTTTAATGATTTTTACTATAACCAACTTTTTTGAATAAATGATCAACTACTAATTCAAATTAAGTCATATAAGATGGCTTTTCTATACATAACAGGAAGAAAAAAAAAACTACCCTTAACTTCACAACGTGGATAAGATAGTAAGTGAATAAGATAGCTTTAATTTATATATGATGATATTCCCATTTCTAGCACAACCTTTCTGAGATCAAAACAGAAGCAAAGAATTACTGAATAGGTCAGGGCAGGAAAAGATGGCAGAAACAGCAAAAGAAACAAAAGAAATTTAAAAAACAACTTCCAGATGGTTGGAAGAGCAGCATAAGGAGAAAGCTTATTATCTTTGACTACACGGTTCTATTCACTGCAACATTTACTGCAGGACCATCCAACACCAGTCAAGAGAGGTTCCTTATGCATAAATTTCAGAAAGCTTAAATGTCTACCATTGTAATAGCAAATTATGTATGATTCACTCATTTTGATGTACAAAAATTTAAGGTGAGTCTTTATGTACTGACACCATCACATATTGTTAAATAGATGTAAGTTGGATATGATACAATTATTTAAGTTGGTATTTGGAAATACAATTTGTACGTGCAAAGAAAAAGATCTGACAGTAAACCAAATTACTAATAGCATTTATCCCATGCAATCCCTCTTGCATTTTCCGTAACTGGCATAACAATATTTCCTTCATACATGCTCTTCTAGAACCTTGCCACTCTTCCTATCAAGATTCTGTATTCCCTGCTCTTGAACCCAGGCAGGCCAGCAGGACTGCCTCAATAAACAGAATACAGAGGAAGTAACATTGTGTGGTTTCCAAGGCTAAGTCATAAAAAGTGATATGCCTAGCTTTCTTTCTCTCTGCAACACTTGAGTTTGGAGCCCTGAGGTACCATGTAGGAAGTCCAACTATCCTGAAGCCACCATACTGGAGAACCACCAGCCTTCAGTTGTTTTGAGTTCTCCCAACCTGGGCATCAGACACATGAGTGAGCTAGTTCAGATGACTCCAGGTAAGAAATCCCAAGTAAGAATCACTTAACTAAACCCCCAGAACCCTGTAAGAGAATAATAAAATCATTTTGTTGTTTTAAGCTACTGTTAAAGAGGTTTGTTATGAGTAATAGAACACTGGGGTAGAATATGTTAGGAAGAGGAGAGGGTAGCTACACTTATTATTTTACAAATACTTCTTCATTGTTTGGATTCTTTTCTATGTAATAACATTATAATTGCAATTCTAAGTCCGTATATCTCCTGCTGTTCTGGCAAAAAGAGGGGAAAACAGCTTATCCTCAGGAAAGAGGGAACTTAAAACTCTTACATATCATCTACACTGACCATTCTTAATCACTATCATTGGTACCAGCATTCTACAGCCAAAAGTATTTGTCAGGAAGCTAAACTCGGCAATCTACCTGGTGTTAATCACTATTTTTGAGGGTAGATCAGAGAAATTACTGAACCAAGAATAACTCAGGTGCAGTATTGAAATCTGTACCTCTGGGTTCAGTCTTCTTTCTGATCTTATCAAATCCAAATTGTGAGCTTCCTAGAGTTTAGGCCTATGTCTTATATATCATATGTAATCAATATTAGATGAATAAGAATAAGTGGACTTTGAAAATTAAAGGGGAAGGAAAAAGAATGCAGAGAGGGATAAGTCAATAAGAGATTGAAGGAACTTACACTTCAGCTAGAATCTAATTCATACACAAAATGAAAACTAGAATATTTAAAATGTGATACACATTGTAAGTAAATTCAAATTATATATACTATTAGCTGAGTGCACATGTACAGCTTATATATGGAGTAAATGACTGGGCCAAGTGTGACAGAGTTCATCGGAAAGTACCTCCTCAGAGAGAAAAGGCTTTAAGTGGGCTTTATTAAGAAGGTTTTAACTGGCAAGATAAGGATATACAAGATATTAAGTGGGAGAAAGTAGAAAATACCAAGAAATGAAGGCTGAAAACATATAGCAGGAAGAAAGGTAATTTACTTGAACGTAATTGAGAAAAAATCTTTAGGAATAAGAAAACACAATATCAGTAAGGGAGGAAAGAAAATGTTAAAGAACCTTAAAAAAAAAGCATGGGGATTAAAATTGGAATATAACACAATTCAAACTAAGGTACAGCAACTTCTTGAATGACTTGATGAAAAGTGTTTGATGAAAATTATTCTAACAGTACTGTGCACCATGGAATAAAGTAGGGAAGAGGCAGAGAGGCCAGTTTTACTGTTGTAATCATCTCAGCAAGAAGCGATGAGGATGGCAACTATAGATGTAAAAAGATCTAAGAGATGTGATGGTGAAAGAATCAGTGGAACATTGCTGATGAATTAGATGGGGGAGGAGGGAGAGAAGCATGAAAAGGAAAGTACTAAAGGGGTGTTTTAAAGGTTTTAAGTCCAGGAACTTCAAGACCAGAGATAAATTTTAAAAAGAAAGTAAAAGGATGATGGAAGAGAGAAGATCTGGATAGAAAGAATTTTAACTAAAAGGAAATAGGCATTTTGCATCAAATGCAATTAAAGCCTACAAAAGGTTAACTGAGAAGAAAAACAAATCAACGAACAAAAATAGCTAGAAAAACATGACTTGCAACATATGAGAATTCTAATGATTCAGGAGAGTAAATACCTTAGAAACAGAAGCAGAGGCCAACTAATAGTAAAATGATAAGGTGTGCCTTCATCTGTGGAACCAGTCTCCTAAGCACTTTACAAATATTGCCTCAAATGCCCACAACAATCCTGTGATATGGGTACAATTATTTATCTCCAATTTATAGAAAGAAAAATGGATACATACAGCAAGGTTCATGCAAAGTTACACAGTAAGTTGTGTGGAAGTCAGATTTACACCTAGGTAGTCTCAAGTCCATGTTCTCAATCAGCTCAATATTCTAGGATTAATTAAAAGACTCTGAGAAGAATGATGACATTAAAAAAAAAAAAAGAAAGAAAAAAAAGGTGAGAAATTACTTTGTGAGGGTAAAGGTTCATGAGATGGTTGATATATCAAAGCAGATATATTGAAAAAAAAACCTTGCTTAATAGATTTAGAAAACAAGGGTAAGGGAGAACTTATCGACCAAAGGGGGGTGGGAGTAGGGACCAGGGGAAGGATTGCCTTAAGAGTTGGTATATAAAAATATAAAAGTTTAAGGGGTGCCTGGGTGGCTCAGTCAGTTGAGCATCCGACTTCAGCTCAGGTCATATGGGTTTGAGCCCCACGTCAGGCTCTGTGCTGACAGCTCAGAGCCTGGGGCCTGGTTCAGATTCTGGGTCTTTGTCTCTCTCTCTGCCCTTTACCCACTCACACCATCTCTCTGTCTCTCTCTCAAAGGTAGACATTAAAAAAAAATTTTTTAAATATATAAAAGTTAAAGAAAATGAATGGATGATATAACCATAAAAGACTAGATGATTTGGGGTATAATACTAACCATTAAGTATAACATCTAGAAAAACAGCCACGATTAACCAAAACACATCCCATGGCACAATTTAGTGGCATAAGCAGTTATAGAGGATGGATATGGATATTTAAAATAAGGCAGGCACATGTCAGGGAGAAAACATTTCAAGTTGTATAGACATTTAACATTACTAAGTATTCTACCATAAAACCAAGCACATAGTAAGTTCTCAGTAGGTATTATGTTATGTCTGTGCATTTTCCAAAAGTTCCAAAGGCCATCTTATTAGAATTACCTGGCATTTACGAAGGACACATTCCTGGGCCCAACTAAAATTTTTTAAATCTGGGGGTGGAGCTCAGAAAACAAAAATCTTAATATATTTTCCAGGCAATTATTTTTCAAAGAGTTGAGATGTACTGCCTTCCTGTGTTGTCTAAGTATTAGAACTCTAGGACTCGCCAACCGTTTATCTTCGATGGCTTATGTAATCTGACACAGATCTTCTAAATTCTTTCATTGCCTATGCTTGACTTATTCTAAAATCCCAGTCTTGGTTTGGTTAACACAATCAAGACTTTAGCTTTGGAGTTTTTAGCTCTTAAATCCATACCAACTCCAATACTGACACAGAGAGAAGAAAGCTCTAGTTCCTTTCCCTGACATCATGGATCCTCTGTTAAATATAGCATATGTTGTTGACTAGACACTGGATTGACCCAGTATGTCAATTCTTACGTTGTCAGATCTGTAGTGAAGAAAATAAAATGCTCACTACTACAGACTCACCATATGAATGCCTATTTATTGCCTTTAGAGTAAGGGGACCCAAATGTTCCATCTTTGTTACTAACTTTTGCTAGAAAGTTTAATGGGTATTAATTTAGCACAAAAGCTTGTCAGGAATGAAAGACGTTTTCATCTTTCATGAAATGAAAATGGTTGTCACCATATAGACCATATCTACAGCAGTGTTCCTGTTTCTGAAAAAGTGAGTTCTTTTAAGATGTCTCTTGACCTCAATGATGGGGCAAATGACAGCCAACAGGCTGTTTACTTGATAAGAGGCAGAACTGGAAAAAGAGCCTCTTTAGTCAACAGGGGACCCACCTTGACAGCAGCAACTAGGATCCTGAAAGAATAGCTTCATGTACTTTCAAACTTTAGCAGATCTGTGATTCAAACTGTTAAGATGGAACAGCCATGTCTAGTGTTACCTCTGGTTCTGTCCTTAATCCTGTCTAGTTCCATAGTTCTACTTTGTCATCTTTCTGGTTTGCCTGAGGTGAAGAACATAAAAAGCTAACACTAAATTACACTGAGACTTTTGCCATTTCCTGCAAATTATTTGATCTTTGAAGAAAAGGATTAAATCCAACTAATCTTTATATCCCACAGAGTACCTAAACATGCGCTGCTATACTTGACATGTTTAACTGAGTGCCCTGTTCAACCTCTACAAGAGAATCCTCCTCATGCAGAGCACCAAAAGCATTAGTCTTGTATAAAAAGGTGACTTCCCCTTGTGTCCTATCCCCAAGGTCATGAAATACAAATTGACATCTAACTCATGGTCATGCAATACATTCAGATTTCTCTCTAGCCACTTGAACTAAATAAAAGAAGCACAGTCACCACTAAGATGTAAGCTTTAGTCAAAAGAAAAGAACAGTTCAAGTCAGCACCACTGGCAAACCAAATCCACCTGTAAGTCAAAGTCATGGAGAAATAAACTGTGGAAAAAATACAGCAAGGCAAATAGAAGTGGAAAGGAGAAGTAACAAAAGGTTGATGAAGCAGACATAAAAAGAGAAGGCAAGACAAGAAACTATACATCCACAGAATGAGAGGCAGATAGACTAGCTTCTCAGATTCCTGACAGATCTCCCTTTTGCATAACCCCAAACAGCTGGATCCCTATAACAACCTCCCTCTAAAGCCAAAAGAATCCCTGATTAAAATACTATTTTTTTTTTTAGATTATACACCGAGATAAATAAAAAGCTGGCAACAGATAAATCCAAAGAGAAAAAAAAATTGCACCAGGAAGTGTAACTTCAGGTTAGCCAAAAAGTTTTCTAAATACGAACCTGACTTATGAGAAAGTACCACCAACACTTGCCATATTCTTGTCAATGAAACAAATTAGAATTTAATTGATGTTTTCAAAGGAAATTATCATTGTGCACAAAAAACTGTCTCAAACTCAGAGGAGAAAAATCCCACAATGATATATATCTTTTCTGGTAACATGTTTGAGAATCTTTTGTTAGCCTGTTTAAAGCAGATCTTTGTTATCTGATGTCTATGATAATTAGTAGTATATTAAATTAATAGCCTCATCTTTAAAGACAGGTTTCTTAATTTACACAACTGATAAAGAGAAGGCAAAGGTCAGTCCTGTAACCAGCCTTTAACCTGATAGTCCTTTCTTGTACCTAGACTAACAATAGTATCTGGAACCCTTTTTTTCCTCTACAGATCCTTTCTCTGGAAACAATCTTTGAACTGACTTTCTCTGAAGAGCGTTCCCTTAGAACAAATCCAAAATAAAACTACCACATGAGCTCACAATCAATTAATCTGGCAAGTTTGTTTTAACACTGTTAAAGACCAAACTAACGTCAGAATAATTATAATTTGGTTATCTTATACAGATTCTAGCATACTTCCAGTCTGGCAAGAAATATATCACTTAAGCCTTGAATTCATTTAAAACTTTCACTTTACCAAAAATGTCAAGGTTACTAACTTTTACTAACAAGTTTAATGGGTATTAATATTATAAATCCTCAATTAAGTAAAGCTTGCCAATTTTTAAATTCTCACAAGTCTCATTGGAATTTTCCATAAGAAATTTCAAGATGTGCCAAAAGAATTTCTGAACTACTACAAAAGGCAAAAGAGTGAAATTACTGATTCAATAATTGGTTAATTGGTGTCCTTCTCCTTAGTTATATTTGACAAAACAAAATTTATGACTAAGAGGGGACTTACTCAATCTTTGTAACAACAGAATAGTTCTTGAATAGTATCTGATTGTGGTGGTGGTTATAGAATCCACACATAATAAAATGGCATAGAACTATAAACATACACTGTACCAATATCAATTTCCCAATTTTAATACTGCACTAAAGTTACATAAGATGTAACCATTAGGGGAAACTGGGTGAAAGGTATAGGGCCCTTTCTACTATTTTTGCAACGTCCTGTGAATCTACACTTCAAAATGAATAATAATTCAAAATAAATGAATAAGCAAACAACTTATTATTTTAATTAATAACAAAAATACCATATATATATTTTTTAATTAACCTAAATAGCCTATTTAGCTGACCAGAAAGTAGAGACCTAATCTTTTATACATACAAACTTACATTGTCAATAACATAGCGAACTCACTTAATTGACATGCTGTCAATTAAGACATTCTATTTCAGAAAATGGAACTTAAAATGGGAAGTAACCAATAACTTGTACTCTTGTAAGTAATTCCTTGTTTTAGGGAAGACAAGGTTGGATGATGGCTGTGTTGCATTGAAATAAAAGTAATAGATTTATTTTTAAATTATTATACTTTACTAAAAGAAAAGTACTTTTTTGAAGGCAAAAAACTAAAAAATATTTTTATTTAACCTTTAGACCTACCACCTTTGGAGGAAAATGAAAGTTTATTGGAAAAGAGGATACAGAATTTCAAATAAATAACATCATGCCATCTTTTCAGAGAGGTCTTCCTCAGACAACAGAGTGTACAGCAAATATTCTTGTCCTGAATGGTTCTAAACAGCTACTATGTAAAACTAAACATAGGCTATCTTTGACTCCAGAAAATGGATTTTCAACCAAATAAAGATAATATTCAGAACAGCTACTTTCAAGTTCTCCACGATGAACAATTATGTTCCATGAATGTATATGCCCAGCTAAATGACTGACTGCAAACTACAGTCATAATTTAGCCTCCTACAAAAATTACATTTTATCTGGATTGGTACCTTAGCTATCATCTTGCTGCCTCTATACCATAGTTTTGGGTAACATTTATCCTTATCTCAATTTGGTAAAAACAGAACATTCTTTCTCCTCCTTGAGAGGAATGAGACACAAATATAAATTGCCATATGTGTATCATCTACCACTTTGGAAAATCAACTGAAGCAGTAGAAATAAACTAGCCACCCAACCTCAAGTATAAATATTAGTACGTAAATAAAACAGATGTTTGTCAAAGAAGCTTCCAAATCCCATAATGCAACTACTCAATTGTCACTATAGCCATGTTAAACAAAACAAAACAAAACTGAAATAGAGTAAGAATTTGGATGTGTGGGGAAAAAAGTGAAAGAAACTATACAGATTTAAAGGGCTTTCATGAAGTTAGGTAAGAAGATGAATAGGTTGGATTAGCAAGGGGGAAACTATGTTAGAAACATAAAAATGTATTAACAAGGCAAAATAAATAAACTTTAAATTGTCTGAATTAGGCAATAATCTAATACTGCCTTTTATTTAGAGAGGAAAAAACAGAAGCCAAAGCAACAGAATATACTATCATTCTTTATACAGCAATAGGTTTTAAAGTTCACAATTAATTCCTTACTTTTGAAGACATTACTAACAACTGCAACCCTTACAGACTAATAATGTACCCCACCCTCCTTATCTATGCTAAAGAGTGCCTGTTTGGCCTACCAGTAGTTTGGCATGGCAAAGGCATAGGGTCTGGAGTTGATAATGATAAAATACAAGGCAGGAACCAGAACACAAAATACATGGAATAACATGATAATAATAATAGTTAACATTTATGATATGCCTGAAGTATTCTAGGGACTTAACAGCATTCTAAGGGCTCATAATAATCCTATAAAGTGCGGACTGTTTATCCCCATTCTACAGATGAGGAAAATGAGGAACAGACAGATTAAATGACTTACCCAAAGTCACATAGCCAGTAATTAGCAAAGCCAGGACTCGGACACAGGTGGAATGACAGTTTAGATTTATTTGAAAGGCTGGGGAGCCACTGAAAGATTACAGGCAAAGTTACGGCTAACAATCAAATTCACATTTTGTTTTAGCAAGATCACTCAGTAGGAGTGAAAAATGACTAAGAAAAAATAGTGAAAGTAGTAAGATTAGTTAAGAGACTGATGTGGCAAGACAGAAATGATAAAGGCCTGAATTGAGGGAATAGCATATAATGAAAAGTGAACTGATAGATACAAAGGATATAAAATCAACTTGATTCTATGATTGGATGTGGAGAATCAGAATAACTCAAGTCTTGACTGACTAGGCCCCACCCTACAGCTTCACATTTTAATCACACCACTACTTTATCAAAATCTTAAAGCAGATAAATTTAGTCTCAGGTCATCTTCATTTCAGCAACAGCCACAGCATTTGACTTTCCCTTTTCTGAAAACTGTAACTATATACATTAAAATGACTGCCCCTTGGCAACGCCACACTAATTGTTTAATATGTATGCAGTAAAGAGAGCTATTAAATGTTTTTGATAAACCACACGCAGACTATCACTGAACATAAAATACAGAGAAGCTACTGAGAATATGTGCAATTTAGTAAACATTCTTATCTAATTGGCATTCTAAGTTGTAAAAAAACCTAAATGCCCTCTGAATAAATTAGATTCATCTGATCATTTATAAGGAAGGGTCTATAGACACCTATTTTAAGATTCAAAAAAAGTAAAATAACTCATAACTTCGAAGCTAAATATAGTTTTTTCTCCTTTGAAAAATGAAAAAGCAAAAATAAAAACTGCTATCCTTACTTATACCCCAAGTCAAGGATCTGTAAAGTACTGCATCAGAATTATAATAACTACTGGAAAAACTTACTGTAACTTCAACCTTATTACCATTGTAAGGGTAAAACTATGCTAGAGCCAAAGACTTCCAGTAACTAAATGCTCTTGGAAAGTGTCCAAGACATGTTATAGTAAATTTCCAACTTGTTTCATCTAAGATCAGGAAAAGCAAGTTATCTAAAGCACTGGATTAAGTTTAAACAGTCTCTAACTAGAAGTTATACCTCAAATAATCAGAAAAATCTTTAGTTATGTTGGGCCCTAAGACCTGTAAGGGTCAGGTGGGGAGACAGCTGCACGTAGGAATCTAAGTCACCTACTAATTAATATTATTTTGAGAAAAATGTCAATACCAATAGCTTCCATTTTGAGAGAAACAGATTTTGGCAGAATCTGTTAAAATAATGCTTTATAATGATGCTGAAAATCTCCATAGTTTCTATCATGTGGACAGCATATGGTGGTAGTTACTCCGGTTTCTAGTGTGAGCCACTGTTTAGCCTCCTGTTATCTATGGTTCAGATTCCTTTTTTACAGGCTGTATGTCTCACAAATATACACCAATTTCATATATAAACAAACATAATGGTGCTTTATGTGAGTGCATATGTAAATATAGCTATATGACACTCTAGACAAGCTGTGATTTCCACTCATAACAATTTTTTTTATAAATTAAAGTTCTACTAAATTGAGAAGCAAAACCCAGCAGTTAAAGAGAAAAATCCAGCCAAAAAGCAAAGGGAGCTACAAAATTAACTCTGAAAGCCAAAAAAAACTAAATAAAGCAGGTTCTCAAAACAAACAAACTCAACACATTTTCACTTGAGCACTTTCTAGTTTACCTATAAATGTTCACATTTTTAAAAGGCTGAGTGGTACACCAACTTTCATTTATGAAAAATGACACCCTAGGGTAAATTTCTAATTTCCAAGAGAAATACTTCAAGTTTAAAGATCTGCAGACAAAAATAATAGATGCAAGAGCTGCAAAGAAATGAACCAAAAAAGCAAACATGGTTTTACAAGAAACACGGAAGCTGTCTGCAACATTTAAAAGTGGATGGACTGAAAATAACATACAAAAGACCCCAAATGAACAAACTTAGTATAAGTATCCCCAATGTGTTCAACATCTACTGAAACAAGCAATGCCATTTCAACACATAGCACAAAAACAGCCATAAACTGGTTACCTCTATTTTTTAAAAATGATTAACTTACGAGATTTGTTGCAATATATTTTATAATTTACCAATACTATTAGTGATGCTTCAACTATGGATTTGTGCTAAGAAGAGTGAAATCTGTTCATACACCAGTGAAAATGAAGCCCCACCAAAGACATTCAACATAAAGCTGACCCCTAAAGGCTCCCTGATGCACATTTGCAACCACAGTATTCATGATATGCAATACACTAAACTAGCAACAGATTGGTTAAAAACAGTTTGGATTCTCAACTTCCCATAATACAGGCAACATTTTTAGAAGCAATCATATTCAAATAAATGTGTCTTTCACAGTTACGGGATGAAATTTTAAGCTGGACAGGCACCAATGCCCTGATTTTCTACTTTTTTCATAAACCATATGACTTCCACACGCTGACAATGTTTTATGTTTTAACCTGCAGTAAAGGCTTTACATCATTTTAATGATCAGTGCTTAAAATGCAACAGAATCACCTCCGCTAAATGCAAGGAATAGGTTTGGTTTACCTTTAGTGATTTCAACCAGACTACTAGTCAGAAAAAGTTTAATGAAAGCTTTTCCAGTAAGTAACTTTACATTTCCACGGAAGAAAACAAAAAGAAAATCTGAGGTAGGGAAGGTGGAAGATAATATTTTACCAACTCTTAAACATTTGAGTTTTTTATTTCTAAAATAAGTACTTAACATCTAAAAACTACATCTAAAAGGATATCTTTCAGCAAATGTATACTCTATTATATAATTATACAGGATTTTCCTCCAGTTTTGGCAAAGTAATATTTCAGGTTAAGATAGAAGATTAAAACAAAAAATTGTGGAAATCCTAGTCTGTAACAAATCAAAGGTTCAGCCTTGTATCAACATAGCCTAAATTTGAGATTTAAAAAACACAAGTTTTTTTTCTATTCAGGTCAATCTAAATATACATACTACCTCATATTTATAGTCAGCTTATCTGTGTGAATGATCAACTGCAGAAATTTCAAATCTAAGGTTATAAGACATACCATAAAACCACATACTATAACTATGTGACTTTTCAGTTTTTATGGAATCTGAGGTCCTTTACTCTTAGGTTCAAGAATTGATCAATTTGGAGCCAAATATGTAAATGCTTTGAAGTCTCAACAGTTAAAAGAGCAATTATGCCAATTCCTTTAGTCATGTAAAGGTCCATTACACACACACACACACACACACTCACACACATACACACCTGTCACAGAAGGGTTAGTGAAAATTTCAATTTTGGACTGAAAAAACTACAAAATATACGGTCTTAAATTCTCCTGGTGTAATGTTATTAAATATTAAAGACTGTGAGAAAAAAAGATGTTGCAATCCTCTTGCCTTTATAACTCTACTTTAAACTTGAGAAAAAAAAATCAGAATTCAAATATTCCAATTCACCTAGCTCTAACAACTTAGTTGTGCAATTTTAAAATCAGTTTAATGCAAAGCACTTCAATCCTGATGTGACAATTACCTGTGGCATAAATGCAAAATAAAAACAAATGCAAGTCCTCTTCATCTAATGATGCATTTTATAGCAAAACCACAAAAAGCACAATCATATTAGCACAAACTAAATAAACAGGCACAAGAGGCATCATGTCCATCCAGGAAAAGAAATGTAGCATGCCAAGAAAGAAAGGAAGGACTGAAACAACGAAGAAGGGAAGGAAGAAGGGAAGGAAGACAGAGGTTTCTATACCTGAAGGATCCGAGAGAAATGAACTAGTCACATCATTCTATCCTATTAGATACATAAGGGTTTCTTAAAGCTTCAGGGTAAAAAGCAGCAATCACTTTACCCCATTCAACTTTACACAGTATAGTATATTTCATGTCAACTGCCTTCCATCCTTCACTCACCCAATGCTTCCTCACTCTTCCATACGAGCTTTCAGACAAATCCGAAACAGAACAGGGTGGGGTAGAAGAAAAATACAAGCAGCGCTTTTCTGCTACTCCCCCCGCCCCCAAATAATTTCCAACAGTTTTTCCTACTACGAAAATAAGTCTCCCTATCTTAAGATACACAACAGTCATTCTATGTCCTTAGTAGGCACACAGAGACGCATACACATGTCAGCACTCCAGACCCCCACAGCACGCCCCCGAACCTTAAGTAATGTTTATTTCATTTAACGTGAAGACGACAAGATACATCTACCTACTGTTTCGGGGTGAGGGTGGGTGGAGGACTCCTTTCAAAGTAGCCCCAATAGTGTAACCAAAACACGGTTCCGGAATAAAATATTAAGAACACTTTTCCTTTCCCACCTATCTATGGACTTAAGGATGCAAAAATCCATCTCCAAACCACCTCATTTCTAAAATTCTTCAGCCCGGAGTTTGGGGTGGAGATTTGTCCAGGGGAGGGGGCGGAGGCGGGGAGAAGTGTGAGCCGGCAATGGGACACAAACGAGTTGCTAACCCCAGCTACCCCGCACCACGTCGCCAGCCCAGAGGTCCAGAACTCGGGACCTCACGCACGCTTCTCTGCCCAGGCCCAGTTAAAAGCTATGACTCCAGCTATCTAACTTCGTATCTACAGACGTTTATTCGTTACTAACACATCACACAAGTACACGTCACACAGTTTAAAACACACTTATAAACCCCAAACAAATCCACACACCTCAAATTCACCTCGCAGTTTCCCAAACTCCAAACAGGAGACCCCACCTCCAGGATTCAAACCTTCCGCCCACAGCGGAGGAAACCAGGAGAAAAGAGTTGGGGAGCAGCCGACGCCTTTCAATTATCGCCCCCCACAAACTGCCCCACCCCACACCCTGCGTTCGGGTTACCCACTCGGAAGCCCCGTTTCCTCCCTCTTCTCAATCGGGCCGCTTAAGGGACCCATCCCCAGCCCACTCACTTTCTCCCCAAAACCCCTCAAAAAAACAAAAAAAGTGAAGAGAAAGAAGTGAGGAAAGAGACTTGAGGTAGTCCGGCTTCAAAACCGCTCGACTCACCTCAGAATCCTTGCTGAGTTCTCTCCGCCCGGCACAGCCCCCTCCCCAACGTCCCAGTACGAAAGGCTGAGGCAGGGAGGAGGGGAAAGCGGGAGGGGGAGGGGTGTCTTCCGCGTGGGGCACCAGTCGGGAGGGGACTGGGGAGGGGTTGAGGCCGGCACAGGAAGACGAGAAGGGGGAGGGGAGGCCCCTATCTCCCAGTCTCCCCCTGAAAACCTCCCTTGTCTCAATCACATCAGACTGACTGTCTTTGTCTGGCTGACAACCGCCATATTGATATCAACAGCCCCGCTCCCACCTGCTGCAGCCAGGCGGCCCTGGGAGTTGTAGTTCCTGCCTCCCTTGAGTAAAAGCTCGGAACTTGGCATCCAGAGGCCCCAGGGAACTACAGATCCCGGCAAGTCCCGCGCCCATCTGCCTTCCCACAGGGAGGAGGGGAAAGGGGCGGCCAGAGCCATGGGGACTACACATCCCAGAATACCATGGGTCCCAGGCCGGGCTAGGGCGCATGATATCATGCTGGGGTGCAGAGGGAGGATGAATTGGCGGCGGGGATGAATTTGAGCTGACCAAGGGAGGTGTTGGAGAGGAATGGGACGAAAAAGAAAGATGACCACAGTTCCCATGATGCACGGAGAGAGGACTACATTTCCCATCATGCCCCGGGAAGGGGGCGTAGAGAAAAAGAACTGCATGTCCCGCGATGCTCTCGGCGGGCTAGTGGCAGAGATTGAACCGGAAGACGCTTTCTGCGTTTGAGAAGTGGAGTGTCTGGTACTGAGCAACCAAAAGTCCAATATGAAACTGGTGAGTCTCCGCTCCTAGGTCAGAGGGCAAAGGTGATGCCATATCCTTTTGGACTTCGTCGTTTCCACTTTGGGAAGGGAGGTAGACAGTGGGGTGGACCAAGGAAAACTGCTGTGTTGAGGAGGTTTGAATCTTACTCCCCCCACTCTTCACCCCCAGCTACCGGGAGATCTTATCCATCCATTGGCGGGTCCCTTTGGTTAAAGACGTTCACTCTGTCGCATTTCTTCTCCTACAAACTAAAGTTGGGCTTTACGAGCCAGGGTGGTTTTGTGTCTCAGCTGCCACGTGAGTGTTGTAATAGGTTAACTTCTTTCATGCTGCTTACACTTGATTAGCGTTTTTCCCACCGTTCACGTGGCTTTGGTTAGATATGAGTAGAGTAGAAAATACTGAGCAGAGGGTAATCACTTATTAAATTTTGTGTTATAGACTTTTAACTGCCCTAGGAATTCAGAGAGGGACAAAGTCAGGGTGTGATCTTGGAAGATTTAAGTCTTAAATCCTGTCACAGTGTTCTGAGAGGAAGTATTAAGGCATTCCAACCTAGGGACTGCATGAGCCAAGGTTAGACGGAACATGCCGGTATATCTGGAGAAGTCTTTGTATCACAAAACCCAAATACTTGGCATACAGAAAAGCTTCCAAGACCTTTATTTTGGGCCATTTTACTCGTATTGTGTAATCTACCTAGTTTATTCCATACCTGTATGGAATTAATAGCATAATTCGGTGTGAGATACTGTTTGTCAACCTTCTAAAATTCCTGTTCCTGCAGCCAAGTATTGTCAAGCTTTACTTTCTGTGATTTTTATACAAAAACAAAATGTTTGTTTTCCTATTTGAACATACTTTCCAAAGCGTGTGTGCCCGTATGCGCGCACCCACGCACACATACTATAGACATATACTCTGTGAAGTGTCAGTTGTTTTCTGAAAAGAAGTCACAGAAAGTATTAAAGTAGATTTAACTTCAAAACTGCTTCCATTTCAAGCTGTTTATGTAGGGAGAAGGGTACAGATCAGTAAATCTTGACTGTTAATTTGTTCCTGGGTCAGCGTGTAAAACATGTAAGAATGCAGAATTGAAGGTCACTGCCTTGCCCTAAAGAAATATGTAATTTAATGAAGAAGACAGAAAAGAGGCAAAATTATAATGCATTATGATCATGGTAAAAGAAGAGCGTGTTCAGGGTTTGGGGAATTGAAAGGATAATGGGGTGGGAGAGAGGAGGGAGTTAGACAAGACTCAAACTGATAGGAAAAATGAGTAGGCCTTCCATGAAGAGGGCTCGGGTTACAGGTGCAAAGAAATTGCACTTAAGTGGTTGGAACACAGACCATGTGTCCTCAATAAAGGATAAATCACATTTGGTGTGCTTACTGAGAAGGCATGCAAATGTGAAACAATTTTTTCCATAAAAACTCATTTGAGTATCGGAGAGCCAAGTTTACATAAACTTTGGTTTGCTCATAATATCCTCCTGCTTAATTTATTTACAAATGTGAAAACATGGGAAAAAAGTAACTTATTTTTTCCTTTAAGAACCAAAATATGCCTGGGGCAAAAATAAATAAAGATTAAAAATTTTTTTAATGTTTTTTAATGTAATTTTTTAATCTTTGAGAGAGACAGAGTGCGAGCAGGGAAGGGCCAGAGGAAGAGGGAGACACAGAATCCCAAGCAGGCTCCGGGCTCCAGGCTCTGAGCTGTCAGCACACAGCCGGACTCGGGGCTCTAACTCGCGAACCGCTAGATCATGACCCGAACCGAAGTCAGATGCCCAACCCACTAAGCCACCCAGGCGCCCCTAAATAAATTTTTTTTGTTAAGAACCAAAATGTGCCTCAAAGGAAGAGAAAGTGTTCTATCTATAGTCCCTCCCGCTTTACTTTCAATCCATGTGTTACATATTAAAACTCATTTGGTGGTTAGAAGATCTTTAATGTGGAATTACTGTCAACATAGCAAAGTGGTTTCAAAACCATTGACTAAACCATTGACACTCACTAAGACTTCTTTTGTGGGTCATGCCTCCCATAAAGTTGAAATAAATCATCTGATGGCCTAAAATTTTTAACTTTGTGCACTGCTTCAGGAATAATGTGATAATAAGTCATGTTTTACATTTATATCATGAAACACAGAAATATATTTTATTGAGCACATTCATGTTTTTGAGATTATGACTTCCCAAAATACCCTCCCCATGCACAATCTGACCATATCTTGTTGATTCTCCGTCTGTTCTTGAACAAGTCTGTTTCTCTCCAGTCCCACTAATACTGCTTTTGTAGTGGCTCTTTTCACTTGACACTTGGAATTCAACAATACCTTCTAACTGATCTCCCTGCATTCAATCTTTATTTTTCTTTTATCTTCTTCAAATGTTTATTTTTGAGAAAGAGAGAGACAGAGACAGAGAATCCCAAGCAGGCTCCACACTGTCAGCGCAGTGGCTGACACTCGAACCCACAAACCCTGAGATCATGACCTGAGCTGAAATCAAGAGTTGGACACAACCAATTGAGCCACCCACGTGCCCAGTCCCTGCATTCAATCTTAACTCCATCCAGTCTGTTCTTTACTCTGCATCCCAGAAGTTATTTTAAATTGCAGAGTTCCATGGGGAGCTTGGGTGGCTCAGTCGGTTGGGTGTCCGACTTCAGCTCAGGTCACGATCTCACGGTCCATGAGTTCGAGCCCCGCGTCAGGCTCTGGGCTGATGGCTCAGAGCCTGGAGCCTGCTTCCGATTCTGTGTCTCCCTCTCTCTCTGCCCCTCCCCCATTCGTGCTCTGTGTCTCTCTGTCTCAAAAATAAATAAACGTTAAAAATTTTTTTTTTTTTTTTTTTAAATTGCAGAGTTCCATAAAACCCCTCAGTAGCTTCCTTTGCCCTTAGGATAAGGTCTTATAATTCTTAATTTGGCTTACTTGGTCCTGCAAAATATGACCCTGCCTACCTTTTCAGGCTTCTGTCTAGCCCTCATCTCCCTTGCTGTCCGGTTTCAATTGTATTGCACATCTTCCGGGTCCTTCAGCTCACCATTGTCTCTGGGACTTTAAATGTGTTGCATCACCTACAACACTTTTTTGCTTGCCCACTTTCTTCATATAGGTCAGGTCTTGGTTGAGCACTTCTTCAAGGATTCCTTGAATTGGGCACCCCTGTTATATCCTTCCATGGCACATGTTCTTTTTGTGGCAGTTGTTGGTTTTATGTCTGTCCTCCCTCATATATTCCCATGGCCTGACACATAGTATGATGCCACTGAATAGTTGAATAATTTCTGAAAGATTGTCAAGATCTGTGACTGTTGATAAGAAAAGATTAAGGAGTGTTTAAGCAGCAATTTTCTGTGTGCTGGGCACTTGCTGTTTGGTGTCCCACTTACTCCTTTGATCTAGGTGATAGTATTCCCATTTTACAGATAAAAAGTCTGAGCCTCAGGGAAGTGAAGTGGCTCAAAGTTACACAGATGAAAAAGTGGTAGAACCAAGATTCCTTCCTCAAGAGTCTGTTGTCTAATGAAAGCAGGGATTCCAGCACCTTTCACAATGCGTGGCATATGTTAGGTGATCTCTTGATAAAAGGAAGCCAGAGTGCATTTTAAGCTTATTTATTTTGAGAGAGCACGCGAGCAAGTGATAGGAAGAGAGAGAATCCCTGCACTAACAGCACAGAGCCTGACGTGGGGCTCGATCTTAACAGCTGTGAGATCATGACCTGAGCCAAAATCAAGAGTCTGATGCTTAACGTACTGAGCCACCCAGGTGCCCCTGAAGGCTGTTTTTAAAATTAGCTTTAAATGTGATTAAGTTAAGATCTTTGAAAAAGATTACAGGTAAAGAAATCAAAGTTAGGAAACTTCCTTGATAATATAAAGGGCTCCATATCAGATCATACCGATGAGGTTGCGTGCTCAGGTTAGTTTTTATACTGCTCAGTTTAGCCTCTGTAATACCATTTATAGTTCTCTTAACTTTACACATCACTCTCTTGGTGGCTTTTCACACACCCAAGGGAAGACCATGGATATCATTATAAAGTAATCCTTGGATATCTCCTCCCTAGAGAGATACTAACTCAAAAGGATCTTAATGACTGTCTACAATATCATGCAGTATTCAGGTGGCTTTATTTAACTGAAAAAATTTTATTGGCACCTTCAGTTAACCAGAATCATTTTTAAAGAACTGGAAAATTGGAAGTGTATCCTCTAAATCAGGATATTTTACAGCATGTTCTGTTATTAGTATTAACTGAGCATAATTAGCTATGCCCCAATGGCCAATTCAGCAAAGGATAGAAACTGGAATTCATTACGGTCCTTAACAAGAACCTTGTGGAACAAAAAAATACTGAATACGTTGACAAATTGAGTTTGGAACATCATATCCAGGAATTTAGTCATTCAAATAGATGAAGATTAAAGTGAATGAATAAAAGAAGCAGTGTGCAAGAATGCAGCATGTGTCATACTTTTTTTTTTTTTTTTAACGTTTATTTATTTTTGAGACAGGGAGAGACAGAGCATGAACGGGGGAGGGTCAGAAAGAGGGAGACACAGAATCTGAAACAGGCTCCAGGCTCTGAGCTGTCAGCACAGAGCCCGAAGCGGGGCTCGAACTCACAGACCGTGGGATTATAACCCGAGCCGAAGTCGGCCGCTTAACCGACTGAGCCACCCAGGCGCCCCTGTCATACTTTCTATAGATAGTTCCAGACATGGAGAGAATCTTCTAGTTGATTAAGTCAACAAAGATTTATTATGCAACCACAGTATACTGGCATTCAAAGTTTTAATACTTTCCATTTTAATTTTTACGTTTGACCCCAAAGATTGATGACAGGGAATTATTGGGATTTTGCTGAGGCACAAATTTGAATGTGACTTTAAGATTAGTGATAATCCTTAGTGAATGAATGAGCCTGATTACCTCAGAGTCCGTGGCTTTCTGTAGTTATTGTTGCTGTCTTGTTCAAGTTCTGAAAGGAAGGTTACTTATTTATTTTTTAAAATTTTTTAATGTTTGCTTATTTTTGAGACAGAGACAGAGCATGAACGGGGGAGGGTCAGAGAGAGAGGGAGACACAGAATCTGAAGTAGGCTTCAGGCTCTGAGCTGTCAGCACAGAGCCCGATGCGGGGCTCGAACTCACAGACTGTGAGATCATGACCTGGGCCGAAGTCAGAAGCTCAACCAACTGAGCCACCAGGCGCCCCTGAAAGGAAGGTTATTTAAATGCTTGTTATGCTATACTTTTTTAATTTGATGGAGGAAATTGTATGCTATAGTTGTATTTACAAATTAAAAAATTCAAGAAGGCCAGGAGATGTTCTTCAGTGATCTAGTCTCCTTTATACAAAGTGCTGTTTCATTTGGGGGAAGGCTCAAACTTTTCACTCACCATTTCTCCTAGGAAAACAGATGGAGCAGAGAAATGGATTCATGGACTGTTCCCTGTGGAGGACAGATAAAATACCAACTGGAATTGTAGATGGTCTACAAGATCTTTACTTGAAAGGGGCAAATTCTACCACAAAGTCAATGTAACAAATTATTAGGATGGGTGTGGTTAATCCTTACTTGGATCTGAGAGTGATATTTTATTTCTCCAGTTTACAGAATTGCAGAATCCTTTAGGCTTCTTAGAACTTGGGTGAAGAATAGAAAATCTCTTGCTATAAATTACCAACATTCACAATTTTACCAGTGCTTATTAATTCACCTATTTCAGATTGATTGTTAAAATGTCAACCTGATTTCACTCTTTTCTATTTCTTTTTGCTGGTTGATTAGAGTGCCCTCGTGTGTCTTTTTGATGTAATATCATTTTGAGCTTCAGAAAGGTCATGTTTTATCACCACCTTGGTATTTGGTATGATAGGTGTTTTTCCTTTCTTTCCTCAAACTGAAAAGCAATGTGTAACATAAGGCCAAGTCACATACTTTGTTCAGCAGTGCTGTGAGATAAAAACAGATATTTTACTTTCGGACATTTCAAAGTCATAATTATTACTGTGAATAAATCTTTTATACTTAATGCAAAAAAAAAAAAGTGTACCAATCATAGATTTTTTTCAGTAATGATAGTTGAAAATAATGGTTGAATTGAAATAGTTATATTGGCTCTCAATGTAAGCATGACATCATTAGTGTTGCATATAACTGCAGTAGTACATCTGTTTTGTGACTGGTTTGCTTTGAGCACTCAAATCCTGCTATCATTGTCTCTGATGATCAGTAGAGTGTACTTGGCAGACAAAGGCCAGGAGTGTAGCATGGCCTGAAAATCAGTAAAATACAGTATTCCAAATGGAAAATTTGCTCCTGGCGTGCTAAATACCAACTGAGGTCCAGGCACAAACTACCCCTCAGATCTCCATTATGATTCATTTATTCATTCAACAAATATTCCTGAACACCTTCCTCCTCTGTGCTAGGCATTGCTCAAGGTACGGGGTATATTGCAGTGAACAAAACAGATTTACTCCCTGCCTTTATGAAAGGTAATGTCTAGTGGGCTTACTGGTGCAATTCAAACAATATTACGGTGAACTTCCTGATGTGGAGATGTCATTGGGCACTGGCTCAAGCATTTTTTTAATGTAATGGCCAAACAATGCATTTAATTGTACCCAAGAACATTCCTTCTTAAAATTTTAACAATTATGGCCAACTTGCCTGCTAGTTTACCATTGTACCAGTAGCGTATGAGAATGCATTAACTCCCCCTTGCCAACAATGCCATCTGTTTCTTTACTCTTACTATGTGTCTTCCTAATGCAACTTCCTTTCATCAATCCACACGCCCTCTTGTCTCTTAGACTTCAGCCATATTTAGTAAAACGTCCTTACAGTAATGATGTATGGATGTGGGAAAATGTACTGGAAAGGGGAACACGTTTCTTCAGATAAAACAGTGGTGTCATGAAAGTCTTTAAAAGGAATTTTTTAAAGAATTTTTGGTGTTGCTTTGAAAATGCTGATGCGCATGGGTGTAGTAATTAAGATGGCAGTATTTTGGGATCAAATGGGCTGGAAAGGCAACCAGACCAGGTGTGTGTAAATGACAGATGAGATCCCCCATCATCCCCAGAAAAGGAATAACCTGTGAGATGAAGCTAGAACTTGATGTATCAGGAAGGGCTAAGAAAAAGGGCCAGAATTTTCAGAGATTAAGAAAAAAGGCAACGCTGCAAACCAAAAGGATGAAGGGAAATAAGAAACACTGTAAGAAGAAAAGAGTCAGTTTGAAAACCCCAAGACACTCAGTGATCAAGTCTAAGAACTATGTGGTGGGAACTTTACTGTGAGAAAAACAGGAAGTTTCAATTGTCCCTGATTGACCATATATCTGAAGGAAATGCCTGTAAGGTCTAAAACATTTAAATTTATTGAATGCACAACTGAATGAACTTTAGCTCTCTCAAGGATATATAATCAGATAGATGATATTCAAGAAAGTGTTTCTTTTAATAGAAGTTGCAAAACGAACACCCTTTTTGCCCTTAAGGTACAGTTTATTTTTCATCATTCATGTTTATGAAAGAGTGGGAGGAGGTGAATAATAAAAGGTCTTGCATAATCCATTCCTCAGATTTATGGCCCAAGCAGAGATTCTCTTTTCCGAAATACAATATTTTTGCATTTTTTTAAATTTCAGTGAAATAGAGGAAGGCATAATTAGATGTTCTAATTTAGTAAGTCTTCCTTCCCATATGTTTTTCCAACATGTGGAAATAGGAGTAAACAAGCAGTAGTGTTAATAAGGTAGAGGAGGGGCACCTGGGTGGCTCAGTCAGTTAAGCAGCTGACTTCAGCTCTGGTCATGATCTCTCACTTTGTGGGTTTGAGCCCCGCATCAGGCTCTGTGCTGACAGCTAAGAGCCTGGAGCCTGCTTCAGATTCTGTGTCTCCCTCCCTCTCTGCCACTCCCCAACTTGCGCTCTCTCTTTCTTTCTCTCAAAAAATGAATAAACATTTACAAATTTTTTTAGTAATGTAGATATTATAACCCCTACCCTTTTTTTTTTTTTTTTACATTTTTAAAGCAATTTTATTGAGGTATAATTTACATACCACAGAATTCATGCATTTAAAGGGTACTATGTAGTAACTTTTAGTAAACTTACAGAAATATGCAATAGTCGCCAAAATCCACTTTTAGAATATTTCTGTCACTCCAAAAAGATCCCTTGTGCCCATTAGCAGTCAATCCCCATTACTATCTCCAGGCTCAGACAATCACTTATCTACTTTCTGTCTTGTAGATTTGCCCTTTCTTGTCATTTCATATAAATTGACTCCTACAGTATGCAGTCTTTTGTGTCTGACTTCTTTCACTTAGCATAATGTTTTTGAGGTTCACCCATGTTGTAGCATATGTTGCTCAATAATATTCCACTATATGAGTATGCCACATTTTGTTTATCCATGAACCATTTGATAGACATTTGGATTGTTTTCACTTTGGGGCTATTATGTGTGGAGAGTTTTCATTTCTAATATCTCCATATTTTCATTTCTTTTTCTTGCATGATTGCACTGGCTAGAACCTCCAGTAAATATTGAATAGAAGCAGTGTGAGCAGACATCCCTGCCAATCTTTTCCCAGTTCCCCGTCTGAAGGGGAAGGGATTTAGTCTTTACTGGATTAGATATGAGCTTTGGTTTTTTTGTAGATCAGGTTGAGGGTGTTCCCTTCTATCCTTAGTTTATGGAGCATTTTTATCATGAATGGGTCTTGGATTTTACCAAATGCTTTTTCTTTACATGTCAAGAGGATTGTATGGTTTTTGTCCTTTATTATTATGGTGTGTTACCTTGATTGAATGTTGAATATTAAGTCAGTCTTTCATTCTAGGTATAATTCCCATTTGGTCGTGATGTATAATCCTTTAAACATATTAATGGAATTGGTTTGCTAGTATTTTCTTGAGGATTTTTGCATGTATATTCACAAAAGATATTCTGTAGTTTTCTTTCTTTTTTCTTTTCTTTTCTTTTTTGCTTTTAATACATGTTTATTTTTGAGAGAGTGAGCAGGGAAGGGACAGAGGATCCAAAGCGGGCTCTGTGCTGACAGCAGTGAGCCCAATGTGGGACTCAAACTCACAGTGAGATCATGACCTGAGCTGAAGTTAGGTGCTCAACTGACTGAGCCACCCAGGTGCCCCTGTTCGGTAGTTTTCTTATGAGATCTTTGGTTTTGGTATCAGAGTAATATTGTTCTCATAGAGTGAGTTAGGAAATGTTCCCTTCTCTGTATTCTAGAAGAATGCTCAAAGAATTGATACCATTTATTTAAATGTTTGATAGAATTCATCAATGAAGTCATTTGGGCTTTTCTTTATGGACAGATTTTTAATTGACTGATTCACTTTCTTTACTTGCTATATAGGTCTCCAGATTTTCTCTTTGTGTGTTACGGTTTTTAGAAATTATAGTCAAATATACACAACAAAAGATTAACTGTTTTAACCATTTTTAAGCATACAGTTCAGCTGCATTAAGTACATTCACATTGTTGTGTGACCATCACCGTTGATCTCCAGACATCACTTAACATAATATCTTCAAGGTTTGTCCATGTTGTGGCATGTGTCAGAATTTTCTTCCTTTTCAAGGCTGAATACTCCATCAACCGTGTATAACACATTTTGTTTATCCATTCATCTGTGTACGCTTAGGTCATTTCTACCTTTTGGCTATTGCAAATAAAACTGTTTTGAACATGGATGTACAAATACCTCTTCAGATCTCTGTTTGAATTCTTTGGGATATATTCCCAGAAATAAAATTGCTAGATCACACGGTAATTCTCAGTTTAACTTTTTGAGGAATGAACACACTTGTTTTTCACAGCATATGCACCTGCGCCATTTTACATTCTGAGCAGCAAGACACAGGTGTTCTAATTTCTCCACATCTTCACCACTTGCCAATACTTGTCATTTTCAGTTGTTTTGATAATACCCATCCTATTGGGTGTGAACTAGTTTCTCGCTGTGACTTTGATTTACATTTCCGTAATGTTTGGTGATGTTGAGCATCTTTTTGTATTTTTTTAGATAGGTAATACACGTACATTGTTTAACTTTTAAAAAGGGTAAACTGTACAACAAGTTTAAGGGACAAAAAAAAATGAAGAGATCTCCTGTGTCTTCCTCCCCACTAGCAGTCTCAGTGATCAGTTTCTTGTGTACCCTTCAGAGATATTCTGTGGACTTACATATATAAAATTTCCATCCTTTTTAAAAATTTTTTTTTACATACACGGTGAGATCCCACCCACACTGGTTTTGTGAATTCCTTTTTCTTTTTTAAGTTAGAAATGCATCTTACCTATCATTTCATATCAATATCTACCACGGCTTCATTTTATAAAACACTATATAATCATACCTAATGAGTCAGAGTCTGCATTCGATAAGATCTTGGGTCATCTGTTTTCACAATACTTTCATGCTAGGCAATAAAATATTTTCAGTGCTCCTTTCAGATACTTTAAAAATATTTCTAACAGACATTTTGTATTTTCATTGTCTAAAGGCTGAGTTTAGAATTATGGATGTTGGGCTGGAAGATACAGTTCTACTCCCTGCACCTACATCCCTCACAATGATTTTGAAATCATTCATTGTTTAGGGCATGGTTTTGTTGCTAATATAAGACATAACATGAAATTAGTGTCAACATATCTCAAAAATATATCATACTATTGCTAGAAAAAAAATCAGTTGGTAGTCTTTTATTGTTTAGATATACCATAATTTATCTGGCCAAACCTTCAGTGATGAGCATTTCATTGTTTCCAATCTTTTGCAATTAGAAATCATGTTGCAGGATGATCTCCTTTGTGAGCATCTCTAGATGTATGTAGGATACATTTCTGGGTGAAATGGGTGTTTCAAAGGGTATGTGCATTTTTTATTTCATTTTATTGCCAAAATGCCCCCATAGAGACCTATCAGATTACACTCTCCAGCAGCATAGCCCGGTGTACCACTGCAATGTAACCATCACACTGTCTTATATTTTTCTCACTGAAAAGTGAAAAAATAGTGTGTCATTAGACTTTAAAAATTTTTTTCCTCCTAGGTGTAAGATGTAGAACATACTTCTATGTGTTTACAAAAGCATCTATGTTTCTATTTCCTTCTCAACTCTTTTATCCCACTTGATCTATTAATTTTACAGTACTTAAACTATTTCATCTTTTGTAGTTTTAGAATGTATTTTAATATCTTATAGTACTTGTTCCCACTCATTGCTCTTCACTTTAGAATTTTCCAGACTGCTGTCAAACATTTATTTTTTGTATAAAATTTAGAATTTTAGATGTCATATAAAATTTAAAATTATTAGTTCCCACTAAAATATTTCTATTTTTATTGGAATCGGGTTAAATTTATAAAATGTAAGGAGAGAAGTGACTTATTTCTTTCAACATATAATTGAGTCTAAGAACAAATGTGCTTTCCTTTAAATCTTAAACATCTTTTTTTGTTGTTACTGTAATTGGAATCTTTTCCTACATAGTTTACATATAAGATGGGTATTTCTTTCTTGTATTCTCTCTACAGCCCCTTGTTGAATTGTTTTAATTTTTAGTAGTTTTTCCAACTAATTCTTACGGGTCTTCCAGGTGTATAACTTTGCAGAGAATCTTTTTTCTTTTTCTTTTATTTTTTTTAATGTTTATTTCTTTTTGAGACAGAGACAGAGCATGAATGGGGAGGGTCAGAGAAAGAGGGAGACACAGAATCCAAAGCAGGCTCCAGGCTCTGAGCTGTTAGCACAGAGCCCGACACGGGACTCGTGAAATCATGACCTGAGCCGAAGTCGGATGCTTAACCGACTGAGCTGCCCAGGCGCCCCATAGCAGAGAATCTTTTTAAACTCATTGTTTTCCTGTGGTGTAATGACATTGGCTTATACTTGCAGGATAGTTTGGAACAGGAGTGGTAGTGGTAGGCCTCTCTGTTCTATTTCTGACACCAATGGATATGCTGCTTTAATTCGACATGTCACTATTAGATCAACTTTTGGCTTGAAATTTTTGTATATTTTAATTTACATGCTGTAACTAGCTACTTTCTTGCTCTAGAATTTTCTAGTCACTAAGAAAGTGAGATTCTTTCACATAGACCAACAATAAGTTATTTTTTAAGGGGAAGATCTATTTGTGTTGTAGGGTATTGTTTGTTCTAGTCGGCTAATTATATCTTGCAAGCCATTTCCAGACTTTTGAGAAAACAATGGTTTTTAGAACTTAAAGTCTTGGGTGGTGTATAGCAGATTCACAGAAGTAAAAGACTTCTGTGACCTTAAGAGAAAATTGCAGGGTTTCCTTAGAAAACAGAACAGCCAGAAATAGTTTCTCTCTCTGTACTTAAGAGACAGGCCTGATAAAGGCAAGAAATGTAAACAAATTGGTCTGTTAAAATAAACATAATTACCCCGCCACCAACAACAAAAAAAATCTCTGTAGAAACAAAAGGGTTCAGAGCCCTAGGCAGGGGCTTATTTATTTTAAGCTGTGTTTGATTCAAGCTCTGTAGATCCAGTAGGAAGAAACTGTTGATGAATGGCTATGTGATAGTTAAAATTAACAGAAAAGAGAAGCAGTAACAAAAATCCTTTGTTTGGCTGTACAGTCCAACAAATGCTACCAAATGCCTATCACATACAAAACCTCCTTGATGTCATGGGACATACTAAAGATGAGTAAGAGATAGATCCTACTATCAATAACTCACTATTTAACAAACCATGGATACAGTATATTTATACAGTATACTATGTATATGTATACTGTGTACGTATGTGAGAGTGTATGTAGTTTTAGTAACAGACTTTGATAAAAGGCAGTAGTAGGGTTTGTAAGTTTAGGATTATGAAGGATGTATTGCAACCAGAAAATCAAAGTTGTCTAGAAGAGTAAAATCTGAGTTGGCCTTGAAAGGTATGCTGGCTGGCAAATATGTCAGAAGAGTTTTGTGTCACTGCCATTGGAGTCAGGGGTGAACTTTCTGAGAAACAAAAGTTAGAAAGGTAGATTGAAGCCACAGTGGTGGCTTTGAATACGAGACTTAGTGGTTTGGACAGTCACAGAGTAAGGATATTTACATATATATATATATATATATATATATATATATACACATATATATATATATGTGTGTGTGTGTGTATGTATATATATATATATATATATATTTCAATGAAGTTTTGGAGCTTTAAAGTAAGAATGTTTAAACACCTAGAGTTTTTAATTTATCCCTTTGGAAATCTAGGTCAAAGGAATTGGAAGAACTATATTTTACACACTTAAGAAAAACTTCAGAATGTGAAATCAGAGAAGTATGGTTCATTGCAGTTACAGAAAATATTTTGAAAAGTGAAATATAATTAAGAAGCATTAGGAAAGATAGCAAATGCATCAAAGTAAGCACAAAGTCAGAATTACCCTACTTAGGACAAGATTTTTCTAAGTACTTTACGAGGACCTCATAAGCAATAACAGAATTCATAAATACATCAGAAGGTGAAAGGGATTTGGAGAATAAGTGGGACAAATTGATGGGCACCATAGAAGAACAATACCCAGATAGGAAAAAAAGGAGAGAACAGAAACAGTGAATTCCTTGACATTCACCTCTATTGAGAAAAAGCTGGGCAAGGGTCCCATTCCTACAGAATTGATAAATGCATAGAATATTCTTGGTTACATCGACAGCTTGAATATAGATAAATCACTAGAAAGTGTGATGCTGTCCTTGGATTTTTTTAAATATAATTTTCGTACATTTAAACTAGCATAAATTTCAAGTGTGCTTATAGTTTGATGAATTTTTATCTAGTTATGCATTCATGTGTGTTCTCATTTATGTCTGGCCTCTTTAACTCAACACATTGTTGACCTGAAAGTTTTGGAGGATGAAACTGTTGACTTGTTGGCTAACCTATGCCCACCCCGCCTCCCCCCATGATAAAGAGCAATTTGTAGAGGACTGGCAAGCTGCCTGTGAGATTACCATCTCTTTGTAGGGTTCTTGAAGGAACCCTGAGAAATTCAGCCTGGTAAAACCTATTTCTGGGCTTGGCAAGCCACTGCAATTCAGTGGGAGACTGTCGGGCAAACACAACATGGTTTCTTTTAAAAAGAAAATCTGAATTATCAGAGTTCTGCAGAGGGACTAAATAAAACTTGGTTTTTAATTCACTCGAATTTTTAGAATGCTTTTCTGAAAATAAAAATAACTATTGTAGAATCAATACATAAATTTTTTTTTTTCATAATATGATTGAAAGATACAAAGGAGGAAACAAAAATCACCTGTAATCTCACTGCTTAGAGTAATCACCGTTTAACATTTTGGCAGGTAATCTGTGGTGGATGTGTGCACTGATATCCTTCTATATCAGTAACTCTAAAGTTATAAATCTCTTAGGATTAGATTCCACTCTGAATGATAGGAAGCCTGAAATAATCATGGCTTAAATAGGGCTGATGTTTGTTTCTCTCTTACATAATGAAGTCTGAGGGTAAATAGTCCAGAGCTGATATAACAGGTCCATCATCCTTAGACACCTTATTGCCACCATCTTCAATATGTGGCTTACTCTTTGTGATCCAGTGTGACTTTTTCATCTAAGGCCATCAAGTCCTTATTTCGCGGAAGGAGGAAGAGGCAAAGAAAGACATGCACCTTCCCTTTGTTAGTTTCTCAGAGTTGCATATTCCACTTTGATCTATCTTTTTGACCAGGATTTACATTGCTAATCTAGTTGCAAGAGAGACTAGCTAGGAAATAGCCTTTATTCCAGGTGGCCATAATTCCAGCTGAGATTTGGGTTTCTCCTTTAAAAGGACAGAAGGAGATGGGGTGCCTGGGTGGCTCAGTCGGTTGAGTGTCTGACTTCGGCTCGGGTCATGATCTCGCGGTCTGTGAGTTCGAGCCCCGCGTCGGGCTCTGTGCTGACAGCTCAGAGCCTAGAGCCTGTTTCGGATTCTGTGTTTCCCTCTCTCTGACCCTCCCCCGTTCATGCTCTGTCTCTCTCTGTCTCAAAAATAAATAAACGTTAAAAAAAAAAAAAATTTAAAAAAAAAACGGAGATACAGATAATGGGACAATAGTGTCACAAGCATTTCCATTTTAAATATGTATATCGCTCATTTGGAACATTTTATAGTATTGCATTATGTGAATTTAGTCTGCTGTTGAATATTTTGGTTTCCATCCCCTATTATCCTGCACAATGCTGAAGAGAACATATTTTTATTTGCCTTTTTTTTTTTTTTTTTCACCCACCTGGTTTTTGTCTTATTGTAAGTAAATTCCTTAAGTAAAATTGCAAGGTCAAGGACTACACATGCACATTTTAAATTTTGATTCATTTCTGCTTTTCAGAAGTCCTTTCATTTTCACCTACCAGGAATAATTGAGTTTCCATTTCCCCACGTCCTCATGATTAGTTTCTTTATGTGAGTGTTTGGACAAACCATTTCCTCTCTGTAGTTTTAATCTACACTTCCATTACTTGTAGGTTGATCAGCTTTGCATTTGTTTTTGGTGTTTTGTGATTTCAGTATTTTGTTGGCCTTCGTTTGCAAATTGCCTGTTTCTGATTTTGGCTCATTTTTGTCTTGGAATCTTTGTGTTTTTCTCAGTTATTAGAGTTCTTTATATATTAAGGATATCAATTCCTGGTTTTATAGTTTTTGCCAGTATATCTTTCTTTCTTTTTTTGCCTTGTTTTGTTTCTCACATAAATAAACACATCTTTTATTATTTTCTTCAGGATCATGGCTTTAGGATGACACTTAAAAGTCCTTTTCCACCCCAAGATTATATCAAATATTTCCCTAAAGTTTTAGAATCTCTCTCTAGTATTCCATACAAAGATTTTTAAAGAAATACTTTATCAACTACAACAAACTGAAAATCAAAATCAAACTGCTTTCCCCCGTAAGTGTGGGTCTCCCTGTTGCCATTTTTGCAGGCTCAGTATTAATTAGTAAAAGAAGCTGCCTCTTCTATTCTCTCCCAAGGACCCAGATGGTACAGGCAAATGAAAACTTTTTTTTTTAATGTCTATTTCTTTTGAGAGAGAGAAGGAGCAGGGGAGGGGCAGAGAGATGGGGAGACAGAGAATCTCAAGCAAGCTCTGCACTGCCAGCACGGAGCCTGACACAGGGCTCAAATTCATGAACTATGAGATCAGGACCTAACCCGAAATCAAGAGTCAGAGGCTTAAGTGACTGAGCTACCCAGGTGTCCCCAAAACCCTTTCCTTTACTCTGATCCCTGACATGTTAACTGGTGTGATTAGTAGGAAATTTTTTGGTTGAAAAGCCTTTTCCAGACCCCAAAACATTGCTGATTGCCTGATTTTTGTCCAGACATAAATGCATGTGAGGGACCCAGCATAAAGTGTTCAATAAATGGTAGCTGTTTTTATAAACTTCTTCACTTAATCAAAAGCAGTTTTTAAATCCATTTCTTTGAAAATCTAAAGGACTAGAAGGGGCTTGTCCCCTAATTATACCTGACACCTTCCCACTAAACAGCACAGTTTTGTCAGCATTGAAAGTCTGTTCAGTTAGGTAACACCTCTTGCCAGTTACCTACCCACGTGCCACAGGGAACTCCCTAGTGACCATGGTATCTGTGCCCTCTCCTTCACAGTTGACTTTGATGTCCACATTTGTCTGGACACTGAAGTTTGAACTAATGCATTATCTGTGGTTTGGGTTGGGGGGAGTGCACAACGTTTTTATTTTTATTTTTTTTTAATGCAATTTATTGTCAAATTGGCTAACATACAGTGTATACAGTGTGCTCTTGGTTTTGGGGATAGATTCCCATGGTTCATCGCTTACATACAACACTCAGTTCTCATCCCAACATAACATGACTAGAATAAACTAGCTTACTCTTGAATTAATGTTAAACGAATAATGATTCTCCTTGTTGATGCTGATCTTCTTAGCCACTTACTGGTGTACCATTTTATTAACCTTTTTCCTTTTTTCTCACCCATTGTCATTGCTGTGGATTTTCAGCAACTCGTATAAATTCTATTGTCCTTAACTTGCCTCTGCTTCTAAATTATTCATCCCATAAATAATACTTGTAGTTTCCATCTCTCTCTCTCCCTTTTTAATGGTATCTTTACTTTTATCCATCATATTCATATGTTGCTTTTTACTAGCACTTTTATCACCCTTGCTACTTTTGTTCTTATAGGACATACTGGGTTAATAATGTTCATTAAACACCTGAGAAGCAATCTCAAATAAAACAAACATTATGGAACAGAAGCATCATGTAGGCCTGTCGTGTATGATCTTTAACGCAGTTTCTTTTTGGTGGTTGTGGACCACAGCTTTTGCTTTGAAGTGTAGATATATCCATAGTGTGAGAGATTAGGTTAGAGTAGTACTTATTTTTTTAATTTACTATTATCATTAACTATTTCTAACCTTATCTTTATATCCCATATTCCTTATTTCCTTTCCTCTAAATGCTGTTACCTGTTTGCTGTCAACCTTTTAAAATGTTGTCTCTAATAGAAACTTCTGTGGTAATTGCTCTGTATTCCCAAAGAGAAAAAAAAAATGTCTTGGTTCTTCCCTCCATCCCCCCAAAAATCTGGTTGAAATCTGGTTTTAAAAAGAATTCAAGGGGCACCTGGGTGGCCAACTTCGGCTCTGGTCATGATGTCACAGTTTATGGGTTTGAGCCCTGTGTCAGGCTCTGCTGACAGCTCACAGCCTGGAGCCTGTCTCAGGTTCTGTGTCTCCCTCTCTCTCTGCCCCTCCCCCACTCGCACTCTGTCTCTCTCTCTCTCTCTCAAAAATAAACACCAAAAATAAAAATTTAAAAAGAACTCAAGAGTGTATAAGAAGTAGCTAAAGTAGAAAGTGAAAGTTGTAGTATTGTCAACCACCCTCTCCCCTGCAGTAACCACTTTTACCAGTTTGGTATATGCGCTCAGTCTTTTTTAATTACATCTATATATTTACATAAATGAGGTCATATGCGTAGCTCTGTGAATTTCTTTACCATCAACTCTAATTACTTTGTAACATTTTTAAAGTTCTGGTACCAGACAGCCAATGATGTTTGCTCCCAAGCCAACTCCTGCCTATTTTCCCTCTCTCTTTAATATTGACTGCCAACATTCCCACCCTTCCTGAACTTAAGTTGGGCTGTTTTCTTTCTATGACCACTCTCCGCTGCTTTACGCATTTACTGAAGAGTCAAGTCAGAGAAGAGGATAAGCATGAAGGAGCAGCCATAAGTGTCAATTCCCCAGCTGTGTGTGTTATCTAGCCACTCTCCAACCAGAAAGTGGCTTCACTGTGTTCACCATGCATGCTGCAGATTCTCTGCTCAAATGGAAAATTATCCCTCTATCCAGCTGTGTAGTCAGCTTAACAGTGAGTATGATTGGCACATTTAACAGCTCTCCTGCAAGATAGAATCAAGATGGAAAGCGAAAGAAAGTGCAAGATTACCAAATAAAATTGAGATGTATTTATAGAAATCTCTGAGTGTTGGAGAGCCTTGCCGAAAATCCTTAGCAGGGGTAATAGTTCCAAATTAGGCAAATTTAGCTCAGCGGTAACCATTTTTAACTCAGGATGGTGTGGTACAAGGTGGAGATTCTCAATAGAGTGTGCTCTCTTTCCCTGCGGCTCTGAGAATCTTATACATCTCTATTGGGGCATAGAGTATCTCCTAGTGAGCTGTAACTATCCATGGCAACAAGTGTATGTACACTCAGGGGTGTTGGTTCAAAGAAAGTTCACAAGCCCTGTTAAGAGCTAGGTTCCTCATTTTTCAAAGAGGTATTTGGACTAGATGATCTTATAAATTGTGTATTATGTTTTCAGAAAGTCAATTGTAAACAACACAGTGGTATAAACACATCTTGATGACAGGTTATATAAAAGAGTGAGGGTGCAGTCCACCCAGGGAAATGATGGAATGATGAAAAGGAACATTTTTGTGTTAAGAGAGAGGTTAGAAATAATCTAATTAAGTCTCATTCATCAGGTAAAGAAATTTGAGGCCCAGAGAATTTAGGGATTTGGACTAATAACAAATTAGAGGCAAAGTTAAAAACTAATACTTTATGCCTAGAACTAATCACAGCCCAGCAATAAAATCTGATTGATTTTTTTTTTAAGCTAAAAATAAATTTCTACTTTGGAAAACAGTTTGGTAGTTTCTTATAAAGTTAAACATTTAACCCAGAAATGTCACTATTAAGTATTTACCCAAGAGAAATGAAATTATATGCCCCTACAAAAACCTATAATGTAAATGTCTTATAACTGCTTTATTAATACTTGGCAAAAACTGGAACAGCAACCCAAATGTCCATCAGCTTGTGAATGCATAAGCCAATTCTGGTACATCCATACATTGGAATACTTTTTAGCAATAAAAGGGAATGACCTGCTGAGAGCAACAAGAAGGATGAATCTCAAAAACATTATGCTTGTAGTATATGAAATTTCGAGTTGCTCAGCCTCCTTGCCAGCTCTGGTCAGTCTTTCACTTTGACCCTTGTAGTAAAAGTGTAGTGGTATCCTATTGTGGTTTTAATTTGTATTTCTCTAAGGACTAATATTGAGCATCTTTTCATTTGAAAAGATTTGAAGTTGTAAGGATTTTATTTTATTTTATTTTCTGCTTTCAAGTTCTTTATGAGATACGTGTTTTGCAAGTATATTCTCCCAGTCTGAGTTATCTTACATTTTCTGAAGAGTGTCTTTTGAAGAACTAAAGTTTCAAGTTTCAATTAAGTTCAATTTATAGATTTTCTGTTATGGTTCTTGTTCTGTGTCTAATCTAAAATTTTTGGCTAACGTAAAGCACAAAGATTTTCCTCTGTTTTACTAGAGTCGCCCTGTCCAGTAGAGTATCCACCAGCGGTATATGGCTATTAAACACAAAGTTGCTATTATGACTAAGGAACTGAAATTTAAAATGTATTTTAATTCAACTTTAAAGGCTGATACTCGGGGCACATAGGTAGCTCAATCAGTTGAGCTCCGGCTCAGTTGGATGACTTCGGCTCAGGTCATAATATCCCGGTTCGTGGGTTCAATCCCCACATCAGGCTTTGTGCTGACAGCTCAGAGCCTGGAGCCTGCTTCAGATTCTGTGTCTCCCTCTCTCTCTACCCCTCCCCTGCACACACTCTGTCTGTCTGTGTCTCTCTCTCTCTCTCTCAAAAACGAATAAATGTTAAAAAAAAAATTTTTAATAAAACCTGATAATTCAATTATTGAGAAAATTTTAAGTATGTTTGAAAGAACTTGAGTATGTGGATCTACTTTTTCAACTGTAAGTTTTATGAAATCTCAATACATACTAAGTATTACAGATGAAAATTTATCATCTGAATTGAAATATGCTGCAAGTATAATGTTAACACTAGATTTTGGAGACTTGGTACCGTAAAGTAATGTAAAAATGTCTCATTAATATTTTATATCAATTCTATGTTGAAAATTTAGATATATTGGGTTAAATGAAATATAGTACTAAAATTAATTTCACCTGTTCCTTTTACTTTCTTAATTTACCTACTAGAAAATTAAAAATTATGTATGTAGCATGTATTGTATTTATATTGCATGTACTTCCCAGAAGTTTTTATTGTTTTAGCTCTTACATTTAGTTCTATGATCCATTCCAAGTTTAAAGGCCCCTTTAACCTCAATATTTTATGATTTTTATGGAAGCTAAGAGTCCAATGAACATAAGCAAGGCTGGGAAAAAGAATTAAATTTTTTTTTTAAATCTGTAGATTTTATCATTAGGAAATATATTTTTTAATGTTAAAATGCACTAGGGTACAACTTCTCAGGGATATAGAAATGACAGTGTCAGTAGTCTTAATTAGTAGTCAGTAAGTCAGTAGTCTTAATCCCAAGCTGTCTGCCTTAGAAGTAAGCTAGCAGGGGTTAGTGGTACAACAGGAAAGCAATATTGAGGGAAAAGATGACTAGAACAAATTATAGTCACTTTTGTTTCTAAGATTCTTAAGTTTTTTTCCTATCCATATTAAATATGTTGCTCTTAATATAGTACACTATCATAGGTTTCCTACTAGTATATTAGTGGAAAGATTTAAGAGAAAGCAGTTAGAACTTGTGCTGGTTTGAGTGCAAATTCAGTCTGTTATTAATTGTGTGATCTTGGGCCTTGACAGTTAAGTTAGTATCAATAACATTTATTCAGTTGTTGGGAAAGGACTAATTAAATACTGGATAGAAAATATTTGTCAGTAATTCTTATTGTTTGTGAAGGTAATTCATACAATGAAGTTTCCAGTTGCTACTCCTTTCTGAGCTGTGGTCTAATTTTATTTTTAGAATTCCTTTTCAAGTGTCAGCATTACTGTGTATTTTTATGAATATGTATATCTTATAAATATAGCCATCATATTAATATAACATTTCTGGTAATTAAATAACGCTCAACATCACTTGAAAAACTTCTTGTAAAATTATAAAGCCTTGCCAAATCTTGTTAGGGAAGTGTTTTACTAAACTTCATAAGACTAGGAAGCATCAAGGAGTTCACTGAAGGTACTAACATAATCTCAAAATTTTAGGCTAAAAATCTGGGAGTTATCTTTATTTCTTTCCTTTCCCCCTGCCCAAGGCCATATCTTGTACCATGAGACTTTTGTCATAAGGAAAACAGCACTACAGATTTTGACAATGGTAGGAAAGGTATAATTAAATAATTCTGATGTCTGCGGAAGTTTCTGGTAACAATACAGAAAAGACACCTTAGCACTTGTTACTAATATTAAATAGTTGTAAATAGTTTGCCTTTTTTAAAAAACCAGATCTCCTTGCTCCCCTTACCCCCTTTTTAAAGACATAGTTATATCTAAGGTTAAAATCACCAACCTTTGCTTTTCCTCCCTTACTACTTTCCTCAAGTTGATGTGCATCATACCTATACATGCCTTTATTAGCTTAGTATATTTAAAGTATGTATTCAATATTATTAGTATTGCCAAATTCTTGAGAGTTACACCAATTTATACTCCATTTTTACTATATTCTCTTCAGTACTTAGCATCATTAGTCCATTTGCTCGTTATCATCTTATTTTGCATTTCCCCGATTCTAGTGATTTTGAGCTTTTTATATCTACATTTATTGCCCACTCTTGTTTCCTCATTTCTATTGGGTTTTTAAATCTTTTTTTGTTGATTTATATGAATTTTTTATACTGAATAGGTTACAAATAAAAAGCACTAGTGAAGTTATTAGCAATAACTTATTAGTTATTAGTTACTAATAACTTTATTAGTGCTTTTTTATTAACACGTATGGGAAATATCCTCTCCCAATCTCTGGCTTGTGTTTTCACTCTGTTACTGGTGTCTTTTGAAGATTTTCATTTTACTTTATTAATTTTTTAATGTTTATTTTTGAGAGAGAAAGAGAGCAAGCGAGAGCGGGGGAGGGGCAGAGAGCGATGGAAACAGAATCTGAAGCAGGCTCCAGGCTCTGGGCTGTCAGCACAGATTCTGATGCAGGACTCAAACTCACAGACCACGAGATCATGACCTGAGCCAAAGTTGGACACTTAACCTTCTGAGCCACCCAGGCGCCCTGAAGATTTCATTTTAAAGTACTGTAGTCAGGTTTCTTAATCTTTGTCTTATTTGTACTTTTTTGTCTCTAAAGAAAGTCTCCACTACCCTAGGGTAGTAAAGAACTTACCCTCTTTTTATTTTTCACTAAAAGTTTTAAATTTTTTGCCTTTGTACCTTAAGTATTTAAGTCCTCTGGAATTGATTTTTATGTATGGTATGAAGTAAATTTTTTCAGATGGGTTGCAAACTTCCCCAGCATTATATATTAGAAATGCCACATTTATCATATGGCAAGCCCCTGGATATGTGTGTCTGTTTGCTGGACTGTTTATTTCTATTTCATTTGTCCATTAACTATCACAGTTCAACATCCTACTGTTAATTACATTATAGTTAAGTTGTAATATCAGAAAATTTAAGTCTTCACTAATCATTGGTCTTTAGTTTTTTCCTAGGTAATCTTAGCCCTTGACTCTTTGATATGATTCTTAAACTCTATAAAAAAGTAGATTAGTGAGAATTGCTATTTTTGCAGAAGTTTATTTTCCTTTCCAATTAATATTATCTCTGACAAGAGTTTTATAAAATTTTTTGGTAAAGATTTTACACTTTTTTACTTTTATGGTGCATTTAAATTTTTGCCATATAAATGGTATTCTAATTTTTAACTCTTATTACTTTTTACTAATTGTTTATTGCTGGCATGTAATAGCTTAATTAAGGGGCGCCTGGGTGGCTCAGTTGGTTGGGCGTCTGACATCAGCTCAGGTCATGATCTCATGGTTTGTGAATTCGAGCCCCAAGTTGGGCTCTGTGCTGACAGCTCAGAGCCTGGAGCCTGCTTCAGATTCTGTGTGTCTCTCTGTCTGCCTCTGCCCTGCTCCACACTCTGTCTCTCTCAAAAATAAATAAACATTAAAAAAATTTTTTTAAATAAAAAATAAATAAAATAACTCAATTAATTTTGGTACTTTGATTTTTGTATCCAGCAACCTTGATGAACTCTCTTATTAGCTGTAATAGTTTGTTTTCAGAGTGTCTTTTAATCATATCAACTGGGAACAGTGACTTTTTGTTTCTCTATTTCTAATCATCTTTTTTAGTTTTCTTGTCTTATTGCATTATATAGCATTTCCAGGTATAGTGTTGAATTTAAGCAGTCATAGTGAGTATCCTTGTTTTGTTTTGTTTTTTTAATTTTTTTTAACGTTTATTTATTTTTGAGACAGAGAGAGACAGAGCATGAACAGGGGAGGGGCAGAGAGAGAGGGAGACACAGAATCTGAAACAGGCTCCAGGCTCTGAGCTGTCAGCACAGAGCCCGACGCGGGGCTCGAACTCACGGACTGTGAGATCATGACCTGAGCCGAAGTCAGACACTTAACCGACCAAGCCACCCAGGCGCCCCTCCTTGTTTTGTTCTTGACTATAAGTTTTGTGTACTTCATCATTAACTATGATAAAGGATTTGGTTATGAACCTTTTATCAAATTAAAGAAATACCCTTCCATTTATAGTTTGCTAGGAGTTTCTGCCTAGAATCAATGTTGTGGTTTTTAAATATATTTTCTGAATCTATTGAGATTTGTTTTTTCCTATACTCGTTTATGTCTGAATTATATTAATAGGTTTTCTAATGTTGTACCAGGAAGCAAAACTATTACACAAAAATCAATTGGCTAAAAGTATTTTTTTTAATATTGTATTTGAATGAGAAGCAACCAAAGTCACTTCTTTATTTCACTGCCAGGGAGAAAAGCAAACTAAACCTGTTTTCTCTTTGCTCATAGATATACATAGTGAATATATGACTTAGTTAAATAGACAAAGGAGAAAAAGGAAATAAATGGTGATATCATTTATAACTTATTTCATTAACACAATTGCCTATAAAAAGCAGTTCATTTATAGTGCTGTGCAATTGTCCCAAACAATATTAAAGAGCTTTTGGCATTAACTCAACCTAAAGTTATAGTTTACATTAAAGATAATGAAAAGTAATTTCAGAGCAAAACTACTTTACAGTGAGAGAATCCTAATACTTTTTTTTTTTTAACGGAAGAGAACACCCAACAAAAGAAAATTTCTGTTATGATGGATTATAGACTAATTTAATATTGTGATTTAGTTGGGATCTTTGCTTTATCTTACATTAGCCAGCTAACTAATTTTCTTTGTTCTCAACTAGATTATAAATTCAGTCTATGTTCTTATCAATTCACATTGTGGCCTTTTAGAGCACATTATCTCTGCAAAAAAAAAAAAACAAAAAACTTGTTTTTTTAAATCTCTGATGATTCTTTTTTCTCTATGTTACATGAAATGCCATGGTGGTTAAGTGTACTCTTTCTGGATCTCACTGTCCTGCATTCGAGTCCTGATACAGTTCTTACAACTTTGGGAACATGTGCAAATTTCATAATCTCTGTGTCTCATTTTCTTCATTTGTAAGATAGGAATACACTTCCTACCTCATAACTTTCTTGAGAGGATTAAAGAAGTTAAATATAAAGTTTTTACAGAGTGCCTTACACTGCAAAAAACACCATATCAAAATAACTGTGTATATTGTTATTTTAAACAACACTAGGAAGTAGAAGAACATACATGATATTTTGGTCCATGATTCTTTCTGCAGAAGACAGCCAATTCTCTAAAATTCAGTTTGCTATGACCAAATTGCTAAGTGTACCAAATGTACTAATTTGTTAAATTTTCTGGTTTTGTTTTATGAAGTTTACAGTAATTCGTACTGCTTTTGAAGATTTCTGTGAGGTTAATTTGGCCAGTTGTCATTTTGTCTTCATAGCAGCTTTTGAAAGTATTAGAGCTGCTGAAACCTGAGGTTGTGATGTGAGTCTTGTTAGTAATAGATGTAATATTCAGAAACACATATTTCACGGTCAGTAATCTGAAACCTCCAAAGGGTATGTGCCTAAGTGAAAGGAGAACTAGAAAAGTATCATTCACTTGCTCAAGAAGTCAATAAGGAAGATGGTCTCTGCAAGGAGCTTGAGCCAACTGCTTTGAGAGTGTTGAAAGTCTGATTTATATAATGTTAACCACTTAATGGACTGAGCCACATAGGCGTCCTCGCCTGAGTGCATATTGTAATCAGCTGTACATTTAACAGCAGAAATTTCTAAAATGTAACAGAACAATAAAACTGAGAACATAAGTTAAATACAAACTGAAAGGCAGGGGAGCCTGGGTGGCTCAGTCAATTGATCATCCGACTTTGGCTCAAGTCATGATCTCTTGGTTTCGTAGGTTTGAGCCCTGTGTCAGGCTCTGTGCTAACAGCTTGGAGCCTGGAGCCTGCTTCAGATTCTGTGTTTCTGTGTTTCCCTCTCTCTCTGTCCCTCCCCCGCTCATGCTCTCTCTCTGTCTCTCAAAAATAAATAAGTTTTTAAAAAGTTAAAAAAAAATTGAAAAGCAAAATATACTTAACATTATTGATAATTGAATAGTTGCTTATGTACTAAAGAAAAATATTTAAAAAAATTTTTTTTTACATTTATTTATTTTTGAGAGACAGAGAGCACAAGTGGGGGAGGGACAGAGAGAGAATGAAACATAGAATCCGAAGCAGGCTCCAGGTTCTGAGCTGTCAGCACAGAGCCCAACGTGGGGCTCAAACTCAAAAACCATGAGATCATGACCTGAGCCGAAGTCGAAGGCCTAACCGACTGAGCCACCCAGGCGCCCCTAAGGGAAAATATTTTAAATTGTAAAGGAAGAAAAAATAAAATTAATAGAAGAAAAAAACACTGCATTGCTCCTGGCTTGAGAAATGTTATTGTATAATAAAAATGGCAGCATTCTGTAAATTCACATATAGATTGAATGAAGTAGCCTCCATTGACATCTTTGGGGAACATGAGTGTTTAAAAGTCTAGTCATTCTAATTTACTTGAAAATATTACAAAATATAAATGTTACAGCATTGGTATTAAAAATGAAAAACAAGACCAGGGAATAAAACAGAGGCTTCAAAAATATAAAATATTACAGAACTTGGAGGTGTAACTTACAAACCAAGAATAACTTAAAGGTGAAAGGAATCACCTTTAATGAATTTTGCTAGGACCCTGAGGAAAATGGACTTAGGTTTTTGTCCCTGTTGTGGATAAGAGATCAATTTAGGACTATTTACAAAAATCTATTTTCAGAGATCAGTTAGGTTTGTCACCATAATAGCTATTCTTCTGAAATGTGTCAATATCAGAAGGAAAGCAGCAAAGGCAGAATAAGGATAGTTGTTAAACCTATCCAAGTTGAGTAATAGGAGTTTATTATACTAGTTTTGCTTACTTGTATATTTGGGATTTTCCATAATAATTTTTTCAATGAAAGTAAAAAAAAATGGGAAAGATATATAGTGTGTATAACTGATAAAATTTTTATCCAAAAATATGAACAATGTTTATATATGTTAAACATATATGTTCTATAACCACATTCTATTTATTCAGTGGAAAAAAGGGATCAACAGGCAGACAATGAAGTATTGATAATAAATCATTACACAGAAAAACCTGCAGCTTTGGTATTAGTTAGAAATAAAATTAACATGAAAGCATTGGTGTGTGTTTATTAAGCTAGAAAAAAAAGTGTGAAACCTTATGTTGGCTAGAATATTCACTTATGTACTTGGTAGTGACTGTATCTAACTAGAGGGAAAACTAGCAATAGACGGTATTTATAAAATTGTTCACTCACTGTCCCTACTCTTCTGGGATAACAAGTATCTAAGACATTAGTGAATGCTACTATAGAATAGAATTTCTTCTCTAAAACACTGTCGATTTAGGTGGCCCCCCAAATTTAGGTGGCCTTTTCAGTCCCTTAATGGTTCTATAACTAGCAGTAAACACACTCTGTGGGTCAGGCACTGTTTCCATTCATTTAGACCTCACAACTTAAGGAGGGTAGTGTCTGTCTGCATCTTACAGATAGGAGGATTCAGTCTTTGCAAAATGAAGTGATTTTCCCCAAATCACATGTTAATAATGAGCTCAACCAGGATCTGAGCCCAGGCAGTCTTACTTCAGACCCCCTGCTTTAAATCATTTCTCCAAACTCCCTCTCAGAATTAAAACCTTGTATCAAGTAGTTGACTTTCCTTTTGAGGGCCATATAATTGCTTTAAGATGGCTACTATTAACATTCAGCTTCATTTTAGTATAGCTTCTAGATGGTTTTGACCATAATGCTGATGGGAATAAGCAGTGAAACAGATCTTCTGATATATAACTGATGTCATTGTAAATAGGTACAGCCTTTTTTGGAAAGCATTTTGGCAGCATATTTCAAGAGCCATAAAATGCTCACATTTTTTGACCTAGTTAATGCCATTTCTGGGAATCCTCTAAAGAAATAGTCTAATATGGAAAAAGCCATAAGCACTACAGTGATCACCACAGCCATGTTTGTAATAGAGCAACTGGAAGCAACCCTGAATGTTCATCAGTAGAGGAATGATTAAACACACCATGGTATATTTACTTAGGCAGCCAATAAAAATGAAGTGTGATGCAGCACAAAGAAAACAGGCATCTTGAGTTTTCAAAGTAGCACACAGCAGTATGTTTACAAAAATTACATTCTTTACAAATATGAAAAAAAGATGGAATAGAAAACTGTGTGTAATACTTTTTCTTTCTGCTGTTTTTCAAGCTTTTTGTAATATAAATTTATTCCTAACCTTAAGATTTAAATCACATGATTACCTAGTGTTTTTGTGTATTCGTCTCCTAGCCCTCACTAGATTATAACAACTGCTTGATTATAAGCTGTGTGGTTGCAGGCTGCATGTTAAAAAACATGCAGAGAGCATCACTGGACACAGGCAGACTTCAAGAACCTTGCAGGTGCTTCATTTACTGGTTGCATGAACCTCGGCCAGTCACTGTCTCACCTGACTCATTTGACCCATGAAGTGAGCAGTGCAGTTTTCAAAGCATGACTAGAATCTTTGGAGTCAGGGGACCTTACTGTGTGTGTCTTTGGCTCTTAGACAAGTAGCTCAAACTTTGTAAAGCTCAATTTCCTCATCCATAAAAATGGAGCTAGTGAGATCAAGGTCTGGCACTCCTTTAGTAGATGCTCTGAAAATGTTCCTTCCATTCAGTTATGGCCCTTATAAAGTGTTCCTCACCTTTCTCTTTGCATGACAAGAGCAAATATAAAGTCTTTCAGCTAACTTCTTTTGTCTGAAATCTTTTGAGCAGCAGCTTTTACACGTCTGTCTTCTAGAGTAACTTGTTACCTGTAATTTAGAGTTAAGGATGAAGGAAGAAAAGATTTTGTCATTCAGTATGGCCAGCAAACTTTTCAGTTTTGTTGTAATTCTTTTATCATCTGATTATAAAAAAAAGTAAGTGGCCATTGTTGAACATGTGAAAAATGTGGAAACCTGGAAGAAGAAAGCTATGCGATAATCTTCCCACCAAGAAATAACCATTATACGTTTCATTTTATTTCTTCTTAATTTTTTCTAAATATGACTTTTTTTTTTTTTTTTTTAAGTAGAACTATAGGAAAGCTCTCATTAGATCGTTTGTATGTTTGGGGCAAGTTTATTATGACGTTTTCTGTTTGCTTTGAGGTAGTGTACCTTTTTGTATTTTAATATTCATTTTTGAGAGGGAGACAGCACAAGTAGGGGAGGGGCAGAGAGAGAAGGAGACACAGAATCTGAAGCAGGCTCCATGGTCTGAGCTGTCAGCACAGAGCCCAATGCAGGGCGCGAACCCACAAACAACAAGATCGTGACCTGAGCCGAAGTCATACACTTAACTGACTGAGCCACCCAAGCGTCCCAAGGTAGTTTACCTTTAACAAGTAATTCTTATACAGAGATAAAGACCAAACTAGCAATAGGGAACCAGATGGAGGATGGGGTAAGGATAGCTCTGTCTTAATTAGTAGGACAATTTTTTCTGTAATTCTGATACCTGTCAAAGAATGTACTTATGTAAAGTATAATTACCCGAATCATACTTCCTGGACTTTTTTAGGACAATTACAATTTTAAATAACTTGTGATATTTTCATTGCAGGTTATCTTGTACCATTTCAGACCATGAGTTGTGAAGTTTGGTCTGGAAAATATAATCACCAGACATAAACTTGGAATAAAAAAAAAAAAAAGCTTGCAGAATAACCACAATTTCTTGGCTCTTGTCCTTATCATTTTTAGAACATGCAGTTTTAAAAAATCGTCAGTCCCTGTAACATCCTCTGGAGAAAAGGGGGAAATTTATCCAGTGACAGAACCAACAGAGCAGCAAATACCTAGAAAGGCAGCCTGACCTACTGTGTCTGTGCAGGGCCAGGCATTGATGCCACATTACCCTGACTTGTGTTGAGCTTGTACTGAAATCAGAAAGAGAGAATGTTACTTGTTGAGGGATTAAGAACGTCGATCCTTCCATTTCTGGGCTTTGCTGTTCAAGGCAGGCTTCTCCGGAATGACTTTAAAGGTGGGGGGAAAGGTGTTTTCCTTCTTCCATTTCTTTTCTTCACAGCAGTAGTAGAATTATGAAAGGTGACAGGGTACACCCTATATAAATAATTTTCATTGTGGCATATCTGTCATCCCCACTACATCGAGGAAGACATGAGAAATGTTTGAGGTCAGTGTATTGTCTTGCCTCATCACTCTCCTTGGAATATGCCACTGTGGCTTGTGCCCTTTTCACTTTTGAGGTCTGCTTCCACAGGCAAGAGACTGTTGATTGGTTGAGAGTAGGTGCCCCTCACTCCTGCTTTAGAATCTGCACATCAGGACAGTCACTTGTCCTTTTGAGTCTTGTCTTCTGACAAGGAAGGGCCATAACTCCTTACTGATACTTGCTTGTTAACCCTTCCCAATCATTTCCTCTTTGAGGAAAATCACTTATTTACGGGAGAAAACCTAACCTATAGTACAGTTTGAGAATCCAGATTAGAATTTAATGGACCTCCACAGCGTTAGGCAGTACTTAGGTGCAGTGGGATAGTAGAGATTTGGAAGTGTCGTGTGGGAGTGGGACAGATAACTATAGCCTGTAAACCTTCTACTTGGAATAACTTTGGTCTCTTCAAAACTGTGTTTGCCTGAGCTGGAACTTGGTACTCTGTGAAAAATGATGACCTGAGATTTTTGAGCTGCTGAGGGAAGTGGTACCCAGAGCTGTAAAAGGGAGGAAGCTGCATAGAAAGTTAGCTGAATCTACATGCTATTCTTATGAGAGAAAATGATCAGTTCTACTTAATTCACTATATCACTTCTTAGATTTTTTTCTGTAACTGATTATTGATAAAAGTGATTTTATTTCTTTCAGTATTGCCTGTCAGGGCACCCAACCTTACCATGCAATGTGCTCAAATTCAAATCAACTACTATTATGTTGGACTGTGGACTGGACATGACTTCCACTCTCAATTTCCTTCCTTTGCCACTTGTTCAAAGGTATGTGCTGCTGCATCTGAGACAAAATGAGATTTCGTTTTTTGAAAAATGGTACCGATTAGCATAGAGATTACTAGTACCTTGTGTGTTGTCCTTAGTTTACTTTGTTCCCTAAAAATGTTCTTTATCAGAATCATTTCCTTTGGCTGGGTTGATGGAAAGTGTTGTATTGATTTATTGATTGACTTCTTTATTATAACTTCTGAGCTTCTGTAAAATGTTCCTGCAACTGCTCTATGCAAGTGAGGTCATGTATATTTCATCTTTCTTGCTAATTCATATAAGAGCTGATAAATAGTCAGCTGATGAGCCCAAGAATTGAATTTTAGAACCATTTAACTGCCTTTGCAGCGACTTGACATCATAGAGCCTGACATTTCTTTTTGATAGGTATCTATGGATTATATTCATAATTGTCAGCTGTAGATATCATAGAATCATATATGAAGCCAAAGTCCTTGTCTTAAAGCAGATATCTCAAGACTATAGTCACCACTGTTTACTCTTACAAATACTTTGTCATGGAAATCGGCTTCCCAGTTTGCTGTTATTTGGAAGCAGCAATTTATAAGAGAAGTGGGTAACTTATATAAGCAAATATGCTCCCAGTAACAAAAAGTGGTATCACATAGGAGAGACAGAAAAGCTATCTAAAACAGATTTAAGAGCTTAAAAGCATAGCAGCCTAGGTAAACCATCTAATATACCTCATTCCTGAAGATATCACCGTATGCAATGATTATTCATAATGATAATCTCCTGAACCATCTAGAAAAAGTATAATTAAAATTCCGTCTTTGGGTTTTGTTTTTGTTTTTTTGTTTTTTTGAGACAAGGAATACCAATAAGGTAAAGGGGACAGAGATAATTCCAGATTACGTTTTGTGTAAAGCTGATAAAATTCAGTTATAATCACACCTAAAACTTAGAAATACATTTATTATCCACAGATACTATCTATCTATATATATATTTACAACTGTTTCAGAAATTGTAGGTATCACGTATATTTCTGTACAAAAGTGACTGACAAGTTATTTCATACTAAAATAGCCTGATATTATTGTCTGTTTATCCCCCAAACATTACAGTGTCCATTTGTTTGTTGTTTATTAAGAATCTGCACTGGACTGGAGCAGGGGATACAGATCTAAACAAGACCACTTTCTTTTTCTCGTGGAGCTTACATTGTGTTGGAGAGAAAGTATTCCACAGTTGAAAATTTCATTATACTTGTGTTAAGAGAACAACTATACACTTGTGATAATTACTAAAAAAAACAAAATATAAGTACTATGAGAGTTTCCAAGAGGCGGCCTCTATGCACTGCGAGGTCATGAATTACCTAGGTGCTCCAGTCCTGAATTGGGCAATTTTAGCTACATATTTTCCCTTTCCTGTTCACTTTTGTCTTTACCTAATTCTGTGTTCTCACAGCCCTGGCTCAGCATTGGAATCCACTTCTACTCTCTCTTCCCCTTTGTCATTGTTCTTCTCTCAGAGGGAAGTTATACTAGAGGGATGATTGGCAACCCATATGTAGTTCCTTAAAAAAAAAGTGCTTTCTGTTGCTCAGGCCAGAAACCTTAGAGATACAGTTGGCCAAAATAGTATCCCCAGTCCCTCCCTAGCCCTTCATCCTGCTTTATTTTTCTTCATAGCACTTGTCCTTACATTATATATACATATTTAGTTTATATGTTGTCTGTCTTCTCCACTAAAAGTTTTATAAGGGCTGGGATCTTTTTGTTCACCACTGAATCCCCCTTGCCTAAAATACTTCTTGGCACGTAGTAGCTACTCAGTATAAGATTTGTCCTATGAGTGAATCTTCTCTGGATTCCTGCCCTCTTGAAGTGTGATTTCATTATTCATTATAATCTTTTCTTTATCTTGAACCTTCCCGTCTTGATTCAGTTCTTCCCATTTAATTATGCTCAATTACTTCTAACTTAGTATTTAAAAAAACCTTTTTTAACCTTCTCTCGACTCCACTTTCCGTTTCAGCATTACTAACTCTTCTCGAGTCTATGTGCCCACACCACCTACCAGAACACCTCTCACTAGAATCACAAATGACTTCGTGTCATTAGATGCACGTTTGTCAGTTCTCATCCCCACTTGGCCATTCAGCATTGTTCTCCTCCATCATAATGCATTCCTGGTTCTCCTCTTCTCTAACTCTTCCTCTTCTGTCTACCTTGGAGATTCATCTTTTTTTGACTGACAATCATATATCAGAATTCTTTGATATCCAGTACTTGGCCATCAGAGTATCCACCAAGGAAATTTCCTAAATGCTCAGGGCTTTGATTACCATCTAAACAATAACCTACAAATGTGTATCTTTAGTTAGTAATCCTCTTCTGAGTTCCAGATTCATAAACCCAAAATGCCTACTGAGTTTCTCTCCTTGGATGTGGCTTTGGAGGTACTTCAAAACTCAGCATGCCCCAAGCTCAGCTCATGAATTGATGGTTCAGAAGAGAAGACCCTCCCAGACCTGGTTATCCCCCACAGTACCCTATCTTAATGACTGGCATGCTGTTCTGAAAGCCAGAAAACTGGGAGTTAACTTAGATATGCCACTATTTCTCATTCCCCGTATCCAGTCTTTCATGAAGCCTTGTTAGTTTTACCTTCTCAAACAGTTTCGAATCCAGTAACTTCTCTTTAAGTTCTGCTGCAGGTGTTATCGTATTTTACAGGCATTACTGCCAAGGCCTCCTCATCAGTGTCTTCAGTTCTGATCTTGCCCTTTTCTGAATCCAGAGCCATTTTTGTGTAACGTTTTCATTTTGAAATCACTTCAGATTTACAGAAAAGTTGCAAGAATAGTACAAACATCTCCCAGTTACTCTTGTTAACATTTTATCATATGTACTTTTATAATTTTCTGTTTATACATATGCATACAACTTTTTCTGACCCAGTTGAAAGATACAGACAGGATGCTCCTTTACCACCTAAACACTTGAGGCCTATTTTCTAGGAAAAAGGAAATTATTTTACATAACCACAATACAATAATCAAAATCAGGAAACTCACACTGGCACTATGCTAGTATCTAAGCTGTCTACCTTCTTCGTATTTCCCAAGTTACACCAATTCATATTTCAGTATAATTCCTTTTATAGCAAAGAAGAAGAATAACAGTAGTGTTCCAGGATCCAGTGCAGATCACACATTTCATTTAGTTGTTTTGTCTTCAGTCTCCATTAATCTGGAAGAGTTTTGCAGTCTATCTTTATGACCTTGCCATTTTTAGGAGTACGGGCTAATTATTTTATGTAATGTCTTTCAGTTTGGAATTGTCTGATACCTCTGCATGATTAGGTTAGGATTATTTTGATAGAAATACCACACAAATAAATGGTGGTATATGTTATCAGAATGCACATGATATCAATTTTCTTCAACATTGTCTTGTAGAAATATACATCTAGTCTTGTCTCTCACCTGTTTAAAATGTTTCACTGGTTTTCATCGCTCTTAGGATAAATACCAAGTTCATCTTGGTATATTATGGTTTATGCCTACCCCTCTAGTATCTTACTTTTTATTTCCTTTTAGTTTCAAAGAAATCCTATTTCTTGCCTGGGAGCAGTCACACTCATTTTTTCCGTCAGTCGTAAAGGCTCTTCTCCCCCAGCCCCATCCTGCTTTCCCTGAGCCTACTTCACAGGAGCTCGTGTTTCAGGTCATTTATGACTTCAGTTTCTATATAAGAAGGACATAAAGATGGTATTCTGGTCGGGTGAGGGGGACAGAGTGTGTGGGCCTCTTCTTGAAGTTTCATTTGAATAACCTTCTATGTAAGATGTCCATGCCAAAGGCTGGTGAGAATTACTGGAGGAAAATATGGGTCTTGTCTTTCTCTGTTCCCTCCAACCCTGTCCTTTGGCCCAGTTTCCCCTTGAATCTAGGACTGTCCAGATCTCAGCTCAGTCATCAGACCCAGAGAAGTCTTTTGATGCTGCCTAGACCAGTCCCTCTTTTTTTTTTTTTTTTTAATTTTTATTTTTTTTTTAATTTTTTTTTTTAATGTTTATTTATTTTTGATACAGAGAGAGACAGAGCATGAATGGGGGAGGGTCAGAGAGAGGGAGACAGAGAATTTGAAACAGGCTCCAGGCTCTGAGCTGTCAGCACAGAGCCCGACGCAGGACTCGAACTCACAGACCGTGAGATCATGACCCAAGCCGAAGTCGGCCGCTTAACCAACTGAGCCACCCAGGCGCCCCTAGACCAGTCCCTCTTTAGGGAATTTTGTACCATCCTGCATCATCATTTTTAGTATCTTCTTCTCTATTTGTGTGATTACTTGTAATGTCTGTCTTCCCTGCTAACTTGGGGACAGGTATGTTTTGTTCACCGTCATATCACCAGCATGCCTGACACATAAATATTCATTAATGAATGAGTGAAGATGAACAATACTCCTACAGTACTACACCAAATGTTGAAGTTCTTCCCTCCATGTTCCCTTTTTATGGAAACACTTCCTCCACCCTCACCTCCTAACTCCTATTCCCAGCTCTCCCACAACACCACACGCTGTCAAAGGTGCCCTTCCTATGTGAAGCTGTAACACTTCTGCTTACCCCATCATGCTTTTATTTTATTCTGTTTAATTGCTGTTTACCATCTCGCTTTACTAAAGTGCAAACTCCTAAAACTCAAGGTTTATTTTGAACTGTCATTACATTACAGTACATTGTTATGTGCACTTTGTATACTTGGCTCAGAGTAAGCTTTTATTAAATATTATTTGAATGAATGAATGTAGTCATGCCTCTTAGATTATTTTCTGATTATAAAAGTAATACATTTCAAAATAGGCATTTGGAAAAATGAAAAGTATAAGGGGAAAATGAATTGCATACCGTGTTCATTCTAACTTTTGCTATTTTGTTAGGTAACAGATTACTTTTAAATGCCTTGGGTTATTTATTTACTTATGGGAATATTTTACCTAATTTTTATACTTAAAAAAATATTTATTTATTTTGAGAGAGAGAATGAGCGGGGGAGGGTAGAGAGAAAAGGAGAATCCCAAGCAGGCTCTGTGCTGCCAGCACAGGGCCCAACATGAGACCCAATCCTACGATCATGACATGAGCCAAAATCAAGAGTCAGATGCTTAACCGACTGAGCCACCCAGACACCCCGATAATATTTTACTTATTTAAAAAAAATAAAATAAACAGGGGAAGGGGATTAAGAGGCACAGACTTCCAGTTATTAAGTAAATAAGTCACAGAGATGAAAAGGACAGTCATTAATATTGTAATGTATGGTAATCTGGTGACTGCAGTTCTCATGGTGAGCATTTAGTAATATGTAGAATTGTCAGATCAATATATTGTACACCTAAATCTAATTTAATGCTGTCAGTCAACTATACTTCAATAATATAAAATACTGAAAAAGATCTTATATACATGTTTTTTCTCGACTATATTTTTAATGGCATTCTTTTCTAAGAAATTATTAAATAGGGGATGCAAAGATGTGTTAATCTATAATCATAATTTATCTAATATCTTCACCTCTCATATTTTAATAAGGTATATTTCTATGGAGACACTTCTTCTTCCTTGCTTTAAAAAACTTATGGGGTGCCTGGGTGGCTCAGTCGGTTGAGCATCCGACTTCAGCTCAGGTCATGATCTCACAGTTTGTGGGTTCGAGCCCCACATCAGGCTCTGTGCTGACCGCTTGCTTAGAGCCTGGAGCCTGCTTCAGTTTCTGTGTCTCCTTCTCTCTCTGCCCCTCCCCCGCTCACGCTTTGTCTCACTGTTTCTCAAAAATAAATAAATGTAAAAAAAAATTTTTTTTTAAAAACTTAGGGGCCCCTAGGTGGCTCAATCAGCTGAATGTCCAGCTCTCAATTTCAGCTTAGGTCGTGATCCCAGGGTGGTGGGATGGAGCCCTGTGTCAGGCTCCCCGCTGTGTGTGAAGCCTGCTTAAGATTTTCTCTCTCCCTCTCCACTAGTCCCTCCCCCACTTGTGCACATAACTAACTAACTAATACAAATTCTGTAATCATTAAGAGCAAAGTCCTAAGTCCCTTCCCTTTTGGTAGCTTAAAGTGTACTGACTCTTTATGATTTAGTCATTAACTGAGTGGAACTCAGTAAGTAAATATTTTCATCTCTGTAGTCAACATCCCTTTGCCGTTTGGTGACACGTCTGTGGCCCTCATTTTTGGCACTATTGTTATAACATGGCCAGGCTCTTTGAGCAGTCATTCCCATTTACTGGCAATTTCTCAAATCCAGAACAACCACACATGTTTTATAGAAGGCTTTGATGTTTAAAAAAAGTATTTAGCAAGAGTTAAAACTATAGGATCTTAGGAGCACCTGGCTGGCTCAGTTGGTAGAGTATGTGACTCTTGATCTTGGGGCTGGCTGTAAGTTCAAGCCCCATGTTGGTAGAGATTACTTAAAAATAAAATCTTAAAAAAAAAAAAAGGTTGGGGGGGGTACCTGGGTGGCTCAGTCAGTTATGGGTCTGACTCTTGATTTCAGCTCAGGTCATGATCTGACTGTTCGTGAGATCACACCCCATGTCAAACTCTGCGCTGACAGCATGGAGCCTGCTTGGTATTCCCTCTCTCCTCTCGCTGTATCTCTCCCCGACTTGTGTTTTTTCTCTCTTGCTCCCTCTCAAAATAATAAACATTAAAAAAAAAAAAAAAAGTACAGTATCTGAAAATTTTACGTTTTAAAAAAGTTATTTTTGGGCTCCTGGGTGGCTCAGTTGGTTGAGTGTCTAGTTCTTGATTTCAACTCAGGTCATGATCCCAGGTTCATGGGATTGAGCCTTGTGTCAGGCTCCATTGTAAGTGTGGAGCCTGCTTAAGGTTCTCTCTGTCTCTGTCTCTCTCTCTCTCTCTCTCTCTCTGTCTCACACTCTCACTCCCCCTCCCCCTCCCTTCCTCCCTCCACCCCTTTCTGGCTTTTGTACTCTCTTGCTTGCTCTCTTGCTCCCTCTCTCGCTCTCTAAATAAACAAACAAATTTCTCTGATAAGCAGTGTACCATTCTGATCATTTGTTGAAGACAACTAACTGAATCAGTTATCTGTAATTTGAAGGCTGATTTCTGTGTGTCTGATGGGAAACAGAATGCATGTCCTATGATTCAGTTCACTTTTAAAGGGAAGTGAATATTTACAACCTTCCTTTAGAGAGCTAGCATGCACAGAATGAGAACAGTATTCACACTGTTTTGTCATTACATTTTTATCTGAATGTTTGGTTTTTTTAATCTGACCTGGCAGTCAATGTATTTTTCAAGAAATAAGTCTATAAGTGAAGACACACGTGACTTTGAAACGAGATGGGAATTAAAGAGCTAATGATAGAATATTTTTCTGTGAGGTTAGTGCAGAAAACTCCCAGAGTTTAAAAAACAAGTTTATCAGGTATAACTTATGTGACCCAAACTTACTCTGCTAGTAGTAATTTTCATTCCCAAGTGTGAAATCAAAATTCTCACTTTTTGGTAAATCAAAGCAAAATGTAAACAGAATGTAGGCAAAGCGTAAGTGGGACTTCCTAGTCTTTACATTCTCACACCTTCTCTGTAAGTTTTGAATTACTTCAAAATTAATAGATATCCCCCAAATTCCTATTGTTTTCTGAAATTAGATGCATGTGTATTTTTATTCAGGCTTTTAGCCTTTCCTAGAAGATTGGAAAATATTCACAATATTTATGTTTCTTATTTTCATTCTCTTTCACCTAATTACAAAGTCAGAATTTGATAAACCTATTTGGCAAGAGGCTAAGGGACTGTATATTAATTTGGTTTCTGATTATAGTCTTTTAGTCCCACACTGTTACCTTGCCCTTAATTTTTACTTTACAGACTAATTTTGTGAGGAGGCGCTAAAATCCTGTTGCCACCCAACTTGTACTCCCAACGTGCTTTTCTTCACCTAACACCTTGATCATTAAGTTCTTCTTTTAACCAGCATATTTCTCCCTAAGGTATTTGCATTTTCAGCCTTCAGCATAATTCTGCTAGTCAACTGATAGCACACAGTTAAAACCTGAGATTGCCAGAAGTGCATGATTTCTGAATCTAGACTTTCTTAGTGTATCCTACATGTGAAACGAGCCTCACCTCCTAGAAATTATTCACCTATGCTGTCATTTTGTAACACTCAGGAAAACTAGGTTCGTTTTCCAGATTTGGAAACCCAAGCCACAGGTGCAAAGTGACTAATCCACTTATAAGCAGTGGATGTGGAATGTGGACTTGACCAGAATTCAGGTACTGTATTTTTATTTGCAGTGAATTCAGACTGATAGGCAGCTAAGTGTTCTTGTCAGAACACCTGACCCCTCTGAGTCTGTTTTCTCATCCACAGTATGATGATCCTGTTTAGCCTTCCCCGCAGGCTTGTTGTCAGGCACAAGCAGGGTGAAGTCAGGGGCAGTAATTGGAAAACTATAAAATGCTCTAGTGTCTCATCTTTCTTTTTTCTCTTTATTATTTTGCATAGGATTCTTTTAATTTTCTCAGTTGAGTGCTAAACTCTTTGGCTTGTTAATGTTCCATCCCCACATAATTCTTAAGCTTGCTACAGTGTGGTTATTTTTCTTTCATCTTTTTGATTAGTGTTTTGGGTGGACATTGTTGCCAGTAATTTCAAACTGTTTTTAACTTTATGGAGATGATAACAGTCACCATGAAATCACTGAGGACTGTAATCGATTTAGGATAATTTAATCTTTTGTTTTGCAGTCCCAGGCTGTCTAATCTTCCTGGCTGGTCCCTAAAGGATGGAAATGCTTTCTTGGACAAGGTAATGATAACTGAAGCATATCTATACCCAGTGGAAAGCCATCTTGTCACACCAGAGCCACCGTATAGTACTGTGACTGATGGGTTCATTTTTTTCTCAATATATTCTCTCAGAAAAAACCCAAGATCCATGTAGGGTCTTCAGTACTTGGTGATTATTGTCTTTAAGAGCCTTTTAGGGAATCTCAGTGTTCAAATTCAGGTCCAATTTGCTCGTATGTAAAAATCTAAAAACTTCTGCTGCAAATACATTTTATCACCACAGAAAGAAAACTATTATTTTTAGAATTGCGATGAGAGTTTCAAAGGTAATACTGATAGAGAGTTCCATCCAATTCATTCTATTTTCAGGCTAGACTGACACCATGACTGGAAAGAGTAAAACTTTAAAAAAAAAAAAAAAAGACTTTAAAATCCTCAAGTATGTGAGTTTTAAACTGCTTCTATCCATGCTTAGGGAAGGTGGGGCTTTGAAAAATTTTGGTTCTTACTCTTTGGGTGAGGAGAGGCCATGGAAGATTGCAGGAGGGCAGTGTCATCATCTGATCAGATCTCTTGCTGCCTTGTGGGGAACAGACTATGAAGCCAGTGTTTAACTTCCCAGGCAATGTTCTTGGGGGAGTGGGAGAGTAACATGATCTTGGGTGAATTCAAATTGAGGGCCTTCCAAACTATGAACTAAGATCTCACTCCAGCCTTTCCTGGTAGCCTGGAATGGATAACCTTATAGGTATGAAAAGAGAGCACACAACTAGGAATCTAGGATTTGGGGCCCTACTCTGACTTTAATCATGGACTAGCCCTACAGTAAATGACTTAAATAACTTTTTTCTTCAAGGCTATTAAATTTTTGACATTGGATTATCATCACAATAATTCCTTCCTCCGACCAGTTTTTAGGCAGTTAATTTATAAATGAGAGACCAAAGGTACAAAAAATGTTAAAACTATAATCTAGTCACATTTTCTCCTAAAAAAAAATCACAGGCAAAGGAAGGTCAAAAACTGTGAAGCTCATCCATGCCATTCTCAGTCCTCTAAATCATTCTTCCTCTCCCAAGTTTCACAATTGAAAGACTAAAGAAATTTAAAGATCCTCAAAATGACTCATCCGCATAAGGCATTTCCTTCTTGTAATAGGTACTGTTAAATAAAGAGGGGATCTTTTTACAGAATTAATTTCTGTAACTGCATCCCAACCTCCAGTGCAAGGCAAATGCATAATTTGAAACCAGGTTTCCCTCATAGCCAACTATAAAATTATGTGACATTCAGAAACCTGTGCACCTGATTTCAGCCTAACTCTCCTGCTGGCTGTAAATCATTATTCCCTGAGAAAGGCTCAGAAGCATCCCATTACCAGTGCATTGTGAGCGAAAATGACTTGCATGTGTATGTGGGAGCATTTCATTAGAAGGGAGTGGTGAATAAAATACAGGGGCACTGTAAGTGCGTGGAATGCAAATATGCTTCTCCAGGCCAGAAAGCGTCAGAAGAGGCTCTGTCATGTGAGCTAGACATGCCCTGATGTGTAGCATTATGGAGAAGAAGATTACATAGCCAGTTTAAGAGCAGTCAGGGCTTTGAAATTTCCCATGATTTGTCTCTAATCATATTTAACCTCATCCTAAGGGAGTTGGGAGTCTTCTCCCATTAAACGTAATTGTTCATTTGTTTTTAGCTAGCAGGTACATTGTAATTAAGAACTATTTTCAGTCCGTTTTTGGCTTAGTGTTTCACTGTTTAAAAGGTAGTCATATAAAGAGAGGAACCGGAACCAGAGTTTACTGTGGAAGGTAAGGGGAGGAAACCTTCTGTCAAGGTTCTGATATAAGACCTGTAAAATTCAAAAGGAGAATTACACAGTTAATACCCTAATTTCAGATAAAGATTGAGAATAAAACCATTCAAGCTCCCATGTGTAAAGACACTTGTATATGAATATATAGAAATACATGTTCAATGACTAATGAAAACATGATGGAACAAAATTCTAACAGTATTTTTCTTTTTCTGGAAAGAGCAAACTGTCGAGCAAATTCTCACTTTTACTGGTTTCCTTATAAAGTCACAGAAAACTTTGACCTTGATGAAGCAAAAAATCCTCCACAGATTTCAGTTTCAAGTATAATGTGGGAAGATAGCCACTCGAGTGGCTTTCTGGAGGCATTTGTAGCAGACCCCATAGGTGGCCCCCTCGTGCCTCTTCAGTGTGCTGCTCTGTCATAATTTCAGCTGCCCATACCTGTATGAGTCTGCCAGAGAGTTTTCCCCTGAAGCTGCACAAATGCAGGAGTTACCGTGTAAATAAATATCCTAGATCCGTTGCCTCTGAGGAGGGTAACTCCAAGGTGTGTGTTTCACACCATTTCTCAGAGTTCCCCATGGGAAGAAGTCCCAGCTACCCACAGTGGGGTACAGCTTAGTAACATACCCATGATCAGCCCCCTTCCTTTCCCCTGATCGCCCATCAGGGCTCTCATCCTCCTGCCCTTTTTTCAGCACTTCCGTGTTAGCTTGCACTCACCATTTTCTCAAGGTCTGTTTATGAGGGAATTCAGACTAAGACATATTAAATATGGTAGGGCACAAGCAGAGTAGGGAATTGTACTATATTCTCTTTCTATATAAGTGTACTTTTTTCTCTTGAATAAATACATGTGGTTTATAATCCCAAATGAATTGTGTGCTCCGTGAGGACAAAGGTTACGTTCACAGAGGTGATAGTAGTGGTGGTGGTTTAATCCCTACCCTCTGCGCTTCATCTCCCTCCTTGCTTGCCCCTTGTCCCTCACCCCTCAATCCTTGGTAGGAGGAGAAAAAGCCTCTAAGTCGTTTGTCCTTGGCCAGGACTCCTAACCTGATTGCATAACAAAATCATTAGAGGTGCTTATTATAAATACAGGTTTCAAGGCCTCATATCCAGATTTCTAATCCCTTGATGGGGCCTAGGAATCTTTACTTCCATCAGCGTTCCCAGATGATTCTGATATTGCTGGTATAGGCTATGTAACTATTACTTGGGAAGCACTGCATTGTGATTTAGAAAGCAGCGTATATCCACACATGCTTGAAGAGACATCGAGAAATGCGCGTTGAAGCCCCAAGTCAGCCACCAACCAGCGTTTTTTATCCTGCATAAGACACTTAATCTCCCTGAACCTAAACACGAAAGCAGTTGGCCTGAATAACCTTCCGACTTCCCTCCAACTCTCTAGCAGTCTGTGATTCTTCATGGAAAGTTTGGTTTGGGGATGAAGTTTCTTTGGTGCTATATCTGTTGGATATCTCTTCCTAGAATTTTTTCCTTTTGGTTTCTTTTAGGAATTAAAAGAGTGCTCAGGTCATGTATTTGTGGATTCTGTGCCTGAATTCTGCTTGCCAGAGGTAAGATGAAAGTGATTCTTATTGTAGAAACAAAGCATATCTTGTCATCTCTCAAAATGGAAGTCAAGAAATAATCTTAAGGGGCTTAGCTTTCTGTTTTCAAAATGAAATGAATCTATTATTCCAGGCACATTATCATGCAACTAAAATATAATCATTTAGGAGCCTTTTATATTATCTGTAAGAAATTTAACTCTCCTTTTTGTATTCCTAGCTCTTTCTATAATCCCCACTGACACTTGTACCAGGGCATAGTTCTGAGCATGATACAGAAATAACTCAAGCCTTTCAGTTTTGTAATTATATCCCTGTGTCTTAGATTAGCCATACTGTTTGTAGTCTTGCTTACAGTGGGTAATTGGGAATTGCTGTTATTCAACCAATACAGTAAACTGTAATATCAAATATTGCTTGAAATTCACAGATTCTGAATTGAGCCACGGATACCTATTCACTTACATATTATTATCACAGTGACACTTGTTTTAAGAGTTTGGGGTCAGTTTTATCATTTTAAAGAAAACAAAGGTCAGTTTCCATTCATTTTAATTTTTTGTTTCCTTGTTTTTATTTTTTTTAATTTTTTTTTTAATGTTTTATTTATTTTTGAGACAGAGAGAGACAGAACATGAACGGGGGAGGGTCAGAGAGAGGGAGACACAGAATCTGAAACAGGCTCCAGGCTCTGAGCTGTCAGCACAGAGCCCGACGCGGGGCTTGAACTCACGGACCGCGAGATCATGACCTGAGCCGAAGTCGGCCGCTCAACCGACTGAGCCACCCAGGCGCCCCTGTTTTTATTTATTTTTGAGAGAGAGACAGAGAGGCGAGCGGGAGAGGGTTAGAGAGAGAGGGACAGAGAACCCGAAGGAGGCTCCAGGCTCCAAGCTGTCAGCACAGAGCCCAACACGTGACTCAAACTCAGGAACCATGAGATCGTGACCTGAGCCAAAGTCGGACACTTAACCAACTGAGCCACCCAGGCGTGCCCCTGCCCCATTCACTTTAAATGCAGCTAAGTAATCTCAGTTGACAGAGTCCTGATCTCTAGAGCGGTCTAGATGGCATTCTCAACAGACAAAGTATAGGGAGGCCAGTAGCTAGTCCCAGGTTCCTAAGGAAATCAGTGAGAAGCTACCATCCTGGTCTTTCCATCTACCCAGTGGATTATGGTGCCTCTAGAAAATACTGTCACAATTCAGTGCCAGAAGAAAATCTGAAGTACTATTTCCCTTATTTTTGTACTCTTTCTCCGTCTCTTTCCATTTTAACACCTTCTTTGATATTCTGTAGATAAACTTGTTTTCTCTCGTTGAATTATGTGTATGTGTCCTTTTGGAGTTGTGGAGCAAGATTGGTAACTGAAGGTGGCAGACAAGGGAACAAGTTTGAGATAAAGTAGTAAGAGAAACAGTGAAGGTAAAGAGTTGCCAAGAATCCTGAGCTCTTCCTAACTGCTATTCAAATCTTTTGTCACCTTCATTTGTCATTTAGGAATTGGTGGGGCAGGTCCCCATCTGTTCAAAGATTCCTAATCCCAGGTGCTGCATTTATTTTCAGCTTGCTACATATGGCACTGACTGCAGCAACCTTCAGTTTATGGACCACAGTGTAGAATTTATGAATTGGTGTTCTGATGACTTTCGGACCTGCTCCATTGAGTACTAATCAATTAGAAATTGGAATTAAATAATTCATATTTTGGGCACCTGGTTGGCTCAGTCAGTTAGGTGTCCGACTTCGGCTCAAGTCATGATCTCACGGTCCATGAGTTTGAGCCCTGTGTCAGGCTCTGTGCTGATAGCTCAGAGGCTGGACCTGCTTTGGATTCTGTGTCTCCCTCTCTCTCTGCCCCTCCCCTGCTCATGCTCTGTGTCTCTCATTTAAATGTTTTAAATAAACATTTTTTAAAAATTACTATTTCACAGTTCACCTTTCCTTGGCTAAAGGATTATTGATATATTTAGGCTTCTAGAGCTATGTAAGTTTTTTCAGCTTGTATTGTCTTGTAGTTTGTGTCAAGTTAGTAATAGTCACTATTTTAAGGTAGAGGCAGGGCATTGTATGATTGGGAGAAAATAGGAGAGTCACAGAATCAGGACAGATATACTTATTCCAGTGCAGTCTTCAGAGACTTATAGGTGAGCTAATCCCAGTCTTCCTGGAATTTAAAATCTAGTGCAACTACCTTAAATATTTTTGTATCTGCGTAAGTCCACACTGTAGACTGAGTATAAAGTCTAGGGCAATATAGTAAGAAACCAATAAATTATGAGTGTTTGACCCAATTCATGGTCTATAGAACCCAAATGTCTATATACAACAAGTTTAAAATTAAAATAATCTTTATTGGATTTTGAGTGAGAGAATGTAAATAAAAACATAAATGCGAGTATATAAACATGGTTTGGATGTTAAATTTATTTCTCAGGAAAAATGCTTATGTAGGCACCCTTGATATATATACAGACAGAATATATATGTATACATATGTTTTTTTCTTCTAGCTGTCCTTACCAAATTTCTAATCATTCTAGACTCTGTGGGCTGACTCTTACATATTAAAGAGAAATTTCAAACTCACCCAGTTTCTCTGTGCAAGAGGGAAAGGAGATGCTTTTGAGCTTTCTTGTTGTTTCAACCGTTGTTTTCTTGTTTTCTAAAGTTTTTTTTTTTAAGTTTATTTATTTATTTGGGGGGGCGGGGGGGAAGGGCAGAGAGAAAGGGAGAGAAAGAATCCCAAGCAGGCTCCACAGTGCCAGCACAGAGCCTGACACAGGGCTCAATCCCACAAACTGTGAGATCATGACCTGAACCGAAATCAAGAGTCAGACACTTAACTGATTGAGCCACCCAGGCATTCCCTTGTTTTCTTCTGGATCTGTCACTCTGCGATTATGTCTTAATTTTCTTATTTGTTTAAGAATGGTTCTAGAGAGGTAGTAGGGAATAGAACTATTGGAATGTTACATGACCCTTCCTTATGAGGATATTGTCCTGGAAGTGCAATGCACACATGGAGTTAAGGGTGGTGTAAATTGGCTGTTACTGTCATTAGGCATTTTATTCACACAGATTGCCATTGCCCTAGCAGTGAGTAACTTCTGACCTCTAATCTACATGCTGTCCTCAGGAGCTGATTATCTCTTGCCGGCTTTATTAAATTAACTTACTTTGTATGTAAAGCCATTCAACCAGAAAATACCCACAGCCAAAATGGCAAACTGTCTCTATTATTTGCAAGATGGCACAGAGCTCTTTGTTCTTACTTCTTCTCTGTGGGAGACATATTAGTTCAACAACCCATTCTCCCATCTGAAACACTTCCTTGACTTACCCTATGCTGTCCTTAGTACACCATACAATTTCTCAGAGGTAACTTTAGTGATTGAGACAATGTCTCTGAATAATCGCAATTCACTTTTCCCACAGAAAGTGCCAGTTCTAATGATGCATTCCTCCAACAGCAGTGCACCTAGGCCTGTTTTGCACTTGCCTACCACAACTGGGAAGGGACAGAGATGAGTCACACAGGATTCTTATCCTCAGAGACATTTAATATTGGAGGGACAAAGTGGTGCTTTGAGGAGCTGTTTTACAGAATGGCAACAGTCATAAGAGGGGCATCTACATAGAGACACCTGGGTGGCTCAGTTGGTTGAGCATCCAGCTTTGGCTCAGGTCATCATCTCACAGTTTGTGAGTTCAAGCCCCACATCAGGTGGATAGTGCAGAACCTGCTTGGGATTCTCTCCCTTTGTCTCTCTGCCCTCCCAAACTCACTCACTCACTCACTCTCTCTCACTCACACTCTCTCTCTCTCTCTCTCTCTCTCTCTCTCTCCCCCCCCCCCAACCCATAATAAATAAACTTAAAAAAAAAAAAAAAAAGAGGGCTTCCAGAAAATGCCTTGGTAATTCTGAGAAAGAACTGTGTTTTTTTCATCTGGGCAAATCAGGAAGGTTTAACAGAGGAAGTGAATTAAGCTTTAAAGGACAAGTAGGACTTAAATATATGGGGAAATATTCCTTTCTGCTGAAAGAGTTTTCATAAAGTTTACTAAACACGAGTGGCATTTTTCCCTCACCTGCCAACCTGTCTTTCCCTTTTCATGTGACCTTAATAGTGGAGTAAAAGGTAAATTTAAGGTTAAGGCTAGGGCAGAATATGACAGTATAATTTCCTTTTGTGATTCTGACACTAGATTTGTTTTGGATCTATATCCAGCACTAGTGGTCAAAATTTCCCTCTAGAAGAAAAAGAAGTTTCCTCCTGCATTTGCCTTGTGAAGGGCTAGTTTGTGCCTAAGCTGCTCCCTCTGTCACCAGTAATCCATGGCAGTGGTGCATTAGATTCGCATTCCCCTCACGGCTTCTGTCGTGCTCTTTCTGCTTCACGGTACCTGGTTGCACGTGCTAGGCAGCAGCTGCTGAGACGTCCTGTTGTCATTTCCCCTCATCTGCCTAACTCAGAACTCTATTTCGGTAAAATCTGAGTGCTGCTGGTGCACTGACTGGCTGCATTCTCGCTGTTAGCCATCCTGTCCTGCTACTTAATGCCAACATTAGGAAACATCCTAAAATGAGAGAATAGAAGCGTTGCGTGAAAGGCATCATTATTCTGTAGTACAAGAACAACTCCTCTGCATTCTGACAGCATCATTTTTCAGTCACATCATGTTGATCTATGTGCCCTGAACAGATATGTATCATTCCCTCCCCTTTCTTTTCAGACCGAGCTAATAGATCTGTCTACGGTAGATGTGATCCTCATCTCTAACTACCACTGCATGATGGCACTGCCCTACATCACTGAGCACACTGGTTTCACAGGCACAGTGTATGCCACAGAGCCCACCGTCCAGATCGGCAGGTGAGAGTATTTATTCTCCCAGCAGCAGAAAGTGGCTGAAGAACTCCTTCCTTCCTTGGTGACCATTTAACAGAATGTTGTGCCAAGAGTGATTGGTGTTTCCTTCTGAGCAGCTAACCCAGAAGTAGAATTGGTGTGAGTAGACTACTCTCCACAAATAAAACAAGCATTCATTGGAATTGCCTCAAGATTAATGCAGCAAGTAGTCTCAGTCTTTTGTTTGGTTTTTTGAAACAAAGAGTGGAAGAAGGTGTTCACAGAGACCGGTCCTCTGTGCAGATGACCCTAATTAGAGGAGGTAACGTTGAGTAAGATGTCACAAAGATGTAATGCAAAGAGCTTCAGGAGAAAGGAGCATAGCCTATTGAAAAGAAGAGATCGTATTACTTTGCTTTCAGAATTTCCTCCCTGTATGATTTAGCACAGACTGTAAATGGAGACAGCTTGTAGAAAACAGGATAAGTAATTAGATGGTTAAGTTGACTGTACTTGTGACAGGGTGAAACTCAGAGCTCTAAGGAGTAAAAGGAGCCTGCCTTTGTCTCTGAGAATGCTCTGCCCCTCCCAAGCCTTCACGATGCAAGTGGTTGCTGCCAGTACCTATAGCATCATTTAGTGAGAGAAAAATCACGTGAAGAAAATTACCTACCCCAGAAAAAAGAATTATGTTGAAGCAGACTAACAAGTATGGTATAAAGTGAAACTAGCAAGACTCAAAATACAGGATCGAGGTGTTGATACAGACTCTTAGCTTCGGGTTCCAGTGTCTTGCAAAAGTACAAGATGGAATTACCAGAAAGAAACCAAATGTGTCCTTGTTTTTTGTGTCCCTTCACATTAAAGAACATTTCATGTGTACAGGAGAAGCTTGGAGATCTGAGGAAGGGACATTATAGGAAAGGCAAACACATGGTGGTGGATCACTGATAATGAGAGGATAAGCTGAAAACATCAGACTCTACTCTGAAAAGGTTAAAGCATGAGGAAGGACACGCCAGACTGTTCTCCAGGAACTCCAGCCAGAACGATAATGTGCCTGGGTCCCAGATCTTTGAATGTGCTAGAACTAGTGCTGCTCCTTCAAGATGAAAGGAGATGGGATGGGGAATAAATAAATCGATGGAAATGAAATGAAGTTGTTCAACGTTCAAGTGCTAACTACAGCCTACCGTATCTCTATGTTGATTGGGAGAGGATTTGAGTCAATATGGGTCCTCTCTACTGCATTCTGAAAGGGGAGTCAAGATGTTGAAAATCTTTTTCTTGCTTTTTGGTCATCCTCTAGTCATCCAGGATTCTCACAGGTCTCTGCCATGCACTTCTCAGAGCACATTGCATCATCGATCCACTCGAGTAAAGCATTTCTTAGGTTCCCCTCTGTTGTGATTTTGTGGTAATCTATCTCATGATCTGCACACAGAACCTGTCCTTTTGCAAGTCTTGAGTTAGGCTTTTAGGATTAATTCTTAAGAGTATTCTTCCATGTGGAATTTTGTAAATTCCCAAAACGCATGTCAAGAAAACGTGCTTTTCCAGTGTAAAATTTCCACTTAATATTGTCATTAAAAAAACAATCCTGGGGCGCCTGGGTGGCTCAGTCGGTTGGGTGTCCGACTTCAGCTCAGGTCATGATCTCGCAGTCTGTGAGTTCGAGCCCCGCGTCGGGCTCTGTGCTGACAGCTCAGAGCCTGGAGCCTGCCTCGGATTCTGTGTCTCCCTCTCTCTCTGTCCCTCCCCTGCTCATGCTGTCTCTGTCTCTCTCAAAAATAAATAAAAACATTTAAAAAAAACAATCCTACCCCACCCCTGCTGCCACCAAAATCAGGTACTTCACAGTCATTTGGCTTTTCCTCCTTTCATATTTTTAGTTCCATGAAGGCAGAGATCTTAAGAATGAGAGCTAAACCATGGGCTTGTATATTTCAGTGTCCAAAGATAAGATACATGCCAGGCTTGTTTTAAAGGTGAATTAAATCATTTATGTTCGAAATGTCTAACATGGAAATTCAAAAGATGGTTGGGTTTCTGTTCAGGTTTATGTGAATGGGTGTCCAAATTTATATGCAACAGAGAGAAAAATGATTAGGGAGGGGGAAGGCAGACAAGCCCACTCGTCTTGGCTACCATGTTACGAATGTGGTGTTTTTCTCATTTTTCTATGAGTGCTCATCACTTTTTTCTTTAAACTCAGGCTTCTCATGGAAGAGCTGGTGAATTTCATTGAAAGAGTGCCCAAGGCTCAGTCTGCCTCCTTGTGGAAGAACAAGGATATTCAGCGGTGAGCAGTAGACCTGTCTGTTCCCCTTGACAGTAGACCCACAGGCTTTGTGAAACAGTACCATTTTTTCCTTGTGTTATGCTTTACGCTTTTACTGTTAGAACTCCCTATCTTATGGAAGGGCTATGTTTGATACAACCAATATATTGTGAGAGACCATGTCCAAGGTACTGTACAGGGTCCAAAAGGTTTTTAAAATTAGTAAAACAATTGGCGCTGTCTTTGAGGTGCTCAGGGGTTGATGGGAAGTCAGACCATTGACAGATAAATTACAGCTTTGGATGGCATGTATCGTAAGAGGTGCTCGTCACAGTGCTATAGGCACTCAGAGAATGAAGAACTCTTTGTGTAGGGAAGCTGATGAGGACATCCTTAGGAGGTGGCAGTTAAGGTGGGTCTTGAAGGAAGAAAAGGACTTTCCTGATAGAAAAGGTCAGGAAGTACGTCCCAGCACAGCATGACAGGATATAGTATATTCAGGGAACAGTGAGAAGTACAGGGTGGATGAGAGTGGGAAAGCAGAGAGGTGAGAAATGAAACTATAGAGGTACATTGGAGCAAGATAATGAAGAATCTGATGTGTGAAGTTTGAGTTTTGTGTTATGGAGAGTGGGAAGTCCCTCTGTGGAGGTTTGTAAGGAGAAGAATGTTGTGATCACACATTTGGGGGAAAGTGACTCTAGAAGCAGCACGAAAGATGGGTTGGCTGCAGAGATGGAGGCAAAAGACCAGGTGTAGGACTCTTTCAGAAACCCAGGGGAGAGAACAAAAGCCTGAACGGAGGCAGTAGCAGGGAGCATGAAGAAATTTCTAAGACAGAATGGAGAAGAATTGATATGAATTGTGAAAGAGGCTGTGAAGTCATCCTTAGGAAGATCAGAGGAGAGCTGAGCGGCAGCCCAGGGTAAAAGGGAATTTCCCCACACCTGGCCTTGTCATTTGGTATCAGATGCTGCAGAAATATCATCATGTAAGATGGAGGTAAGACCCTTGGTTAATGGAAGTCCCAGGGACGTTGGTTTCACTAGAGTGCTAGGATCAAAAACCAGATCGTAAGAGGTGACATAGTAGAAATATAATAGTAGAGGCAAGGAGGCAGCTTGATTCTACTTCCATGCTCATGTTTCAGTAGTAGCGGAGGACCCTAGCCAGTCTGAACATACTACGGTTTCTGTGAGCCTACCCTCCATCACGGTAGTCCCAGCCTTCCAGGCCTAGCATCCAGAGTCTGGAGTAAAAACTCGTCATTGGCTTTTTAAGTAGTGGGTGTCCCATGTGTGCCTGCCCAAGTCCACTCTTTTCCAGCCACCTTGCCACTGTGTTCTCTTTCCCTCTAGGTCAGTGATTTGTGAGCTCTCTAGTTATCTAAGCTTTAGAATGTCTTAATTCTTAGACTTAATTCGTAGACTATTCCTTCTACAAAAATATGTATGTGTAGCTAAGAGAATATGCTTTGTTTTTATACTGTAACTGTTTCAGAGTTTGAGCATATGAGTTTCCTCTGTGTATGTGTTGTTTTATTTAACTTACACTGTGTGCCAGACACTTGTTTTTCTTAATTCACTTAAAGTCTCAGCATTTTACTTAATTTATTTAGTTTTGTAACATGATCATTTTGCAGAAGAGAAAACAGGCACAGATAGGTTAAGTAACTTGCTCAAGGTCAGCCAACTAGTGACTGGTAGGATTTCAATTAGAACCCAGGCAGTAGGGCTAGCCTGGTTCCAGAGTTTGTGCTTTTAACCATTATGCCAGGCTGCCTTGAGGGCACACATGTCACTTTTTGAGTGCATGTGAGCCCCCTCAGGTGAGGAGAGGAGGAAGTATGTGTAACTGTGCTCATTTTTCTCCTCTGTTTTATTGATATTGTTTGGGTCTCGATTTCTGTGATTTAGGGATATGGTGTCTGTATGGCTTCATGGTAGGAAAGACTCACACATGTGTCTGACTCTTCTGTGTGTACACCCACCTGCCTAAAACAAGGTCCCTTTCCCTTCTCATTTTGCATTCTTGTTCTCAGCTGCCTCTCCTCCTGCCCATTGCTATCCCTCCTTCCCCTTTTCTTTCTCTCTCCTGTGTGTCCACTGGAGCACATCAGACCTAGCTGTGTGCATTTCCCGCCTTAGAAATTTTAGGACTTTGTTCTCTTTCCCCATGGAACATGTACACATTGGCTCTTATTTCCTCCTTTTAAATTTATACCCCTTACAGTATTCTTCCACAAATAATTTTGGCACACCAGAAGTGATGTTCAAAGGTCACTGTTTCCTGGCTCCCAAACCCTGGGCCAAGTCTTAGGAAGTCCCATGTCCTTATTTTGCCTTTTCCTCTGTGACCTTGGGCAGAGTCCTTGGCAATTTTCCTTTGCCTCCCATTCTTTGTAAAATACAACGAGATAACTGACTTACAAAAGAAGTGCCATCGTTTATGAGGGAGAAGGGTGAAATGACCTTGAAGGAGCAGAGGATGGGGAGGGCAAGGTTGCAGGGGTAGACTGGAAGTTATTTCCTAAGATGCTTAGGAAATCTCCCTTTTAAAGAAGGGTGCTCCTTGAATTAAAACCTTGAATTCGCTATCTCGCCACCTAGTGGGCAAAAATCTGAAACTGTTGAAAGCTAACTTGGTAAAGGAGCAAGCCAAATAACTTGGACTAGTGGAGAAGACCTCATTTCATTATTTCATATATTGAAACCATATTTTTGATCCTGATCAAGTATTGTGTTTTGGCATCTGAGCACAAGATGAGCCATAGTTATTGATAAAGAGAAGACTCTTATTGGAAAGAATATGCTGAGTGTTAGAGAAACAAACCGAGCAAGCCATGTCCTCTTTTTCTCCTGGATAAACTCCGCATAAATATTACAAGCGGTAGAGGAATTTGAAGAGCTGTTTTGTAATTGACATCAGACAAAAGAGTTCTTGTGAAATACTCACCTAGAATTTAACCTTGGGCCAGAATACTAAAAGTGCTTCATTTGAATAACATTTATGCTGAAGGCTTTACATCACTTTAAAATTTCTGTCACGAGCCAGTTCATATCTAGTGTCCCAAAGTACTGTGGCACACTAAATTGAGTGAGAAACACTGTTTTTTGCTGTCTGCTACATTGACATTTTTCCCAAGTGATATGGGCTGTGTCTTCTATTTTTTCATTCCCCCCTTTTCTTCCTCCTTTAATTCCTGTACTCACCTTGTTGAGAGGGGTCTTAAGTAGGGCTTACAAACTCAGATGACTCCAGGGATGGGAAACGTCAATACAAGAGTAAGGTGGGCCACCTGTAACTGTGGACTAGGGATCACATCCCTCTAAAGGGGCACAGCTTCAGCAGATTATGGCCATATGGAAACGTGAGTCTATTGCTGCCAAATCTTCCTTTTCTTTTTCTTTTTTTCTTTTTTTAAGAGAAACCCAAACTCTGGATGTTTTAAATGTGATTTTTTTTTTCATCTTTTTAAAATGTTGGCTCACACATGAAGATAAAATCCTGTATGATCCAAGTAAAACACCTCTGAGTTGGATTTGAGACTCAGGCCCCCAGTTTTTGACTTAAACTTCACACAGGCGGTCTCTTGGTTAAGTGCCTAGAATTGATGCATTTTGGTAGCTTAAGTTATTTAATAAGACCATGAACTAAAAAAATAAATAAATTAAAACCTTTCAGACTCATTGGTCAAAGGAATCTGACAAATTCTCTTAAATCATTTGAAGTTAGTTTGAGTTAGCGTTTGATTTAGTATTAGGATGTATACCAAAAGAAGCTATTACTCTTGCTTTTTGGCAGCTGTCTGACTCCCCTGCCTCAGTTGACACCGCTCCTTGAGATTTATTTAGAAGTTAGACATCTTTCTTCCTCATTTTGATGGCCGCAGTTTACTCTTCTTGAAAAAGAGATTTTGAAGGGTAGGAAAAGGAGACTCCCTCTGCAAGATAATTTTTGAGTCTCTGACTTTCCCATACCCACTTCAAGGTTTAGGGTTTTTAACAGGAAAATTTAGAACAGAATATTCCACTTAAGAAACTAAACCAGCAGGTAGGATTTTCCTGTATTAGCCTAGAAGTCTACGGTTATAATTAAGGATAAATCATTACAGGATATTGTCATAACCTTCTTGCAAGCATTAAGGAATTATGCACTGATATATTCCTGGCAGAAATGTTGTGGCAGTTTTCATTAGTCAGAGCTCAAATATGTGGGTTCATCCCTTATAAAAAACATAAAAGAAGACATGGTTGAAGTTCCTCAGCTCTGATGCTCCATGGGTATTTATAGAGGAATTTATCAGGGCTAACTATATGGTCGGGAAAAAATTAAAGCTATGGGCTTGGAGATCAAATAGACAGGTGTTTAAATTTCATATCTGCTTCTCAGTAGCTGTAGCAATTTATTTCTTCTAGGCTCTGTTTCTTCATTTATAAAACAAGAATAACATTAGCAGCCTTGCAGGGTTGTGTTGAGGACTAAATAAGTAGCATGAGAGTCCTTCAAACAGTGCAAGGCACATTGTAGGTGCTCTGTAAACACCAGCATCCTTTTCCCCTTTAATGATACCCTTGGCTCACATAACCTCTTTTCCGTAATCAGCACACATGTGCCTTCCACAACCTAATTTATCTTTAGGTGCTACCTTTCCTGATGAAAGTAAGGTAGTATAAAAGAAGGAAAACCATTTTTCTGATTCCACAGTTGTCTCCTGTTAGTTAGCACTGTCATCCAGACGCTGGCACTCAGTCTCCTTTTCTGTAAAACAAGAGAATTGAATTAAATTATCTCTAAGTTCACTTAGGTTACAGCTTTTAAAGATGTCCAAGGGAGAGGCTCCTTAAGCCAGTGTTCATGGAGTGGCAGTACTTTGATGAAGTCATCACTGCTTGTCCTTGAGCTTTGCAGTTCCAGAAACTTAATCATTTCATTTCACTCAGAGTTGATTAGCCTCTGAGGGACTGATTCCGGCTAACTAAACTCCCAGGATATTGACTGACAAACAAAAATCCCATTTAATTACTTTATACTGAGACATCTGCCTGGCTCCAGAACTAAAATGGTTCATCTATCTAGGACACTCTGGTCTGGTCAGCAAGTCCACTTAAGAGATCAAGTTATAGATAAGAGGTTTTTTTGATGAGAATCGAATCAAAGCAAAGGTAGTTTAGGTACTCTGGAGAATTGTTTCTGTTGTGCTTTAGTAGCCTAAGCAATTGCCTTTGTCCTTTTTAGAGATAAATGGGTCTAAAACAAAAATCAGAAATTATAGTTTTAGGTTAATATTAAATGCCCAGGGCGCCTGGGTAGCTCAGTTGGTTAAGTGTCAGACTCTTCTTGATCTTGGCTCAGGTCATGGTCTCACAGTTCAGGAGTTCAAGCCCCACCTCGGGCTCTGCACTGACAGCGCAGGACTATTTGGATTGTCCGTCTCCCTCTTCTCTGTCTTACTCCTTCGCCCCCACCCCCACCCCCTCCGCTGCTCACGTGCTTTTTCTCTCTCATATAAACTTAAAAAGAAATATTGAGAAATGCTTGATTATCAAGCTCCACTTTAGTAAACTCCACATAGATCATCACTCTGCTAAAACATCTCCACCCCACCCCATTCACATGTATATTAAGCACACTTTCCTGTAATGAGAGGAAAAAGACGTTGCTGTTGCTTATATTCTTTGTATTCTGCTCTTACATTCATTTTGCAGATTCCTTCATTCATCACACACTTAGAAAAAACCCAACCAGGGTTTTATCTCTAAGCTTTTAAGTGGTCCCTATGGACTTAAAAGTCTTACTCTTTAACACAAACACATGGTCTTTGCTGCTTGTTGGATGCTGGTAGGATGGAAGAAGAGACAGCAGAGCTCTGGCATGATGTCAGAACACTGGGGGAAAGTTTCTTAAGTACTCAAGTGTGATAAGAAAAAACAAAACAATGAAATCTTTTAGAAAGTACTTATTAAACATTTAGACTCTGAGAACTTGACTTTGATAAATTAGAAAGCCAGAAAAAATAGAACTAGTTCCCACTGGGTTTCTTTATCCAACTTTTCCTGAATCAGCCAATCATCTTAATAGCTTTGAATGGCTCTATAAATCCCTCTCTATAATTACAGCCTCAGGTAAGCACAAGCAGAATTTTAGGGAAAGTTAGGTTAGATGTTAGGAAATATAAGGAAGTAGTGACCAAGTGACTAAATATCGCAAAGGAGTAAGAAAAGGGTGTCAATGAAAGGAATTTGTGAATATAAATATGGAATTCAGACAACTTATTGACTAACTGCCAAGTGCCTGACATCATGATAAGTTTGCAGGAAAATGCCCCCAAAAGTTTAAGACATAATCCCTGTACCCAAGGAGCTTGTCAAGCAAAGATTATATACTAAGTGGCCAGACTTATACTGGACTTGGCAGATTTAAGTAGAGTTTCAAAGAGGGAAGAGGCGATTCTAAGATAAAGGAAGGGTAGAGGCAAAAACAGGGCAACATGGCATGATTGAGAAGTGACTGGATTGGTTCAAACCAGCCAGTGCATACCAGGAAAGAGAGAAAAGAATTGGAAATTAACATTGTAGAAAGGATTATTGAAACTTTGGTCATTTGAAAAAGCCACCAGTATATTTGACTAATTCCTAGTTTAAATCTCTTCTGCAGCTGATAGGAAATTCACCAAAATTGTGGAAATTTTGTCACCAAACCTGTATGAAAAAGGAAACCTCTGGATATTTCCCAATAGAAAAATGACAAATAATTAGTTTTAAATCTGAAAAATAGTGTACTCAATAAAAGGTACCAGAATAAGATACCCAAAGAATTTAAGTATAAGGGGGGAGCTAAAGTGATTGAATTTCATTAAAAAGCTGAATTTCATAAAGCACTGATTATCCTGTATATGATTTTATATATATATATATATATATACACACACACATTTGCTGTAGTCCTCACAACAATCTTTGAAGGAAGTATTTTACCCTCAGTTTAGAAATATGGTGGAAAGAAAAGGTTAAGTAAATCGCTCAATGTTTCAACCAAAATAAGCAAAAATTGAAGTTAAATTGGATATGAAGAATACCCTTCTACAGAAGTTCTGTATAATTAGTGCTTGTAAAAATGTCATTGAGGAGACCTCAGGAAAGCCCAGACTTAGTTAAGGTATTTAAACATGGGTTCCGTGCTTACATGTGATCCAGAAAACTATAATTTATGAATAACACTGGGTTGTCTGTTCTGAGTCGCCTACAAGAGCTTCACCTCTCTCTGGCTCCACTGGGAAGGAATCACTCATGTGGGTGATGGCACAGTTCTGTTCCTCACAGGTGATGGACTGAAGCCTCCTTCAGGCCCTTGTGTGTGGACCTGTCCACAGAGTGTCTCACAGCGGTTTCATCATAGTGAGCAAGAGGACAAAAGAGAGAATATGGGCAAGATGGAAGTCACAGTCATTAGTAAACTAATCTTAGAAGTGGTGACATCCCTTCAGTTTTGTCATATTCTCTTCACTTGAAGCAAACCACTAGGTCCAGCCCACCCTCTGGGGAGGGGAACCACACAAGGGAGTGAATACAGAAGGCCAGGGATCCTTAGGACCATGTTAGAAGCTGCCTGCCATAAAACCCTACACTGAGCAGATCAGACTCCAGACCAGAGTCCTTGGGACCTGCATAGCCTTCCTCTTCTGGCTCACTGGTTGGTTCTTCCCTGAAGTTCTCACCTCCTCACACACTGTCATAGGGCTCTCTAGCCAAACTTATTGGTGCACTTTGGACAGAACTTGTCAATAATTGACTCACTGGTTCCTGCCTTTCCTGGGGCAACAAGTGAACAGACATTTTTATTTTGTGAGTGTCTTTTGTGTTGGGCACTGCTCAGTCAGGATACAAAAATGCAAAAAGATACTATGGTGTGAGTAATACAATATAATGGAATAAAAACATATGTTATTGTTTTTATTGTTGTATTTAATAAGGCTATTATCTCCTTCCCAACAGTGCTCTCCTAAACTAGTTATTAAAAATCATCATGAATGTTTCTTTATAAACAGATGCTTTCCTCAGTTTCTCTGGAACATAAATTTATTATTTCTATGCCATTTGCCTTAACGGGAAGATGAGAGAAGATCCAAGTTGAAATATACCTGAATTTTTCACAAGTCTTTTGTTTTGCTTAAGGAAATTGTTATTCTCTACACTCTAGTAATTTCTCCAGAAGTAGGTTCTGGACTGTTGAAGACAAAAGTAATAGATATTTCACATCTTTGGTCTTCCCTTTTTCTCTTATCAAGGGCTCAGCATTTGGTGGCTTATTCTAGAGGTTGAATACATGATTGTTTACTCTCCAACAGAGAGTGAAGGAAACATTAGCTAAATGCCTCGTCTTGAGAAAGACTGTTTCATATTTTAATCTGCTTAATTTGTAGAGGACATTGTCCCAGATGGCAAGGGGAGAGTATGCTGGGAAGGGTCCTCAAGGGAAGAAAGTAAAGCCCAGAAAGTTGTTTCGGGTAGTGGCCGTACTGGTTGTCAAGGGATGGGAAGAAGGTTCACTGTGAGGAAAGCGGGTTGAATCTAGCCTTGAGTATGACTTTTTGCTCCACCTCTAACAGAGATGACTCTGTTGCAGCGCCTTGGCAAAGCTGAGGGCAGTGTAAGACAAATTCACCTAAGTTGAAAGATGTGATTAGGCTGCAAGTGTTATTTTTCATCCGCCCCACCCTCTCAAGCCACTCCCATAATAGCCTTCCAGCTCTGGCTTAAAGCTTAGAAACAAACCCTTCTTCTCCTACCCAGCCCAAAGAAAGAAGTCTTTATTTTTATGAAGGTCAGCACTAGGGTGCCCAAACCATGAAGCTCCCTGATCCTGAGGAATTTAAAGGAGCTAAAGCAGGGGAGTAGCTTGGGTTCTTTCTTGAGACCCTATAGAGCAGTGCGTGGGCCACTCAAGTTCAGAGTCATTGCTGCTCATTGAAGTAAATCACCCTGGGCTGAAGTTTACTCTGATACTGTTGGAAAATGCATATGTTCCTGGAGCTGTGTTGGCTGTGTTTTGGGAGGGGAGGAGTTGGGGGAGGGAGTGGTTAGAGACCATCTTTATTCAGCATCTGTTCTCTGCCAGACATTCATGTACATTATACTATTTACCCCTCACAGAACAACTCTAAATTCTTCTAGAGGTGCTGCTCTCCCAGTTTCACAAATGAGGAAACTGAGGCTCAGAGGTGAAGAAGTAATGCTGGGATTTATATCCAGACAAGACTGTAAATCCTGTTTCTTCCATCAGGTGCCTCTGAAAGAAACCTCTCCTTCCTCCAAGTAGTTGGCAGAGAGTCAACAGGGGTGTGAAAGGAGAAGAGAAGCAGTAGCAGCAGCCCCTACCAGTAGCTGCATCCAAAGGGCTCTCCTGTACCACTTCCGTCTCTGATACACAGTTAGGCCATTCTCCCAAAGAGCACATAGGATGTGTACCTGGCCTTGACCACTGTCACAAGACCTGAGAAAAAGAAGCTGTCTAGATTTTAAAGGAGTAAGTGTTGTCCATACAAAATATGAAGAGGAGACAACATGATAGGTTACAGGCTGGAGGAAACCTGGCACCAAGAGAGCTGTTTATAGCTCAGTATACAGAACAAAGGCTGAGGCAGGACCCAGCTAAAGAAGGGCCTTATAAAGTCATGCTAAGAGCCTTGGATTTTATTCTGAATGTAATGGAAAGCATTAAAGTGAAAAAGGGGAGGGAGGGAGGGTGGGTGGGTGGGCGTGTGTGTGTGTGTGTGTGTGTGTGGATTTGCATTTTCAATATATCTTTTAGACCCTTCAGTGAGAGAAGGCAAGTCTGCAGGCAGGGATGACTCATGGCTTTTGACATCTTTTTATTGCCTTGTACTGTTGTAAAAATGTTTTAGACTTAAACTCCTTATGAGCAGAAGCCTTTATGTTGTACCTGTTCTAGCCCTTATAGGACTTCAGTGCTATGGCCATAGTCAGGGCTAAATATTTATTGAATAAATATTGTAAAACCTAAAGCAATCCAGTGTATGTAGGACAGATAAGTGAAATAAAATCCTCATGAGTGTGTTTATGCAGAAGGTAAAGAGAAGGATTATTAATATTTTGTTGCTGGAGAAACAAAGGTAAGGAGAATTGGGACAGCGTGATCCATGTGCTAGGTTAGCTAAACCTCTATTCAGTGTTTATATTATTCTGACTGTATAAATGCAACTCCCTGGCCTTATAACATTGTTAGGATTACTTTTCTTGTACAACTTTTTGTTTTCCCTTGAGTTAGTAATGATCTTGTCTGCTTAGTTTCCTATACACTTCTTACTAATTTATCTCCAACCTGTCTCTTTGTACAAGTCTCTCCTCAGTATGTTCAAACTCAGTGTGTTGTAACAGTTTTATCTTCTTGGAAATTCTCTCCCAGAACCTTCTCTTTCCCCCGTCTGATCTCAGCTGCTCTTGGGCCTGCAGCATGGCTCTCCATGTAGGATTTTCTTCACCATTATCCTGAAGAGATCCTCACCTCTTTCCTCTGTTGCAACCTCTGTTTTCTGGGTCTTTTTCTTGTTCATGCCTTCATTTTGCCAGGCACATTCCCTACTAACTTCCTGAGGAAGAGTGCATGGGAGGCAAACTTTCTGAGACACTGCACATCTAAAATGCCTTTGTTGTGCCCTCACCCTCCAATGGGTAGAAATCCGGATTTGATAAATTTTCTCTAGCTTCCAGAAGTGCTGTTGAAAAGTCCAGTACTGGGGCGCCTGGGTGGCGCAGTCGGTTAAGCGTCCGACTTCAGCCAGGTCACGATCTCGCGGTCCGTGAGTTCGAGCCCCGCGTCAGGCTCTGGGCTGATGGCTCGGAGCCTGGAGCCTGTTTCCGATTCTGTGTCTCCCTCTCTCTCTGCCCCTCCCCTGTTCATGCTCGGTCTCTCTCTGTCCCAAAAATAAATAAAAAAACGTTGAAAAAAAATTTAAAAAAAAAAAAAAGAAAAGTCCAGTACTATTCTGAGTCTAAATCTGTGGTATGTATCCCTCTTACTCCTCTGTGAAAACTTAGAATATCCTCTTTGTTCCTTAAACTCACGATGATATTAAAAAAAGAAAGAAAGAAAATCATGATGATGTGGTTTTACTAAGGGACAGTTTTCATTCATGGGCTGAGTACTTAGTGGGTCCTTATCTAGAACAGAGGTTGCAACTGTGGCCAAGCCCCTGTTTTGTGGGCCAAATGTGTCCTGCCAGTTTTTATAAGTAAAGTTCTGTTGGCATACAGCCACATTCATGCATTTACATATTTTCTGTGGCATTACATAGCTAGGTTGAATGATGCGACAGAATGTGGTCTACAGAGCTTAAAATATTGTTTTTTTTTTTTAGAAAGCATGTTTGCTTTATAAAAACTTTAAGTCTGAAAAGTTAAGAACTTCAATTTTGGCAAAAAAATTTTTTTGTTTTTAAAATGTTCTCCCTTGTGTTTTATGTTCTTTCTTTCTGGAATTCTTAACACTTAGATGTTGAACCTCTTGGACAGGAACTCAGGTTTTGTTTTTTTTTTTTCTGTCTTCTTTTTCCATCCCTTTGTTTTTGTTTGCTCTTTCGTCTGAGAAATTCTCTTTACCTCCCAACCTATCCATGAGTTTTTCATTTCTGCTATTATAATTTCTTATTTGGGCATAGTTTTTTCTATTTTTTAAATGAACTTCTATTGTAATATACAAATAAAAAATAGATAATATATAGTTAATAAATTACTATAAAGCAACCATCCTTATAACTGCTACTCAGGTCTAAAATAGAAGATTTCCAGTAACTCAGAAGCTCCTCTCCGTGCCCCAATCTAATTATAATCCACTCTGACACATATGTCATGGATTTTGACCCATTCCAATATTGTCTTTTTGCAGCTCAGATTTTCCCATCTTTGGACAGTGAGCCTTTTCATGGTGTCCACTGTGTCCTTTTATTGTGACCTTTGTATGTACCCATTGTTTCCTTGCTAATCTAGTTTAACACTCCTCTTGTTTATTCCCTGTCCTAAATCTGGAAGCCCCCATTTCTCTAAAAAAACTCTGTATTCTTTTAGTTGGAAATGGAATTTTAAGCTCCCGTTCTGGTTGCTAACAATACTCCTTACTTCTGATTGGTTGTTGTTTCTAGGTTGTCATTCAAAGGAAGGAGCATATGTATTTTTCCTTCCCTTTTTTTCATGCTTTTATTATATTTATATTATCAGAACATACAGCCCTCATATTCTATCCTCTCTCCCTCTGAACCTTCATTTGGCCTTACTTCTGGAAAACTGCACATAAACGTTCAGCTGATACATTGATGTTTCTATAGTCAATTTGGTTATCAGAAACTCATTCTTCAGAAGCTGTCTCAGGATGGGATCATGAGAACAATATTCCCTGAGTTCTCGCAGGTTAATAATTGTTTATCTGTGCTCAGTGACCTTGAAAGTCAGTTTTGCTAGTTGTATAATCTTTGGCTTGCATTTTCTTGCTTTGAATGTCTTAAATATTTTACTCTGTTTTCTTTGAGTAAAACAGCATTGCTGTTGAAACTCTGGTATCATATTTTTTCCTTTGTAAGTCACTCGCTCTTTTTGCCTAGTTGCCCCCAAAGTTTGTTTTATTTATAGTGTAAATATTTTCCCAGAATATATCTTGTGTTCTTCTGGGTCAGTATTTCAGGTATGCGTTCAGTTCTTTCAGTGTGTAGTTTCAAGCCTCTTTTTATTTTAGCAATTAGAGGTTTTAGTATTTGGCTTGGATTTCTGTTAGGGACTCCTGTGCTCTGTATGTTGCATCTTCCTTGCCTGATTTTTGTTTTATGTGGTTCTTTTGTGTCTTGTATAATTTTTTTTATGTTTTTAACTTATTTTGAAATTTTGATATGTTGGCATGATTTCATTGTCTCTGCTGTTATATTTTTATGTCTAAACTTTTTCTCATTATCCCTCTTTTTTAAAAAGTCTCTTCTCTTTTCTTAGATATACTATCTTGTTTATCTAAGGATCATAATGATAGTATTTTTTTAAGTTTTATTCTACCAGCCTAATTTATTTCCTGTCCTCCTCCCTTCATTTGTTTTGGCCTTTATCATTTTAGAGACTTTCCTCACATGTATGGTAATCCTTGGTTCTTGGCTCATGTTGAAGAGTTGGACAGTAAAAAAAAGATTTTTTTAAAAAGAGTCGGACAGTAAAAAAAACTGATTAGAAAATCTGTGTACCATGAGTTAAGTCTTGCTGAATTATAGACTTCACCATACTGTAATCTGGTTGGGCCTTTTTATCATGAAACCCCCAGTGGCGGTGTCTTTTAGTTGATTGTTTTCTTTGGTACTGATCAAATTTTTCAGAGAAGTTTCTTCTGGTCTCCTACCCCCCTGGAGGATATAAGCCTGACTGATAGTGTTCTGGGAGCCATATGAGGAGAAGAAAATTGTTACTCTTGGTATATAAACTTTGCTTAATAAAGCTTCTTCTAGGGGCACCTGAGTGGCTCAGTTGGTTGAGCATCTGACTTCGGTTTAGGTCATGATCTCATGGTTCATGAGTTCGAGCCCTACATTGGCCTCTGTGCTGACAGTTTGGAGCCTGCTTCGGATTCTGTGTGTGTGTGTGTGTGTGTGTGTGTGTGTGTGTGTGTGTGTGTGTGTGTGCGCGCGCGCGCGCGCGCGCGCGCATGCACCCCTTCCCTGCTTGCACTCTCTCTCTCTCTCTCAAAAATAAACATTAAAAAAAATTTAAAAGAAAAATAACAGAGCTGCTTCTAGTTGTTGGTTTCCCCTAGTCCAGACCCTCATTTTTATTCTCTCCAGAGAGTAACCTCTAGCAACATGCCTGGGAGAAGAGGCAGTGCTGAGCTATGTGGAATAGATGAGGAGAATTGGAAGGTTCTATTTCTCATCAGTTTTTTTCAACAAATCCCCTTGTTTTTAGGCTCACCTTCAGTCTCACTTCCAGATATACCTATTGTTTCAGATTGCTGAGCTTTTTATGGGTTCTGCAGTATAAATTGCTTGAATTAAACTTTCCTGTGTCTGCTAAATCAGTTTTTTGTCTTCCTACTTTCCACTTTCTAAAATGCTGTTGCTATGTCTCTTCTCTCATTCTCTTTGTCTTAAAGGCGTGTGTGTGTGTGTGTGTGTGTGTGTGTGTGTGTAGCCCTTAACTATATTCAGTGGTATTTAAGGAGAGAGAACAGAACTAACGCACACTTTCAGTTCACCAGAAAATCCTTGACCTATTTGTACAGAGAATCTCAGGGAAGTCCCTCTCTCAGGTCTGTTCCTGAGTCTGTTACAGCAAACGATACAGTGTTTTTCTAAAGACAAATTTTTGTTTGCTTGTTTTAAGGGATACTCCTGATGCTAATCTGAAAGGTCACAAATTGTGTTTTATTTTCCTCCCTTATGCCAAGCTTCAGCTGTGTTTAACTCAATCCCTTTCTATAGCTTTGCAGGCCTAGGAGTAAAGTGTATTTCATATATCACTCGTGAACAGGGAGGAGCAGTTGAAATGTCCTAATCGTGAAGGAAATTAAAAGGCTGCATCAGTAGTAAAGTAATAAAGGAGGAACAGAGGGAAAAAAAAGACCTGAGGCACACAGAAAACAAAAGTTAAGTTGGGAAACATAATCCAACTATATCAATAATAAATGTGAATGTATTAAGCAGTCCAAATGTCAGAGATGGTCAGACTAAATTAAAAAAAACATATCCAGCTTTGTGCTCGGTAAACAGAATGGAGAATAGGAAAATAGAGAAAAGTTAGGGTTTTTAAAAAAAGGATCAACAAAACTGAAAAACTTTTAGCTAGACCAAGAAAAAAGAGAGAGGACTCAGAAGTGAAAGGGGGGCAGTACTACCACCCTTACAGAAATAAAAATGATTATAAAAGAATCCTGTCAGGGTGCCTGGGTGGCTCAGTTGGTTAAGCCTCCGACTCTTGGTTTCAGCTCAGGTCATGATCTCACAGTTCTTTAGTTCAAGCCCCACATGAGGCTCTATGCTGATGGTGCAGAGCCTGCTTGGGATTCTCTCTCTCCCTCTCTGTCAGCATCTCCCCCAACTCACTCTCTGTGTCTCTCTCTCAAAAAAATGAATAAACTTTAAAAAATTAAAATAAAAAAAAAAGAATCCTGGAGGCAGTTATATGCCAGTAAGTTGTAATAACTCAGATAAAGTGGACAAATTACTTGAAAGGATTTCGTGATAACATAGAGTTGGCACTGTGATGCATTTACAGGCTGCTGCCTTCTCCACTCAAGGACGCAGTCGAAGTATCAACCTGGAGAAGATGTTATACAATGCAAGAGGTGAACTCTGCCCTTAGCAAAATCCAGCTGGTGGGATATTCTCAGAAAATTGTGAGTGTTAATATGGTTTTAAGTGATGCATGAATGCTTTTGATTCATCCTGTTACCCTTTGGGAGGATCTTCTCGTTCCCTTTCTTCAGCCATTCAGTTACTGAGAATCTTGTACAAGGTGAAAAAACAGAGCAATTGTCATTATCCTCTGTCTTCCACCCTCCAGGCTGATAGTTGTGTTCTTTCCTAACCCTTACATTCCCCATCGTTAGCCAGCATTCTACTGACCAGCATGTAATGAGTCAGGAGAAAGACATCTCATCCTATTCACTTGAGAACAGTGGGCGCAGCTTTATAGATTTTGGACAAGTGAAATAATACAAGAGCATAAAACAAATCAAGAAGCGATTTGTTGGCAGGTATAACTTTTGAGCTCTGACCTGATAGTAAGTGTCCCCATTTTTGTTAACTTAGGCCCAGAGCCACTCAGTGTAGAACAACCAGGCAATTAATGCCTAACCTAAAAAAAGAAAAAGAAAACCCAAGTATTTGTCTCTTTGGTGTTGCTGGTAATCTATTGCCTCTTTATTTAAAAAAGTAAAAAATCTATTGCCTCAGTCTTTTCATGAGTGAGGCCTGAGTGCCTGGTACATGTAGATATTCTGAAACTCAGGGGGTAAGGATTGCTTTCTGGGTCTACCATCTGGTCTCCATTGATTTTTTTTTTTTTTTTGCTTTATACTTTCTGTTATACTTTAAAATTTCTATATCTAAGTAGAGAAGGATATTTCTGGGGTTTTTTGGTTTGTTTCTTTTTTTTTTTTTTTTTCCTGCAAAGACTTATCTGGTATGACTGTACTGCTGAAAGCTCATCACACATTCTCTTACTGTGGTTCTTTTCTAGGAGCTTTTTGGTGCAGTTCAGGTGACTCCACTAAGCTCAGGCTATGCCCTTGGAAGCTCCAACTGGATTATCCAGTCCCATTATGAGAAAGTATCCTATGTCTCCGGATCCTCCTTACTTACCACACATCCCCAGGTAGTTCTGATTCTCTTTTAACAGTTCAGTGTTTTGGTTACTGAACCCAAATTGATAATGTATCCAGAACATCATCAGTTGTTTTTAAATCTTCCTAATTTTGGTTTCTACATGTATCCTATTTAAAAAAAAAAAAAAAATTTATTGTTATTTTGGTAAGAATGCTTAACATGAAATCTACCGTTTTAATAATTTTTATCTATACATTATTGTTGACTACAGTACAGTGTTGTATAGCAGATCTCTAGAGCTTATCTTGCTTAACTGAGACCTTATGTTAAGACACTCTTCCTGAAAGGTAGATTTCCCATGTCCCAGTGTTTAGGATTGCAAGGTCCTCTGTAAGATCCTGCTGCCTTTGGGTCCATCTCTAGGATTTTGAGATTTCCCACCACTTTCAATAACCATAGCCTAATATACAACAGAAATGGTCACCCATTTACTCAGCAGATGTTAATTATTTCTTTACTAAGGGTCTACTATGTATGTGTCAAGCACTCATTAGGTATTAGAAGGTCCATGGTGACCCACAGGCAAAGTCCTAGCTCATGAATCTACGTTCAGAAGAGCAAGGAGGGGCCATTGTGATTGCAGCATGCTGAGTATGGTCAGCAGGGGTGTCCATGAAATGAGCACAGCCAGGTGAGGTGGAACTTTGTTGACCATGATGAGAAATTTGGATTTTATTTTAATGTATTTTATTTATTTTTCAATGTTTGTTTATTTGAGAGAGGGAGAGGGAGAGAGGGAAGCAGCAGAGGGAGAGGAAGACAGAATCTGAAGCAGGCTCCAGGCTCTGAGCTGTCAGCACAGAGCCCTATGTGGGGCTTGAACTGACAAATCGTGAGATCATAACCTGAGTCGAAGTTGGACACTTAACGACTGAGCCACCCAGGTGCTCCTTAATTTATTTTATTTAAACGTGTTGAGGGAAACTATTAGAAGATTTTAGCTTGGTCATTTGTTAAGTCATATTTGACAAGAAGCTAAGTACATACGTACCCATTGTTACAAATGTATTGTTTGTTCCTTTTTAGGTATTTGTAATGAATTTATTGTCCATTTCATAAATCCTGATTCTTTCCATGTTTGTAAAGGAGGGGCAGAAATCAGATAGTTAGCTGATGGATGGATATGTAGATGGATAACTTGGGGAAGCCCATATCTTATTTTAATACGAAGAGGAAAAATGCCTGCTGTAGGTCTAGAACAATAGGATGCTTATGATCTGTCACCATGTATTGGTTTTTTTCATACCTTCTTTTATAATCAAATTTCATCTCCAGGTCTAGAGGAGGGGACAAGTTGCTTTTTTTTTTTCCTATAGCTAGCAGAATTCTGGGCCTTTCCCGCTTATTGAAATCAAAAGCCCATCAGTGTCATCTTAATCTGCTTCATTGAATCAAAATACTTTATTGGCAGCTTCTATCATTCTTGATATATTCTTCCATAAAAGACAGAAAAATTATTTGGCTGCCAACTCTTCCGATTTGTCCTGCTTAGATCAAAGGCTTTACAGTACTACTGATGTAATTTCCAGTAAATTATTCTTCCAAGGTTCGTAAATTTAAAGGGAAAATAAGGTCTTGAAAGTAATGAGCAACATACCTAAGTAATTAATTTTAATTTCAAGCTGGCAACCAGTGTTGTATATAAAAAAGATAATGAATTCGATTTCCTTTCACCCAGATAATTGGATTTTTTTTTTTTTTTTTTTTTTTTGAGAGAGAGAGAGAGAGCATAAGCAGAGAACAGGGGCAGAGAGAGAGAATCCTAAGCAGGGGCTCGCTCCCATGACCCTGGGATCATGACCTGAGCCAAAACCAAGAGTTGGATACTCAACCGACTGAGCCACCTGGGCGCCGCAATGATAATTGGATTCTGCATTGAATTAGCAAGGATAAGAAAAGTTTAAGTTTGAAAAACTTAACAGTCAGCTTCCTAGGTCAGCAAGCTATTGTCCATGGACCAAATTTGGCTTGCTACCTGTTTTCATAAATGATGTCTTCTTGCAGTACAGCCACATCCATTTGGTTATGGATGGTTTATGGCTGCTTGCACACTGTACCAGCAAAGTTCTGCTTTAGACTTTACAGAAAAGGCCAACCACTGGTCTACTTGAGTGGAACCTCCCTAGGTAGAAAAAATAGGCTGCTTTAGTGATCTAATAAGCATAGCAGAGTGAGGCTTTGGATTAAGCCTGAAATGGTAAGAATGGAATGACAAAGAAAACATTGGCAGGTCTTTATTTCAACAAATACTTATTGAATGCTTGCTGTCTCCAGGGTAGGAAAAATACAGGCCAGAGATTTCATGCCAAGATGATATTGAGAATGGTAATGATGACACTTACCCACTTGACAAGAAGGAGTTGACAAAGGGGGTTCTGGTTTTAGAAGGGAGTAGTGAGTATGATGCATAGCAATTTGAGTGAACACCGGGGACATGAAAATCTAGAACTGGAACTTGGATTTGACAGCAAGCCTGAGACAAATTAGAGCATCAGATTTTTTAAAGTATGTAAATAAAGAGCCTAAGGGGAAAGACTGATGAGCTGTGAGGGACATTTACCAATAGAAGGTGGAAGGAAGAAAAATAATCTTGAATAAGAATGGAGAGTTAGAGGAGAACTGAGGCCCACAAAAGTACAGCATCTCATCCCAAAGGGCAGAAGAGAACTAGCTTTTACTGACTGGAAAGCCTCAGTACTAATTTTCCTATTGATCTGGTGTTCAACAACATACTGAATTCTTATATTCTAGTATTTATCTACTAATGATAATATTATCTGCAAAGAAGTAACAATTTTGTCACTTTTCTTTCAATCTTTTTATCTTTTATTTCGTTTTCCTGTCTTACAATCACATATTCTAGTCCCATGTAAACAGAAGTGATGACAGTGGCAGCCTTTTCTTATATCAGATTTTAAAGGGAATGCTTTTGTAGCTTCTTCATTAAATAGGATGGCTTCCTACTGGTTTTTGTCTATCAGGTTAGGGAGTTTCTCCTCTGTTCCTAATTTTCTTATTTTTAAAAGTCAGATGTAGACATTATACCTTATCAAGTGCTTCTTCCAGTCTGTGAGATGATCATGTGATATTTCCTTTAAACCAGTAATGTAATGAATTGTAGTATTAGCTTTTCTCACATTTTTTTTAAGTTATTTTGAGAGAGAGAGCATGAGTGGGGCAGAGAGAGCGAGAGCGAGAGAGAGAGAGAGAGAGAGAATATCCCAAGCAGGCTCTGCACTGTCAGCACAGAGCCCAAAGTGGGGCTCAAACCCATGAACCATGAGATCACGACCAGAGCCAAAATCAAGAGTCAGACACTTAACTGAGCCGCCCAGACCCCCAGCTTTTCTCACATTTAACCATCCTTTAGTCTTGTGATAAATCTTATTTGATCAGTTTTTTCTTTTTAAAATATACTCCTGGAATATAAGTTGGTCAGTATTTTTTTGAAATTTATACAGGTATATCTCATTTCATTGTGCTTTGCTTTATTGCATTTCTTACATACTGCCTTATTTACAGATTGAAGGCTTGTGGCAACCTTGCATTGAGCAAGGCCATCAGCACTTTTTTCCAACACCATTTGGTCACTTTGTGTCTCTGGGTCACATTTTGGTAATTCCCACAACATTTCAAATTTTTTCATTGTTATTACATTTGTTATGGTGACCTGTGATCAGTGATTTTAACTTGCTAAAAGCTCAGATGATGGTTAGCATTTTTTAGCAATCAGATATTTTTTTAATTAAAGTATGTAGGGTTTTTTTTTTTTTTTAAGACATAATGCTATTTCATACTTAACAGAATAGTATGTATAAATGTAACTTTTATATGCACTGGGAAACCAGAAATTCGTTTGACTCTTTTTATTGCCATATTCAGTTTATTGGTCTGGGCCTCAACCTGTGATATCTCCAAGTTATGCCTATAATCTGTATTCATAAGTGAAAAATAGACCCATACCTTATTTTCTCGTTCTGTCTTCATTTGTTTGGCATCAGTATACATTTAGTCTCATGAGATGATTTGAGTACCTTCCACTCTTTTTCTTTTTTTAATTTTTTTTTAAATTTTTTTATTGCTTATTTGTGAGAGAGAGAGAGAGCACAAGATGGGAGGGGCAGAGAGAGAGGGAGACACAGACTGAAGCAGGCTCCAGGCTCTGAGCTGTCAGCACAGAGCCCAACACAGGGCTGGAACTCACAAACTAAGAGATCATGACCTGAACCGAAGTCAGGTGCTCAACCAACTGAGCCACCCAGGAGCCCCATTTTCACTCTATAGCTATACACAAGATAGCTGTTCTCTTTTTTTGAAAGTCAGTTCCCCATAAAATTATCCAGGCCTGAGATTATCATTTTAACTTTCTCATGACCTTTGAACTATATTCTCTGGGTCAGAGCTGTGCGAATATAGCAGAGATTTGTCCATTTTACCTAGGTTTCCAAAATCATATCCATGGAAGTTGTTTATTACCCTTTTTATTTGTTTAAACTTTTTTGTGTAATTCTATTTTCATTCTACATTTTAACACCTCTTTTTTCTTGATCAGATTTGCCAGAGGTTTATCTGCATTACTGATTTTCTTTAAAGAATAAGTTTTTTAGATGAACGTAAGGGAAGGGAAACAAAAGTAATATAAAAACAAGGAGGGAGACAAAACAGAACAGACTTATAAATATGGAAAACAAACTGAGGGTTGCTGGAGGGGTTGTGGGAGGGAGGATGGGCTAAATGGGTAAGGGGCATTAAGGAATCTACTCCTGAAATCATTGTTTCACTATATGCTAACTAATTTGGATGTAAATTTTTAAAAATAAAAAATTAAATTAAAAACAAAAAAAAAGAATAAGTTTTTGTTTTTAATTGTTTTTGTTGTATTTTCATTTTCTATTCTGCCCTTTATTTCCTTCCTTTCATCTTTGGGTTGTCTCTGTTGCTTTTACTTTAATACTTTACCCCATTCATTTCCATCCTTTTGTGCTTTCCAATAAGTGTACTTAAAGCTATATTTCTCTCAGTATCATTTAACTCTGTTAAATTGTTAATATGTAGGGGTCTGTCATTCATCTCTCAGTATATCGTAATTTCCTTCATAATGTTCATAATTTAAGTAGCCAAAGGTTGTTTTATAGTGCTTGTGTTTGTTTCTGGTCCATCCAATATGATTAGACCTAGGGTTAGACAAGAGACTTTTTCCAATCATGCTTAAATGTTTCTGGATTTTTCCTTTTTTTTTTTTTAATTGGCATTATGATAAGAATATACTCCTTCACTGAAGTGTTGCTTTGAAACACAGTCCATTTTTGTAAATGTTTTGTGTATGTTGTAAAAGACTGTGTTTACCGTTGAATGAAAACTTTTCTAATTATTGTGTTATTCTGTTCTATCATATCTTTGCTTAGTTCCCAGTTTCTGGAAAGAAAGTTATTTTGATTTATCTACTTCTGCCTATACTTTCACCAGTTATTGCTTTTTATAGTTTTAAGCAATGTGATCAGATGTATATGTGATCATTATGTTTTATTGAACAATTACTCCTTTTATCAGGATGCTGATTTTTTTCTCTATCAAACCTGCATTAAAAGCTAAGAGACATTTTCCCCCTCCATATTTGCCTGATACTATTTTCCATCTGTTTCTTTTCATTCCTTCTGTATCCTTTTCTAGTGAGTCCCTTGTAGACATAGTAAGGGTTTTTTCTTTTTTAGTCAAGAGTCTCTGGAATGGTGAAACTATTTATATTTACTGTAATTACTATTGTACCGAGGGTTTATTTTTGTAATTTTATTTCATGGTTTTTTTAGTTCATTCTTTTCCCCATCCTTTCTTCCCTTCTTTTAGATGACATAATTTCTTTCTGTAAGTTTGAACACACATTTTATTTTTATTCTTCTGGGTTGTTGCTTCATTTATTTTTCCTTTGAGTGTCCTAAGTTTATCAATATCTTTGTCTTTCCCTCCAGAGCCACACCTTCCTCTTGTCTTTCCTGTCTTTCTCCTCTTCCTTCTCCCCTGACCCACCATGTTCATACTGTCTGGAATTTTAGTTCTGGGTTATCTAGGCTATACATCAAGTGTTGAATATATCACTTATTTAGACAGTGAGCTTTACTGAGTTGTTGTTGGTTTTTTTTTTCCAACCTACCTTCCCATATATCTCATAATCCTCTAGATTGACTTTCCTTCTTCCAGGAGTGCTTGAGGAATGTTCACCAAGAGCGTCTTAAAATGGTAAACCTTATGAGGCTTTGAAGTACTAAGAATAGTTTTAATTTTTTCTCACATTTAAATGATAGCTTGGATAGATATAAAATTCAAGGAAAAGAATTTGGAAACTATAAAGCTTTGAAAATCTTTATTCATTTTCCATTTGTACCCTTGTTGTACTTAAGAACTGCAAAACTCTTTAGATTTGTGTTCCTTTCTGGGATTTGCTTTTAGAATTTTCACTGTATCTTCAGTATTCTTAAGTTTTACTGTGACATATCTTAAATGTGTATTTTTTCTGTATAATACTTTGAGAAATCTTCCAACTTTAACACAAAAAGATTCTTAATTGTTTTTAAAATTATTCCTTCTGGTTGATTTTTTTATTTCTCCTTATGGAATTTCTCATACACAGGTATTGACACTTCTATGTTTTGTATATCTCTTTCTTCCTTTTTTTTTTTTACCCCCTTCTCCTGCTTGATGCCTCCTGAAAAAAAACTCCTCAACTTGATCTTCCAGCTCAAGAATTCATTCTTTAGCTCTATCCATACTGCCCTTCAGCCTTTGTGTTGGATTCTTTATTTCAGTCACTGTATTTTATACATAATATTTTGAAATGTTTCTCTTTATACTTGTTTTTCTTTTGCTTATTTTGTGTGTGGACTTTTTTAATGCATATTCTGCTGTTCGATTTGGTTTATTAATTCTCCACGTGGCGTAGGTTTTTAGCTTATTGTATTTAGTAGATGTTGTTTTCCTCAGTGGTCTTGTTTTATTTCCCTGTGAGCTCTTACTACTTGGCTTTCAGGGACATCCTCTTGTACCTCTGCTCTAGACACTGCTTTTTTCCCAGGATTTGTCTTCCTGATGTGTTACCACTTAGCCTGGTAGTGTGAGGAAACAAGGAACGGCTGATAGGTCTGCCTGTACCTTTTATGAACATTCATCCCACTATTCTGCTATGTTCTGCTTCACAGTATGGTGGAGCAGGCCATAGGCAGTATGGAAGAGAGAGAAAAGGACAAGGAGTTCCTTGCCACCCTCTATTCTTCCTACAGTGCAAGCCCTCTTTGGCTCTTGCTTGCCATCTTGTCCCTATTCCAACACCCATGGTTTCCCAGGAATTCATCGTGGTTGTTTAGTTTCTCAAAACTGTCAGGTGCCCTTATTTCTATGCTTTCTCTCAGCTTAGATTCTAGAAGGGAGCCAGCGGCCTGTGTTCATTCTCTATCTTGTTGGGAATCTCATAGTGGAATTTTTGTTTTCTTTTAAAATATTTTTATTTCCTTATATTTCTGATTAGAACACTAATTTGTATTTATTGTAGTCGTTTTGGAACATACAAAGTGTGTGTTTGAATAAAATGTTCCCACTTGAAGCACTCAGTGAGTTGCCATAGACACCTGTAATATGTACATTTGCTCTTTGGTGATGAAATGGAGATGTTGGCAGTGTCAGCTTGGTTCAGAGGATGTCACTACAAGGTGTTAAGGGCTAACTCTTTACAGTAGCCCTAGTAATCTACAAGAAATGTCTCCCAAGTATGTCTCCTAAAATCACAAACATCTTGTCTGATCTGATCATGAAGTATCTCATAACTTCCAACTTGGTGGTATTTGTATTACAGTACTGCCTTTGTTTTGTTGTGTTTTTTTTTTTTTTGTGGACATTTAATTTTCAAAGGACGACAGCATCGATGACTGAGGTACAGAGATAATGTTTTCAGGGCCACAGTTTGATCTCCATTAGATGCTTTCATTCAGATTGGTAGTTCTTAACCTTTTGGGGGTTATGGCCCCATATGACAGCCCAGTCACCTCTGGGAAAATGTACATAGGTGCGCACACAGAATTGTGTATGCTATTTCGAGGGTTCCTAGACCATCTGAATTCCCCCATCAGCCCTGTGAATCATTATTGGTTTGTTCTAATAAGGTTCTTATAAAATTGTCATTTTAAGCTAAATATGCTGTCTAACAAAGTTTGATCCCTTTTGTCCGCATTCCGGGTCCTTCTGTTTGATGCATGCACACAGTGAACATTTCTAGGCTCATTGCACATCTGCTACTATAAACCATTGTATTTCTTCTTCTCTGGAAACAATGCATATGTATTTTATTAGAGAAGTGCAAATAGGAATCAGAATCTATTAGATATAGCTGTCACGACTATACTTATCTGTGTTAAAGAAATGTTTCTCGGGTTAGAAAGCAGCTTATATAACTGCAGTCATGTTATTTAAAAAAAATAATGAAGCCTTATATTCATGTTTATATAAAATGCTAAAGGAATATACATCAAAAGGTACATATACTCAGAGATAACATTGCAGGTGGTGGGTCTTTGCTTGCTACTGTTTGGAATTTTCTTTGTTGGAAAATACAGGTTGAACAGAGAAAGGAGGGATGAAGCTTCTTACTAAACTGGGTTTCTGACTTTTATCTTCGTGTGTTCCATTGAGTATGTGGAATGACACTAAGGAAAAGACATGCTACAAAATGAGACCTAGCATCTCAATCCCTGGGCCCTCATTTTTGTTTTCAGTTTGAATCCCGGTTTCTTTGGAAAAGGCAGTTACTTACTTACTTACTTACTTACTTAACTAACTTACTTACTTACTTAACTAACTTACTTACTTACTTAACTAACTTACTTACTTACTTACTTACTTATTTATTTAGATGCTCTGAAAACCATCAAAATTAAATTCAGACTGTGCAAGGTAAAATAAAAATTCAACATCCTGAGGATCACATAATAGTGCACTGTTGAGACTTCATAGTTTACAAGAAGATCATGTATATTAGCTCATAAGACTCTCAGAAATCAATGAAGGCTTATGGGTCACAAATATGCCCATGTTATGAGAAACCCAGCTCAGAGCCTTACCTGAGGTCCGTGACCAGTAAGAGAATGGGAAGGAAGCTCGTTGTTTCTGGATCCTAATTCAGTATTCTTCCTGGCTTCTCTGCCACTGAGACTTAGGGAAAATTGCCTTGACTAGTTGAGTCCCAGGTTGCATGTTTTCATAATATAAACTTCATGTATTTATTTCAAGTCTTTACACTTGTTTTCATTTTGCAGAGCTGTCTTGAGAATCAGATTATACAGCACAATGGTTCTCAAGGCGTGACCCAGACCGGCACCAGGAGCATCTCTTGGTAGCTCATTAGAAATGCAAATTCTTAGGCCCACCTCAGACCTGAATCAGAAACTCTGGGTTCAGTGCCCAGCAACCCACAGTTGAGTAAACCGTCCAGGTGATTCTAATACACACTCATGTTGGAAACCCACCAGCGACATGTGTGACATGACATTTTCAAAAGAGCAAAGCACTCTACAAATTTGAGATCATAAGCTCTTTTTTTTTTCATTGAGGTACAATTTTATGTATAGTGAAACCCAGAGATCTTAAGCATACAGCTCTATGAATTTTCACATCACGTGATTACCACACCAGCCGAGGCATAGAACTTTTTTTTTTTTTAATTTTTTTAAATATTTCTTTATTCTTGGGAGACAGAGAGACAGAGTGCAAGCAAGGAAGAGACAGAGAGAGAGAGATACAGAATTTGAAGCAGGCTCCAGGCTCAGAGCTCTCAGCACAGAGCCCGACGTGGGGCTTGAACCCACGAAGCATGAGATTATGACCTGGGCTGAAGTCGGACTCTTAACTGACTGAGCCAGCCAGGTGCCCTGGCATAGAACTCTTTTACCATGGCTGTAAAGTTCCCTCATGCCTCCTCTCATCTGTCCCTATCCCCAATGGGCAGCTACTTAACTGTTCACTGACAGACTTCATTAGAGGAAGTAAGGGAACAGGACAGTGATGAGCCAAACACAGAAAGAGCAATGACTATTCTCTTTTTCCTTCACTACTTGCACTTCCCATTTCCTTTTGAAGTACTGAGCATAGTTCTCTCTGGTTTTTCAGCCCATGGACCAAGCTTCTCTCAAAAACAGCGACGTTCTCGTTCTGACAGGCCTCACCCAGATCCCCACCGCCAACCCGGATGGCATGGTGGGAGAGTTCTGCAGCAACCTGGGTATGTGTCCAGCTCAGGCCATGAACAGGATGAAATGTGCTAAATTTACTTTTCAGTTCTTGCTTCTGTAGCATTTTGTGTTCCTTCTCTTCACGTTCACCCCCTCTGATACCCCGGTTCAAGGTTTCCCCTGCCCCGCCTACTCTACCCTTCCTGCCCATCCTTCAAAGCTTGCTGTTGTCAGCAAAAGCAATTCTTAAGCAACATAAATCTGAAGAATGTAAGAATGGTTGTAAGGGTAAATTCAAATGTTTAGCACGTTTATGCAATAGATACTCAACATTCTCCCACTTGATTTATGTTGAAAATTCTTATTTGTTTGCTCTGTGGTGGGATTTGGGGGCAAGACGGGGGTGCATACAGGATAGCAGTTGTCAAAAAAGGGAACAATCACATCTTTGCTTGTAAGTAATAGCACAGAAAAGACTTAATACTTTGCATTCACAATAGCAATATACTTAGCAGATACATTTTTCCACCAATATTTGGTCAGTGTTGTTTTTTTCTTTGAGAGAAGACTAAATTTGGAGAAGAGACTTGCTACCCGGAAGAAACGTATGTTTCTTTGGATATAATTGTCAGTAAAATCTAGAAATCCTGCCTTTCTTTTAGAAAAGTATAGGTTGCTTACTGTCTTAACATGGGCTGCTGTAACAAAATGCCACAGACTGAGTGGCTTAAAGAACAAACATTTCTCACAGTTCTGGAGGCAGGGAAGTCTGAGATCAGATTGTCAGTGTGGTCAGGGTCTGACCAGTGGAAGAGGGCTCTCTTCCTGGCTTGCAGACACCCGCAAGTGTGTCCTCCCTTGGCCGAAAGAAGCAGCTCTCGTGTCGTCTTCTTCTTATGAGGGCAAAAATCCCATCATGGAGGCTGTACCCTCATGGCCTCATCTAAACCCAGTTACCTCCCAAAGCACCCCTGACCCAGTACCATCACATTGGGAGTTAGGGCTTCAATATACGAACTTTAGGGGGATACAGATGTTCAGTCCATAACAGTTGCCAAAGAGGAGTTAATGAGCTCAGACCTTTCACCCCTTTCACACAGTTTATTCTTCCTTGAAAAAAATTATTGGACTAGTCTCAAATAGCACCCCTGATTTGTATGTTTTGTTTGCTTATTGTCTAGAATCACAGACTCAAAACACTTTAGATCTGAAAGGAACCTTGCATCTAATCTACTGTTTCTTAAGTCCACTAACCACTTGCCTCATGATCAGTGAGGCCACTTCTTAAAGATGCAAATTTGAGGGCCCATCCACAGACCTAGTAAGTCAGATTCTCTGGGGACAGGAGAGACCCAGCAGCAAAGTTGCATTTTCAACATGTTCCCTGGCAATTTTCACACTTACGAAAGCTTGAAGACCACTAATCTAGTCCACTGTTCTCATAACCAATCAGGAAACAGGCCCAGCCAGGTTTCAGTGGCTTACATGGGGTCCTATAGCATGTGATGAATGCAGGAGTAGATCCAGGCCTCTTGAGCCCTGACCACTGTCTCTCCCCTCGGTACCATACTCTAGTAATAGCAAGTCAACCAGTACTCCAAGTACAGCGTCTGGGAGAACCCATATGTCAGGGTTGGGAACAGAGGAGGATACAAGACACCAGAGGCTTCAAGATCTACACCCGAAAGCTCTGCGTTTCAGTTTGTTTTGGAAACTAAACAAAAGAGAAACTTAAGAGGGCTTTGATATTTTTTTTCTTTTGTAGCCAGTTATAACTTCTAATATAATTATACTCATTAAGTTGCAAGTCCTTTTTGATAACTTGTTTTTAAGTATTTAAAGTGTAGAGGATTTTCTTACAAATAACACATTAATGAAAGAAAATGCCACTAAAATGAGTCAAATGGAAAAACTTGGCCTATTTCCTTATATGTCATACAGCAGTGGTCAGAGACTGAACAGAGACAAATCCAGCAAAGTTTTGAGCAGGAGCTAAAAAGAGAAGGAGCTTGGAGGGTCTGTCCTGAAGTTCGGCTGCCATTGATAACCTTTAAAGCCCAAACCCTTAACTGCACACCTTGTTCCCAGGGACTGAGACATCCATTAAAAACCCAACTGATTGTTAGGCTCTGGATTCTCCCACTCTTGTGCTATTCTTCAAAAGAAGCAGATCATTGTACCTGAGAAATGAATTGTATGAACAGAAGTAGGAAATGAAAGAAATCCAAATATTATTTTTAAAGTTTCTTTCTACCTTTATAAAACTGTTCTTCTGACACCACTGTTTTCTCTCTGACTTCAACTTTTCTAGCACTGACAGTCCGGAATGGAGGAAACGTGTTGGTGCCCTGTTACCCTTCTGGAGTGATCTATGACCTCCTGGAATGCCTGTATCAGTACATTGACTCCGCCGGCCTCTCCAACATCCCTTTCTACTTCATCTCCCCCGTGGCCAACAGTTCACTTGAGTTTTCCCAGATTTTTGCTGAGTGGTATGTCTGCATTCTTCTCCACGATTCAGTACATTCAAGCAGTAAGAATAAAATGGAAAAAGTTTTTTTAATGAAAAAAGTATAGGGGCGGCTGGGTGGCTCAGTTGGTTAAGCGTCCAACTCTTGATTTCGGCTCAGGTCGTGATCTCACGGTTGAGCCCCGCATTGGCTCTGCGCTTAAGACTGTCTCTCTCTCTCTCTCTCTCTCTCTCTCCACCCCGCCCCACACCCTGCTCACTCACGTGCATGTCCACACACTCTCATTCCACACATACGCACTCTCTCTCTCTGTCAAAAATAAAAATATAAAGGGTTTTTTTTTTCTCACATTACTATGAGACTTTGATTTTGTTGTCTTTCCATGTCTGTGATGTGAAAATTGTATTAATGAAAGCCAAATCTGTTACTTTGCTAGAGTTTGGAGGAATAGTTGTCAAGGAAGGAAGGATGAAAGGCAAAGGGTTAACTTAGCACTTTCAAATTCAGTGACAAAATATTATACATTTATCTTCTCCCATGCTACCCTCTGCCTGTTACAAAGTGAAGTGACATTCTAGAGGCTCAAAAAAAGCCCAAGTTCATGTTGTCTGGAATTTCTAATACCAAATCTGATGATAAGAAAAGCTAGGTTCTTTTTCATTTCAATAGCATGATATTTGATAAAACTAAGTTTTATTACAGTAGGAAATTGTTTGATCCAGCTGAGATGGGTAAATTATTGAACAGTATGAAGTTAGTGAACCTTTTGAGGATTATTTAGATGCATGTTTGAATCTAACTCACCTGGCCCAAAAAAGGGAGGGATGAGGGAAATACAGAACTTTTACAGTCGACCTTCAAGTGCCTTAGAGTGGTGTTTTTAGACGGGGGCATGACACTTGCATAGGGTGTGTAATCCATTTTGATTGTATGGTAGTGTAATGGACACAGTGTTCTACCAAGTTTCTAATTAAGAAGGGATTTGTATATCATTCTGTCCTAACATGTTCTATATGCTGTCTCCCCACTCCACCTTCTTAAAGAGCATTTTTTCCTCCCCTTTTAAAAGTTGTAGTCAAGGACTTTTTTTCTCTATCTCCATTCAAACAAACTTCTCCATCCTGTGTGCATGTTAGTCATGTTTGTCCGTAGGGCCGTCACTTTATTGGTACCTGTTGAATTTTATCCTTTGCATTGGGTCATTTCTCCCCCAGCATAGGAAGTTAATCTTGAATAACTAGTAGTCCAGCCTAAGGATCACTTGCACAATTAGCATGTTCTGAATTTCTTCATCCAGATCCTTAATAAAAAACTCCAGCCAGCCCTGCGAGGCCTGGGGGATGGTGTGCTCCTCAAAGCCACTCCGTCCCCACTGTGTGCTGTTCTTGTCAAAATAATATCTTACGGGCTAGAAGTCAGGACCACTCTAATTAGAGTAGGTTGTTTTTGTTTCTGGGTGTTTATATTTGTTCGTTTCTAATATATGTGTAATACACACTTACTATAGAAAACAATACAAGTTACAGAAAACAGGAAAAACTGAACCTGTAAACCCACTATCCAGAAGTAATATCACTGTTGGCATTTGGATGGATTTCTTCTTTCTATATGGGGATCATACCAATTATTTAATTTTGGATCCTGCTTTTAAATATTTTAATTTTCTTTTTTTAATGTTTATTTTTGAAAGAGAGACAGAGTGCAAGTGGAGGAGGGGCAGAGAGAGAGGGAGACACAGAATCTGAAGCAGGCTCCAGGCTCTGAGCTGTCAGCACAGAGCCCGACGCGCGGCTCGAACTCACAGACCGCCCGAGATCATGACCTGAGCTGAAGTCAGACACCCAACCAACTGAGCCACTCAGGTGCCCCCTGCTAATCTCACATTTTTAATGTGAGATTAGAGGATTAAAATAAAACTTTGAGGACATAGTTTTTACATGAATACATTATTACATCATTTGTATACTGTATTATTTATTTAACTGTTGTCTTATTGTTGGACGAACAGGCTTTGCCCAGTTTTTTCCTTTTAGTAATAAATCTTCAATTAATATCGTTGTATGTATATACGACTGCATCTTTTGCTTTAGGTAAGTTACTAACAGTGGAATTACAGGAACAAAGAGTATAAATATGTTTTAATGTTGATTATACAAATCTCAGTTGCTTTCCAGAAAGATTTTTGTCTTCTGTAAATTGTTCCTCTTGCCCATTGTCTTCTGTAAATTATCCCTTTTTTACTGATTAGAGATGTTATACTTTTCTTACCAATTTATTTGAACTCTACTCTTTGTTATACATCTGCAGATATTTTTTTCCCCTTCTTGGCACTTTGGATTTTAACTTTGATTTGTTTTTTAAATAATAAAGTCGTTACTTTGGAATAATTTTGAATTTACAGAAAAGTTGTAGAGGTAGTACAGAAAGAACTATATACCTTCTACTTAGTTTTCCCTAATGGCCACATCTTACACGGCCATACACATGTATCAAAACCAAGAAATGAACATTAGCACACATTATTAGCTGAACTACAATCTTTTTCAGATTGTACCAGTTTTCCCACTAATGTCAGTTTTCTATTCCAGGATCCAGTCAAGGATACCACAATGCATTTAAGTTATTGTTTTGTTTTGTTTTGTCTTGTTTTTTTTTTTTGTCAGAAATACTTTAGTTTTTTTATATATTGATACTAACTAATGCAACATAGTATCCTTTGCAACAATCTAAGAAACCTTAAATGAAGATCTTCTATTTGTCTCTCTTCCTGACTTTAAAAAGTTTTGTCTTCCTGATTAGATATTATGTATAATTCTATGTATATAAATATATGTAATTTAGATATTATAAGGTAACCCTCCAAAAATATCTTCCTTCCCTATTTACATCTTCCTCCAAAAAGGATATAAAGTAATGTTTTTTAAATCAAGATTAAAGGAAATTTTAAGTGTAGGAAAAATTAATAAGTTGTATTCATGAAGTTCATATAAAACCCAAACCCTGGAGTCCTGAACTACTCCCCAAAAAATAGTATCTGGTAGAACTGTTGAAATACTTTAATACTGTTTTAGTAGAATTCTTACAAGTAGTCGTGAACAAACATGCGTTATTACTACATAACGCCAAACCTACAGAACACCTGTCTTTTGAGTTATCAGTTGTTAACTTTGGCCACAATTGCTTTATTCAGACATCTCCATTTTTAAATGTCCGCTCTGTCTAGGAAAGAAATATAGACTACCTAAAACATTTATAGAGTCTCCCAGTTGAGATACCACGTTACTCTCCAGTTTCAGTGACCAGTGTTGCTTAGTGCATGTGCAAAACAGAAAGTTGGGTCTCTGAAGAAAGCCTGTCACTTTCTCCTCAAAAGTGATCACTACTAATGCAATATGATATTTCAAATTGGATCCTGGAGCAAAAAAAAAAAAAAAAAGACATTAGTGGAAAAACTGGTGAAATCCAAATAAAGTCTGGAATTTAGTTAATTTCACGGTTCAACAAATGTATCATGGTTATGTAAGATGTTAACATTAAGGGGGCCCTGGGTAAAGGGCCAAGTCAGTACTGTCTCTGCAACTTTTCTATAAATCTAAAATTATTCCAAAATAACAAGCTTATTTTTCAAGGAAAAAATGTACTCAGGAATTTTAATGGTTAAAAAATGCTCACAAGGGTCTTGTTCTGAATACTCTGTACGTAGATCCTGGCTTTCAATCACAGTGAGATTGGTTAACAGGAAAATTTTGAATACGCTTTACTAGTGTTTTTGCTGCTACCACTAGGTGGCAACAAATGATCCTGTATGCCCTACCCTAACAGGCTCATCCGTTTTTCCTCTTTAAAAGGCTTTGTCACAACAAACAGACTAAGGTGTATCTCCCAGAACCACCTTTTCCTCATGCAGAGGTAAGAAATGGCATTATTGGGTCAAAGCAAGAAAAAACTGTAGATAAATGGATGATAACATGTCACTAGATTATAGAAATCCTTAGGTAAACTCATATAGTCCCTTGTTTCCCATGTGAGATGACCGCGAAGTACTCTAACTCAAAATATGTTACTTTCTCTTCTCATTAACACATTCTATTGCCAGTACGTGTCTGCAGTTCATAACCTACCTCTGTTCTGTTCACTGAGTGTTATCTGACCCCTACTACTAATTTCTTTGCATAACAACAGATTCATTTATAGTCAAAGTCTTCTTTCCAGTTAGTCATGTTGATCATAGATGTGAAGTTTTAATGATGAAAATAATAACATTTAAGTTTTTAAAAAATAGAGGGTCAAAGGTACAAACTTCTTCTAAAATAATTCATGGGATGTAAGTACATCATAGTGACTGTAGTTAACCATACTGTATTGCATGTTTAAAAGTTGCTAAGAGAGCAGATATTAAGAGTTCTCAAAAAAAAATCTTTTGTAACTATCTATGATGATGGATGGTAACTAGGCTTACTGTGGTGATTTTTTTTCCACAATATATATATTATTGGACACTTGAAACAAATACAATATATATAACGTAACAACATAACATAGCCAATTTTGTTTTCATTACATTTTTCACCAAACAGTGTATCATGGATATTTTTCTGTGTGCCTCCTATTATTATTATTGCTGCCTAGTATTCCATAGCATATCATATGAACATATTATAATGTACTTAACCATTCTCTTACTATCCAACAAAAGAGTCACTCCCAATTTTTTGTTACATTTTTAAAAAGGATGTTTAAATTGGTATAAGCCACTTTAGGAAACTGGCAATATCTGCTAAAGCTGAAATGCTTCAGCAATTTGTTCCTGAATTATATACCAAACAGAAATACATGGGTATGTCACCAAAAGACACAGACAAAAATCTTCAGAGCATTCTTGGTAATAGTGCTGAAATATACCTAAATGCCGTTAATAGTCAAGCGGATTTTGTGGTATATTCTGTACAGTGGAATACCTTACTTACATCAGTGAGAATGAATGAATTCCAATTATACGAAGTTATGTAAACAAATCTCACAAACATCATGCGAGTGAAATAAGTGAGATATAAGTAGACAGTGTGATTTTCTTTATATGAAAGTTCAAGAACACACAAAACAATTCTGTGGTATCGGAAGCCAGGATTGCAGTTATCCTGGAGGGTAGGGTTGGAGGCAGTAGTAAGTGGAAAAGGACAAAGGGGAACCTCTAAGAAGCTGGTCACACTGCTCCTTAGTGTGCAGTTGGGAACATGGACTTTTCAGTTTCTACAGACTTCATCCGTCCACAGATGTCTGTGTGGATGTGCTTGTATAGGATTTAGTTGGTTTATTTGTTTTACAGTTAACTGTTTGATTCAGCGTAAATAGCAACAAATGTCCCGCTATTTTAAATTTGACAACTCCTGCCACCCCTGCTTATTGCTACTCCAAAGGACCTTTATGAGCCAGAATTTCATGCGGAAGGTTCTGACAAAGTCATGTTTCAGTCCACACATTCCGTTACAGCAGCCAAAGTTTTTCCAAGCTTTGTCATTACCACAGTGAACTTCAGGCTAGAAATGCAGTGATGTCTGAAAATTAAGCGTGGCAAAGCATACTTTATGGTGGACTTTACCACTGAAGGCTGGTTTTTTCTCCCCCCAACAAAAATTAGCCTTTTTTTGTTTTCTAAGAGTGTTACTCTACGTTTTTACCCACATATTGTCACAGATTACTTTTGTCCCATTTAGTTAGGAATATGAAAAGACCATAGTTGCATGATCAGGGTTCCTGAAATGCACTTGCCTACTTTAGGATATGATGGAGTTGACTCAGTATTGTGACCAGTGCCAAAGAGAAAATATTCTAGCCTTAGTACTGATAATTAAAAAAAAAAAAAAAATTTTTTTTTACAGAATTCCTACCCTACAGCTTCATTGCCTATACAGTTGGACCTTAAATAAATACAGAGGTAATGAATGGTCAAATGTAGTAAGTCAGCTAGAAAGGTAGCTCCAGTGGGCAAAAGAAAAGAGATGAATTTATCTTAGTTGCTATGCATTGATCAGTAGAACTTCAGGAACTGTAGGTAATGCCTAAAAAGTGATTTAAGTTGTGTGCAAAGACCCACTGCTATTCTTAGAATCCCATTCGTCTCCTTGACAGCAATGGATACAGTAGGCTTAGTCTTTTAGACAGCGCTCACCCATTTCAATGGGACAAGTAATGATTTGGGGGCAGATCAGTTATAAAAAGATTGTCCCTTTTGTTTGTATATAACTTGGAAGGGAGGTGGGAATTCAGCATTTGTCCCATCTTTACTACAACATATCCCATCCAAACCAGGGATGCCTGGCTAAGATCTCTAGAGTAGTGTTGCAGTGTTACCAGTAAAAGCAATCTCTCTGAATTAAAAATTAAATCTTTATAGTGAAGAGAGTTTAGCTTCCATTTGGGGGTTGTCCCATTCCGGCCACACTTCACTATTTGGGTGACTTCTGTTGGATTTGGGCTCCCCTCTTATGCATTATTGGTTGGTTCAGGATTAACTTATGTCACAGACTATTTCTTTATCTATTAGACAATATCTCAGGGCAGTATTCCCTTTGATCTAGCTGGCATTTAAGGTCTCTGAAGTCTGGGTGTTTGTCATCTTACCTTTTGGTGCTAGAGTAGGGAGGTGGAGGCAGGGCCAGGGCAGCAGGAAGAGCTGCTGAGCCATGTCACAAGATGCCATCTGTGGCTGTAACTATATGGTGTTGCCTTGAGTCGGTTATGACATTGGGAGAGAATTGCCAGGTATTGCTCTGGAAGGGAGATCATTTGATTCAAAACGTACACTTTTGAGACGAGTCTGAGGCTGTACATGGCCCACTTCTTACTACAGCTCTCTGCGTAGGACATCTCTGGGAGGACATCACACTCCCAAATTTCTGAAAGCCAATTTGGCCTTTGTCTTTGGTAAGTTGCTGCAGTAACTTACATCTCAAGAGATGGTCCTGTGCAGGTAAACAGTTTTTCTTGTGTGAAGTGTTTATTGTTGACAGAACTTGGTGAGTCACATGTTTGGGGAAAATTACTTGTACTTCAAATAATAACTGATCCTGGGAACTTCTAGGGCCGGGACTCCCGAGTGTCAGGAAGCTCTAAAGGAAGGGTTAGACTGCATCAGGCCTTTAACAGCCTGAATAATATGTTAATACGTACCAGAAGGTTGTATCTGTTCAGAAAGTCACATTGTACATAACAACAACAACAACAAAAAACACAATCTCCCACAAATTCTAATCAGATTCATTTGTATTCTTCCTTCTGCTCATGCTCCCATGCTGTGCAGTCCTTCCCTCCACCTGGACAGGCTAACATCTCTTTGTGTGCTTCCCTGTACATATTGTAGCTCATTCAGACCAACAAGCTGAAGCACTACCCGAGCCTCCACGGAGACTTCAGCAGTGATTTCCGGCAACCATGTGTGGTGTTCACTGGGCACCCCTCCCTCCGATTTGGGGACGTGGTCCATTTCATGGAGCTCTGGGGGAAATCTAGTCTCAACACCGTCATATTCACAGGTAAGTAAACAAACAAATAAAACCCTGCCCTTTCCACTGGGACTTTCACCCAGTGCACCGACCAGGACAAAATTTTCAGTAAGGCATAAATATGAACACTCATCTGACGTAAACCACAAGGGAAAGAGTAAAGCAAGATGGACTGTTAGGAAACTGTACTGGACAAAGCTTTCATACCCATTTTTCGGAGATTTTTCCGTGAGGCAGATTTCTACTGAACTGCTTTTGATAGGATTTTGTAAGCTGTTTCAAGAACGGCAGTAATCCTAGTAACCACTCTTGTGTTACCCTTTAGGAATTATTTCTTGAGTTGGGTTTTTCTCCTTTGGTTATAGTTTGCTCTGGCTTACACTGTTTTTTCTGGAGACAAACCCCTCAGAGTAAAACAAATCCTTTAATGAAGCCAAGCAGGGGTTTTACTTAATCACTATATTATTTTAGCAACTTTAGGTCTTCAGACAGCCTCGGGATTTGGAAATCTTACGGGCAATTGAGTGAAAAACCTTGATCTGAATCTGGTCCAGTGTACTATAATCTAAGCCAAGTTACCTCACCTCCCTGAGCCTCACTTTCTTCATCGTAAAATGGGATTGTTGATGGCTCCTTCCTTGGGCGACTCTGTGTGTTTACTGTAATGTTATCAGAAGGCACTTCATGCACTGCCTGGCACATAAAAGTTGTTGAGAAAGTTATCAGTTGATTTCTTTCTCATTGCTTTTAAGACTTGAATGATGGAATAGAGTCTAACTGTGCCCAAATCTTCAAGATCAGGGACACTGGGGCCCTTTCCTGTGCTCAGCCTGTTTGTGAGGAGGGCCAGAGGCCTCCATCACACCACCAGTCAAACAAAGTTGGCTTTATTGATTCATTGCAGCTGAGAAGAACACATGGGGAAGTGGGAGGCATCTCAGAACATGTTGGAAAGAACTTATGGATTTGGACTTGTGTTGGGTGATTTTGAGGTAGGTTCACAGATGTGGGACATTGCTCTGGATTGGCCGCTGTTAGGAAGCAGGAGTGGTTAAATGATTGAATATCTTAATAGTTCTTATCTAGAAGGCAAGAAGAATGGAGCCAGGATAGGGTAATGTTTGCTCCTTTTGTGGTTCGAGAACAGTGTTGTGGTTGTGTGTTCAGGCATGATTATGGAGGGGTTCTTGTTTTTGTCTTGATCCATTGTGGTCACCAAATGGCTATGTCTGGTGTTAGGGTTCTGTGAAATTGTTGATGTCCAATAGGAGAACAACATGGCCTGGCCATGACTGACAGGCCGGCTCCAGCTATAACTCCAAGACCTGGTAGAAGGTGCCAGGAGAGCTCAGAAAAGCAGCTTCAGGGGCTTCTTCTCTTTTTCCTAGGCCCCCTTTTGGCCAAAGGCAGAGGAAGTCAGGTCACAAGACATTGACCCACAATACCCAGAACCTCACCATGGCCAACTTTTGCTAAGCAAGAGGTATTCTGGAGAACATTGTAGTAGGACTAAAGGTGGTCTTTCATTCTTTTTGAGGGGTTACTGACTCTGATATGACAGTGGGTACAGTATTTTTATAGGCACAGTAAGAAGTGTTTGCTGTAGTATAATTTTTCCTTTAGCCAGCTAAGAAGAAATCAAGGATTGTTTGATTGTCCATAACAACCCTGGTAATGAATTTAAATCTAAACCCATTTTGAGGGACTTTCAGAGCAGCTATGTCATGTATGATGTCTGGTCACGTCAGAGATGAGTTTTGGACCACTTTTTTGGATTGTATTACAGCTGTGGGAAAGTTGTAGCTCACATAGTACACGTAAAAAGGGAGTCAGTTTTCTCCTAGGTAGCTGTCCTTGCCTCATATTTGGGGGGTTCTTCTTAGAGAAACAGGAGCCACCAAGGGGAAGTAATTGAAAAATCGGGAAGTTCCAGGGTGCCTGGGTGGTTCATTCAGTTAAGTGTCTGACTTCTGCTCAGTTCATGATCTTGCAGTTCGTGAGTTTAAGCCCCACATCAGGCTCTGTGCTAACAGCTCAGAGCCTGGAGCCTGCTTCAGATTCTGTGTCTCCCCCCCCGCTCTCTGCTCCTCCCCTGCTCATACTCGCTTGCTCGCTTTCTCAAATAAACATTAAAAATTTTTTTTTTTTTTTTAATAAAAATCTGGAAGTTCCATCAGTCATCCTTAATGCACTTAATGGGATGGGTAAATGTAAGCCAGAGGGCTGTAAGAAGTGATGTCCTCATGGGGGCACAGTCTGTTGTGAGTCTAAGTATTATATTTCACACCAGAAATGTAATCTCTGCCACACAGGCCACAGTGAGTAGTTCTGGGTTTAACAAATGGGCCGTCATGGCAAGCGTGGTTCCCAGTCACTGCGCACGCCATGCTTTGCCGAGAGGAGCATGACAGTTGCAGCAAAAGCATCTGTTGACATGAGGCCAGGGTCCTTTTCTCATGTCTGCCCTGTCAAGTCAGTGGTATGTCATTTGTCTCATACCTGCTTGTTAACTTCGAGCACTTGATTCGAGAGGCCTGTGCCAGGTTTCCCCACTGTGAAGTCAGTTTTTACATTTAATCAGTATCTTGGGTGGGGGGACACTTTGAGACTATGTATCCTTGTCTTCCTCAAATTTTTATCTAATTTTTTTTGCATCTATTGATGATCCTGGTCCGAAGAAATTATTCCTGTGATGCTTGCCAAATGATAAATTTTTTTTTACTTTCATTGTTTACATTTATTTGGCATTCTGTTGCAACAAAGAGTTTTCCCTTCTCCCCCATTTACTTATGTATCCCCTCATTTATCTCCTCCGTCTCTCTGTGTTGAAAATCTTGAGCCCACACCCACCCGGGGAGAGGTTCATTCTGGCCTCTCCCCGTCCTTACCTGTGAGTAAGTGACCCTCTGCAGTGATCAGGAATCCAGCTCCCGCCAGCCTCTGCACTTCGGTACGGATCCTGCCTGGCCTTGACCACACCAGCCGCCTCCTCACTTGGTAGCAACTCTGTTGCTTGCATTTTAAATTTTCCTTTTTGTGCTCCCATTAGAACCTGATTTCTCCTACCTGGAAGCACTGGCTCCCTACCAGCCCTTGGCCATGAAATGCATTTACTGCCCCATCGATACACGACTGAACTTCATCCAAGTGTCAAAGCTGCTCAAAGAAGTACAGGTAAGGAAGGGAAGTGCTGGTGTCTCCCCATGGCCCCGATACAGCAGGGAGTTTGCGGCAGGGCGGGCTGTCTGGCTGCGCTTCTTCCCTTCCTCACGTCTCCGGAGTCCTGAGTCCGAAGCATGCTGGCACGTGTGCCGGTCACCGCCCCCCTCCCCCCGCCCCCCTCCCCCCACCCCCCGCCCCGCCCCAGGTAGGGGGCTTTAAGACCTGGAAGCAGTTTCTGTTCTAAAGAAATCAAAGGTGGAAGGGAAGGAAAGCATTAGCCTGTTATTTTTGATGAGGACCGTCTGTGTCCAGTCAAAAGCAAATCGCCCCGTCTCCCCACCAAAATAGCTCTAGAAACAGACTCCTCAAGCCGAAAGGCAGTTTCACTGAAACCTGTACTGGTTCCTCGTTGCAGATGTGGGTTAGTACCATGGACACTGTTATTTTGCTTTTTTTTTTTTTTTTTTTTTTTTAACATTTATTTATTTTTGAGACAGAGAGAGACAGAGCATGAATGGGGGAGGGTCAGAGAGAGGGAGACACAGAATCTGAAACAGGCTCCAGGCTCTGAGCTGTCGGCACAGTGCCCGACGCGGGGCTTGAACTCACGGACCGCGAGATCATGACCCGAGCTGAAGTCGGCCGCTTAACCCACCGAGCCACCCAGGCGCCCCTGTTATTTTGCTTTTTGTTAGGGGTTTGTTTTGGTTTATTTTTTGTGGCTTCTGTTTGTTTTTTCCTTTTGCATCTTCTGCCGTAGGGCAAGGGAAGAAGTAGTTGGGTAAAGCAGTGGGTTAAGGAAGACCATCTACACAGGAGAATGTAGGGGGGGCGGGGGCGGGGAGTAAAAATCACTGCACTGGGTCAGCAACCTCTTGGCAGAAGTTTGATAGTGGGGTTGGGGGAGGCTGCTTGCAGTTGGCGAGGGAGAGAGGCAGGAGGAAAACTTCTCATTCCCCATTGCCTCAGGGGCTTAAAGGAGCACCAGGGCGCCCTGGCACGTCTTCTGTCGTTTCACCTAGTAATTTAGCAAGGTACGATTAGCTCCCTTCATTTTTCTTGGCCTAGGTCAGAAGTTTGCTTTCCTCCTCACAGAACCTATGACCTCAGGATGGGAGGCACTTACCCAGAGCTCTAAGGAAGGGTAACAAGAAATGGAAAGCTGAAGAACCTCAGGAATGCAGAAATAATGGATTATGGCCATCACTAGCTTGCTGGCCCTACAAGGAAAGAATATGGGCTTTCTCTAGACATGATTGAGAGTAGTGGATAAGTTTGGGCTGATTTGGCAATTCGATACCCACCGTGTACTCATCAGCACGCTGGCAGAAGCAGTTAAGAGCCTGTTGTTTTCATGACTAAGTTCCCCCTGTGGTCCACACGGCAGCGATGTGCTCATGGAGCCCCTGGCGGTATATGACTGTGGGAGCCAGAGGCCACCTGGTCCCCACTGTAGGAGAGGGAAGCGGGGACGGGTCCTCAGGCTGCGACTGTGCACTCGGATGGCTTTGAGAAGAGTTAGGAGATCCTAACCTAACCTTCTGTCAGGAGGAAGAAAAGGATCAGCCCAACGGAACAAGTGCTGTTTTTAGTGCATCCGGTCGGCTGTTCCAGTGCTTCTTGTTGGAAGGCCTTCCAGGAGCTGGAGGTGAGCTCCAGGCTCTTAAGTAAAAGCAGTGTCAGTACAACTCAGTGGGCTACCGGGATCCATTTTCACTTGGGTGGTATTTGTCCCAAGTAAATGCTGGTTTACTATTTTTGTCTCTCAGAATAACAAAGAGATATTTTGCAAAAAGATCTGATTCAGTGTGTCCCACACAGTGGAGTATGTGAGCTGTGCACTGCCCACTGTCTAACACCAGTGCACCTGCAGATACCAGAGAAGCCCCCACCCCAAAACACCAGACTAGCACCAAAGTCAGCAGTTCTTGCCAATCGGCCAACAGCTGTACCAGTCAGTGATGGTAGGTGTGACAAGAAGACTGCCCTCAAGGGGCTTGGGCACCAGTTGGGCATAGACCTATGGAAGTTACCATCAAAATGACTTAAAAACAGTGAAAACATAAAAACAAATGCAAACGGAGGCAGTGGATCCCCCACTAGTCCACGTGACTGGCAGTTGAGGGCTTTTCTCTGAAATGTTTATTTTTTTCCCCCGCACTGTACTCCCCTCTCCTGCTGCCCAGTGTTTGGGTTTGAGGGGAGGGGGGTCAGGAGGTGGTGAGGCGGAGCAGGAGTGCGGGCACACTGAGGTGGGCCTCCTCCCTTACTTGCCCCTGTCCTGTTGGTTCTCAGCCACTGCACGTGGTCTGCCCTGAGCAGTACACGCAGCCACCCCCAGCGCAATCCCACCGCATGGACCTGATGATCGACTGCCAGCCGCCCGCAATGTCCTATCGGCGGGCCGAGGTCCTCGCCTTGCCTTTCAAGCGTCGGTACGAGAAGATCGAAATCATGCCAGAGGTGAGCTGTTCTCTTTCTCATGGTCAGACCCAGGTTTTCCACTTGAGTATCTGAAAAAAGATGATCTCAGAGGTGGCTTTCTTGGCTTTGTGTCAAATGCGGATGAACCAAAGAACACAGCCCCTTAGGCAAGGAATTGGCAAGAGAGGCGGGATCTTCAGAACCGCCTTATTTTTCGGGCAATGAAGTAACAGCTGTTAACATCAGGACCGCTGCTTGTGTTCACATTTAACATGTTTAAGCCAGGAAGCCAGGGCCTCTCAGAACAGAGGCACTGATGTCAGCTCCGTCCCTGACCACGGTGGATTTTTCTCATCCTTTCTGGACCTCATTTGAGTGTGAGTCAAGTTTCATCAAATTCAGAGATAGATGGAGGAAATAAGAGTAATCAACATATAAGGATTATAAATGTGATTATTTGTGTGCATATTGTACATGTGAGACAGTTGAGGTATACTGTGCATGAGCGACCAACTGAGGGCAAGGCAGCCCGAGTCACATGGCCTAGCTCCTGCAATGTTAGTGTGGAAGGCTCTGTAGGAAGCTACTTTTGGCTTCCTTTTGCCTCTTGAGATAGCTTGAACATGTCCTCAAAATTCCTGGTCTCAAAACTTCTTAAAAATTTGGGGCGCCTGGGTGGCGCAGTCGGTTAAGCGTCCGACTTCAGCCAGGTCACGATCTCGCGGTCCGTGAGTTCGAGCCCCGCGTCAGGCTCTGGGCTGATGGCTCAGAGCCTGGAGCCTGTTTCCGATTCTGTGTCTCCCTCTCTCTCTGACCCTCCCCCGTTCATGCTCTGTCTCTCTCTGTCCCAAAAATAAAAATAAAAAAATAAAAATAAATAAATAAATAAATAAATAAATAAATAAAAGAAAAAAAAAAAAGAAAAAAAAGAAAAAATTAGAACCCAAGGGGCGCCTGGGTGGCTCAGTCAGTTAAGCATCTGACTCTTAATCTCAGCTCAGGTCGTGCTCTCATGCCCAGCATGGAGCCTACTTAAAAAAATTAGAACCTCAGAGAGCTTTTGTTTATGTGGGTTACATCTATTGATATTTGCTATATTAGATGTTAAAACGAAGACATTTTAAAAATATTTATTCATTTTAAAAATAATGATTTAGGGGGTGCCTGGGTGGCTCAGTTGGTTGAGCATCCAACTCTCGATTTTGGCTCAGGTCATGATCTCACAGTCTTGAGATTGAGCCCCACGTCGAGATCTATGCTGAGCGTGGAGCCTACTTGATTCTCCTTTTTCCTCTGCCCCTCTCCCTCTTGTGATCTTGTTCTCTCTAAAATAAAATTTTTAAAAAGCTATAAAAATAATGACATAAACCCATTCGATGCTAACACAACTAAAATATCTTTTATGAGAAAATGTTTCTGAAAAAAGGTAATGAGAACAGGGGCACTATTTTCCATTTGCAAATCTCTTTAATGTCTGCTTGTGGACTGTCCTATCTCCTTTTGCTTTCACTTTGTTGTGGATAATCTATGTCATGTAACCTTGAGAAAATCCCAGTGAACACTCGTGATAGCAAGAGTGAAAAGGCTAAAACTGTCACATTATTAGGACAGTCACATTGACCACGATGCCCCTGAAAGAGGCTCAGGTCCCACACTTTCCTGAGAGCAGTGCTCTGCACAGCCATCTTTTTAAGGCCCTTCTGCCTTCTCTTGCTGTTTTATTAGGATTCTGTTACTATTAGAGTTACTTTCCAATAAAAGTATGCATACTCTTTCTGGAAAATTCGGAAAATAGAATAAAAAAAAGGATAAAGACAAAATAATCAGTCGTGGTCCCCGTACCAGAGATAACTACTGCTCAGAATTTTGTGTATTTGCCTTGTCTGTTCTGTGTGTGTGTGTGTGTGTGTTGTGTGTAGTTGAATCCTACCCGGCATGCTGCCTTGGTCATGGAACAGTAGTAGGTCACGACAAGTAAACATCTTAGTGGGGGTGTAATGGTCTATCATAAGTTTATCATAACTATTCCTTCATTGGTGAGCTTTATTATTTCTGCTTTTTCTATGTTATAAGTAATGCTTTCAGAAACATTCTTTTACATAAATTTTTGTCCGTGGACGTAATGTAGAGTTTTGCCTGGGAGACGCATGTGCGAGATGAGGAGGTTAAAATCTGGCGCTGCTCTTTAGGTTTTGCTGCTACTAAAGGATGCTTATTCCTCCCCCAAACGAGAGTGTGTCCTCTGCAGCTTCCCATAAATCCTCCCCCTTTGTCCCTCTGAGTGCAAGACGGGAGATCGGATGCGACAACCCTCATGGACGGGTTCTCGGAAGACTGTCTATTCGAGGGCGGCGAGGGGTGCTCCCTCCCTCACGGAGGTATCTGAGTGGAGACCTCCCTCAAGCCTAGATGAGTCTTAGATCTCCCTCACAGGGCCGCCCAGGGAGAGTATCTCACCTGCTGTGTTCCCACAGTGCCGTCCCCAAACCTCCCAGGCCAGTTCTTTGGCTTTAAAGTTCTGCTAGGCAGGCTCCCCTGGGATGGGTGTAACTGCAGTGTAGGAAGGAAAGGGATGCTCACGGACGGGTGTTGTCTGGAGACCGGAGCAGACATGTCTCCCCCGGGGGGAACGTTTCACACTTGTGCCACATATGTTTTCTTATTTCGTGAAACAATTTTCACATTCCGCTTTCCAGTTCTTCTAAATACCCTGAGCTGCTTCCTCTGCCCATGTGATATAGATCTTCATATTTACCTAAGTGGCATCTTGCATATTTGTTTACTTTTGTTCTTAAATCTAGGAGACTGGGACAGACCGGGGTCTACGTGTATTCTGTTTTCCAAATTTTCCAGAAAGAGTATGCATACTGTTACTGGAAAGTAACTCTTATAGTCACAGAATCCTAATAAAACAGCAAGAGCAATAGCCAACTAAAGCTGAGCGCTACGGCCTCTTAGAAGATCACACATCACTGCCAGTGGCGGGGTCAGGGAGCTCTAAAGCTGCCCAGGAGATGGGGTACACCTCAGATTCGGGTGGTAGGGAAAGAGATGGCCCCCAGGTAAAGGTTGGATGTTCCGCCTTTGGGAGAAGTCACGTTTCCAGGAATTAGCTCACTCAGTCCAAATGCTACTGCCCTGTCCTTGCTGCCTGACACTAGTCACCTAGTGGTCATGAGGACAGAGGCGGAGGCTAGCATGAAAAGTCAGCACTCAGTAGGTATTTCTGCATAAAGAGAAGCCCTCTGAGGTTTTGGAGAATACTGTGAAAGTGTTCGGAGCCGCCTGGAAGCCACCTGAAAGATGGATGTGAGGTTGTGGCAGTTCAGGTGATGGGCCCTTAGAGCACAGTGTGGGCATCTCATCATTTGGGGTGGGGGTGGAGCTAACAAAAGGGAGAAGCAGAAGGGTCAGCATGCTGGGGTCCCAGCACGCAGTGGCACAGGCTTGCAACTGGGTGACGGCTGGAAAGTGTTGGGCTGTCGCCGGGAAGGGCACCCAGAACACTGTCTAAGAAGTTGCGGTCGGACGAGTTCTCTAAGTCTTTGCAGCCCAGTTTACCCACCACCACTATCCCCTTTGCCTCTCCGGCTTCTCTTACCTCCTTTCTTTATTACAACCGAGGTACACATTTGTGTGTGCGATACATTTTTGATTAACGTTATTTTAAAAATGTTTTTACCTTCTTCCTTAAAATTATGGCCATGTTAGACTGCAGTGATGTAGACAGAAGTTCAAAAGAAAAGGAAATGAATAAAGGTGATCATGAAAGGCTCAGCGCTATGGCGTTTGATGCCGTGTCTTTCCCACCAGGCTGGCGGGGGCACTTAAGCCCCAGCCCGGTGTGGCCTCCAGATCCTGACTGGACAGCACAGCTGCTGCACCTCGTCCCCAAATTGAGGCGAGCCCGACTGAAACCCCTGTGTGCTTCCAGCTTGCAGATTCACTGGTGCCCATGGAGATTAAGCCTGGCATTTCCTTGGCAACGGTCTCGGCAGTGCTGCACACAAAAGATAACAAGCACGTCCTTCAGGTATGGGGGAGTGTGGGCTGCGCCTGAGTCCACAAGGAAGCGCCCACGATCGTGGTCCCAGTGTCCCACTGCAGAAGTTAGCACACTACGTAATGGATTCGATCTGAAACAAAGAGGGCCCTGCATATAGATTCTTCACTACTTACTTCTCTGGCCACACGCCTCAGAGAGATAAAAGGGAAGAGCAGCTATTACTTGTAGAGTGGAGGCCACACATCAGCCTGAGTGCCCTTCCCGGCTCCCAAAGTGCCAGCCCCACTCAGCTCCTGCGGGCGCATTTGTTAGGCAGCGGGCAGTGCGGAGAGCTGGGTGGGCGCCAGCCCCACACCTGCGGAAGTGGGTGGGGCCTGGGAGCCACCCACGGTTGTCCCCCCCCCCCCCCCCCCCCCCCCCATGCCCTACGTTCACGCATGTTCACTGCCTCACGGTGCAGCTCTTCAGGCACTCCTCCTCCCTCATCCCCCTTAGAAAAACTCCTTCCGGACTTGGCTGTGCTGCTCTGACACCCTGAATGAGCTGCACGGAGCTGCCACTTCAAATACATGAGGCGCATGCTGTGCCCTCACTTGCTGTATTTCCCACTTCGCCTTTACTTCACCCTCCCGAAGCTCCACCATCACCGCTTTTTAGACAATTTCTCTGACCTTCATGTCGGCCCATGAGTCTGACCCCACCGCTAGTGGCTGTGACCAACCTGCTGTTGCTACACCTGCAGTGGCCAGCACAGGTTATTATTAAGAATTTACTCAGAAGGGACACCTGGGTGGCAGTTGAGCATCCGACTCTTGATTTCAGCTCAGGTCATGATCTCAGGGTTCAATGAGAGGGAGCCCCATGTTGGACTCTGTGGTGGCAGCTTGGAGCCTCCTTGGGATTCTCTCTTTCTCCCCCTCCCTGCCCCTCTCCCCCACTCACACTCTCTCTCTAAATAAATAAACTTTAAAAAAATAAAATCTTAAAAATTTTATTCAGAAGATACTGAATTGAATCAGAGACGAGTCTTGATAAAAGGGAGATCTCTTTGCCAAAAATATTGATGCTGTGTGGATGCTTTGGCATTAGCTTATGTTATGAAGAACTCCAGATGGAGCCCCCAGCTAACAGTGACTCTGAACTCAAGAGCTGGCTGACCTCACACGGGGTGACGCCGGGCTGGGCGCCAGGGCCTCCACCAGGAGAAAGGTTGTGTTGGTAGGATGGACAGACAGGTTCTGGCTGTGGCCTGCACTGACCTCTTGCTGAGATGGTGTTTTTGTTCCCTCTCTAGCCCCCACCCAGGCCCACCCAGCCCACAGGCGGTAAGAAGAGAAAGCGGGCGAGCGATGACATTCCAGACTGCAAAGTGCTGAAGCCACTGCTGAGCGGCTCCATCCCGGTAGAACAGTTCGTGCAGGCCCTGGAGAAGGTGAGCGCATTCGGTTTGCACCTGCAAAAGCTGCGCAGGAGCCTCCCTTCCTGCTGTTCACCTGCTTCAAGAAATGTGTGCTGCTGCCTTTCTCATAGTCTCCACAGTCTGGGCTCCTGTCTCTGAAGCATCTGCTTGATCCAGGGCCGTGGCAGGAAACAGAACCAGGGGAGGGTCACAGAGTTGAGAGAAGACCATGCCCTCCTTCACTGTAGGTCCCCCACTTGCTTCTCTGCCAGCCTCTTCCTCCCCATCAGGCACCAGGCCGCTAGAAGACCGCCTCATGACATCTGTGTCTTGTGGGAACTAAACCAAGGAAGTCCCTTCCTCAAAAACCTAGATGCGATGGATGGGCAAGGTGGGAGCGGCCAGGAAGTCTGCCCCTTAGAGCCTCACTTCTCAAGCAGACCCCTTGCTGCCAGAGCACCAACATGGCTTGTCACAAGAGAAGAGAGGCTTGGGCCTGGGGGGCACTGAGGGCAGAGGCGCCAGTGTTGCTGGATCCCTGGATCCCTGGGAATTCTAGAAGCAGGGCCAGCAATCCCCAGACGGGGTGGGAGGAAAGGGAAGAAATAAGCAGTCACCTGGAAGACACTGGTCCTTTCCCAAATCAGCAGCCATCCATTAGAATTTTAATTTTCCCTGAAGAAGACTGCAGCCACATTGTGCAGCCCTCCTAGCCCCTGAGAGTAGGGTCACTAGTAATTAACATGGGAGTGTCCCCTGTGATGCAGGTGAACATGTCAATCACTGCTTCCTTGTGACCTTGTGCAGTGCTCCAGCCCCTGTTGGTAGGACTCGAGCTTGACTTGTTTTTTATAAACTTGGAACAACTCGCTCTCCCAGAAAGACCTTCACTTAGTTCGCCTGGGTCATCAAGGAATTGACCCTTAGGATCTGACCTGGACTCTTCCTTTTCACCATTTCTGCCTCCTCTCCTGCAAGAGGAACATCAGTACCTGCCCTAACCTATACAAGCTTTCTAGAACTAAGGGTAGAGACTTTTCCTAGCCCATTTTCTTTCCCTATCCTGTGTCCCTTTCAGGCATATCAGCCTTATTTCTACTACTTTTCTGCTTTCTCAACTTTATGTATGATGTGAAAGAAAATTCTATAACTCAGGGTAGCTAGAGAAGTATTTCTTGTGCTGCCTTGTGTCCTTCCTTGAAAGGGATTCGCCAAATCACAAGGTCACTGGTGTCTTGCTTTGAGGAATGCATTTTCCTGAGATAGGATGGAGCTTTTTTTATCAGAGACCATTGGCATATGGAGGCTGGTGATGGACGGCCCAGTGTCCTGGACTCCTGAACCCAAGCTTAGATGTGTTCCCCAGATAACTTAACAAAAGTTTAAGCAGGTTATAGAAATTTTGTTGTGGTTTGTATAATCTTGCATGTTTGGAGGCTTCTTTTAAAGTATATGAAGCTATGTTTGAATTCTATTGCTATAGAAGGTCATGTGACAAGTGTGAAGAATTGTATGGAGGAGCATCAAAAATGGCAGTTTCTAGAATGTTCAGTTTAGCCAAGTCTAGGAAGTGTCATTTCTTTTTTTTAATAATTGTTTTTTTTAATTTAAATCCAAGTTGGTTAGCATATAGTGCAATAATGATTTCAGGAGTAGATTCCTTAATACCCCTTACCCATTTAGCCCATCCCCCCTCCCATTACCCCTCCAGCAACCCTCTGTTCTCTATAGTTAAGAGTCTCTTCTGTTTTTTCCCCCTCCCTGTTTTTATATTATTTTTGTTTCCCTTCCCTTATGTTCATCTGTTTTGTCTCTTAAAGTCCTCATATGAGGGAAGTCATATGATATTTGTCTTTCTCTAATTTCGCTTACTACCGTCTAGTTCCAGCCACATAGTTGCAAATGGCAAGATTTCATTCTTTTTGATTGCCGAGTAATACTCCTGTGTGTGTGTGCATACACACACACACAATGCACACACACACATATACACACCACATCTTCTTTTGGGCTCTTTCCATACTTTGGCTATTGTTGATAGTGCTTCTGTAAACATTGGGGTGCATGTGCCCCTTGGAAAGAGCATACCTGTATCCCCTGGATAAATGCCTAGTAGTGCAATTGCTGGGTCATAGGGTAGTTCTATTTTTAATTTTTTGAGGAACCTCCATACTGTTTTCCAGAGTAGCTGCACCAGCTTGCATTGCCACCAACCATGCAAAAGAGATCCTCTTTCTCCGCATCCTCGCCAACATCTGTTGTTGCCTGAGTTGTTCATGTTAGCCATTCTGACAGGTGTGAGGTGGTATCTCATTGTGGTTTTGATTTGTATTTCCCTGATGATGAGTGATGTTGAGCATTTTTTTCATATGTCTGCTGACCATCTGGATGTCATCTTTGGAGAAGTGTCTATTCATGTCTTTTGCCCATTCCTTCACTGGACTATTTGTTTTTTGGGTGTTGAGTTTGATAAGTTCTTTATAGATTTTGGATACTAACCCTTTATCTGATACATCGTTTGCAAATATCTTCTCCCATTCCATCAGTTGCCTTTTAGTTTTGCTGATTGTTTCCTTCACTGTGCAGAAGCTTTATTTTGATGAGGTCCCAATAGTTCATTTTTGCTTTTGTTTCCCTTGCCTCCAGAGACGTGTTGAGTAAGAAGTTGCTGCAGACAAGATCAAAGAGGTTTTTGCCTGCTTTCTCCTCGAGGATTTTGATGGCTTCCTGTGTTACATTGAGGTCTTTCATCCACTATGAGTTTATTTTTGTGTATGGTGTAAGAAAGTGGTCCAGGTTCATTCTTCTGCATGTCGCTGTCCAGTTTCCCAGCACCATTTGCTGAAGAGATTGTCTTTATTCCATTGGATATTCTTTCCTGCTTTGTCAAAGATGAGTTGGCCATATGTTTGTGAGTCCATTTCTGGGTTCTGTATTCTCTTCCACTGATCTGAGTGTCTGTTTTTGTGCCAGTACCATATTGTCTTGATGATTACAGCTTTGTAATACAGCTTGAAGCCCGGGATTGTGATGCCTCCAGCTTTGGTTTTCTTTTTCAAGATTGCTTTGTCTATGCAGGTCTTTTCTGGTTCCATATAAATTTTAGGATTGTTCTAGCTCTGTGAAGAATGCTGGTGTTATTTTGATAGGTATTGCATTGAACATGTAGATTGCTTTGGGTAGTATCGACATTTTAACAATATTTGTTCTTCCTATCCGGGAGCATGGAATCTTTTTCCATTTTCTTGTGTCTTCTTCAGTTTCTTTCATAAGCTTTCTATAGTTTTCAGTGTATAGATTTTTCACCTCTGTGGTTGATTTATTCCTAGGTATCTTACGGTTTTTGGTGCAACTGTAAATGGAACCGATTCCTTGAGTTCTCTTTCTGTTGCTTCATTGTTGGTGTATAGGAATGCAGCTGATTTCCGTGCATTGATTTTATATCCTGTGACTTTGCTGAATTCATGGATCAGTTCTAGCAGTTTTTTGGTGGAATCTTTTGGGTTTTCCATATAGAGTATCACATCATCTGCGAAGAGTGAAAGTTTGAGCTCTCCCTGGCTGATTTGGATACCTTTTATTTGTGATACTGTGTTGAATAACGTGGTGAAAGGGGACATCCTTGTCTTGTCCCGTAGGGAGTGTCATTTCTTGGAACTGTCAGTTGCAATATCCTCCAGCCTTTCAGGCAGCCCCTTGCTTTCAGAGTATCCATCATCTTCCTCTCTCTTTTCTTTGGAACAGCATGGCTTCAGCGACGTTAAGGTAGAAGACACAGCAAAGGGCCATATTGTCCTGCTCCAGGAAGCTGAGACACTCATCCAGATTGAGGAAGATTCGACCCATATCATTTGTGACAATGATGAGATGCTCAGGGTACGACTGCGGGACCTCGTTCTCAAATTCCTACAGAAGTTCTAAATGGAACATCTAAACCATTTGTATTTCACTGAAACCCTTCAGTTCTTCACTGTGGCTGCCCAGCACAAACCAAGGAAGGGCACAGTTGGCCATGTCTTTGTGGTCAGTGGCTTAAGGAATAAGTGACCCTTGAGGGACGTGATTATCGGGAGTTATGGCCAGAATCTCCTGGAAAACTTCTGCTTTAAACTTACATTCATTTTCTTCCCAATTCTGGGTAGCCGGGAACGGTAAGGCAGCGAGCTGAGGAGTAGCATAAAAGTAACAGAAGCAGCTTCCCAAGAGGTTAATGGTGGAAGGGATAGGTAAAAAGATGACTGACTTAAGTGGTCCGTGTTTATTTTTATGGTTTCACAGGCCTTGGGGAGGAAAACTAGTCTTTGTGTTTTATTTACTTGTCTACAGTGCCATGCCCGGTAAGAAAGATAAATGAACCATCTTTATTTTATATTGTGAGCCCATTTTGTTAATAAAACTTATTTTTATAGAAGTATCTGTGCCCTGTTTAACCTAGAATTTATATATTTATTTAGTGTCTGAAAACCTATGAAAATATACAGAACAGCATAAACTTAGAAAATACCATGGCAAATTTTAATTTGATGTGTGCATTCATATATTTTTCTTAAACTGTATGAAAAGGTGCTTAACTTTATCTGAGCTGTATCTGTATAAAAAACACTGACACAGGGGTGCCTGTGGCTTATTCAGTTAAGCGTCTGACTCTTAATGTCAGCTCAGGTCATGATTTCATAGATCATGAGTTCAAGCCCTGCATCTGGCTCTGTGCTGACAACACGGAGCCTGCTTGGGATTCTCTCACTGCCCGTCTCTCTGCCCCTTCCCCTGCTCGCTCTCAAATAAACTAAAAAAAAAAAAACAAAAAAACACCAACACAGATTGGTATCAACCTTCAGCCTAACCTTCTGGAGGAAGGTCCAGAACAAAACAGTTCAGGCTCTGCTAGTTAATCCCTGCCCATCACTGCCTTCCTTGCAGATTATCAGGATTGTCTGCATTAAGCAGAGCATTAAACTCCACTGCCCATAGATCCTCATAATAGTAAGCTACTGCATTGGAAATAATACTGCTTAATTGTTCAAAACAGATATGTCAGATGACATCTATCTAAGCATCAGTTGTCACACACACACGCCAGAACAATGTAATTAGATCGCTATCCAACGTGGATGGAACTGGAGGGTATTATGCTAAGTGAAATCAGTCAGAGAAAGACAGATACCATATGTTTTCACTCATGTAGATCCTGAGAAACTTAACAGAAGACCAAGGGGGAGGGAAGGGCGGGGGGAAAGTTACAGAGAGGGAGGGAGGCAAACCATAAGAGACTCTTGGATACTGAGAAAAAACTGAGGGTTGATGGGGGGTAGGGGAGAGGGGAAAGTGGGTGATGGGCATTGAGGGCACTTGGGATGAGCACTGGGTGTTGGAACCAATTTGATAAATTATATTTTTTTTAATTTTTTTTAAACGTTTTTATTTTCTTTTTGAGACAGAGAGAGAGCATGAACAGGGAAGGGTGAGAGAGAGAGGGAGACACAGAATCCCAAGCAGGCTCCAGGCTCTGAGCTGTCAGCACAGAGCCCGATGTGGGGCTCGAACACACAGACTGCGAGATCATGACCTGAGCCGAAGTCGGCCGCTTAACCGACTGAGCCACCCAGGCGCCCCATAAATTATATTATAAAGTAATTGGACTGCTATCTTACACCACTCAAAAATTAATTTGAAAAGGATTAAAGCCTTAAATTTAAGACCCAAAATTGCTGGAAGAAAATATAGGGAGAAAGCACCTTGACACTGGCCTCGGCAATAATATTTTAGATAGGACGCCAAGCGCAAGCAGCAAAAGTGAAACTCAACAAGTAGAAGTACATCAAACTAAAGAGTTCTGCACAGCAAAGGAAACTATCAGAATAAAAGGAAGCCTACCAAATGGGAGAAAATACTTGCAAACCATCTATCTGACAAGGAGTTAATATACAAAATATATAAAGAACTCCTACAACTCAACAACAACAAAAAAAAAACTTTTTAAAATGGGCAAAGGATTTGAATAGACATTTTTCCAAAGAAGACCTACAAGTGGCCAACAGGTACATGGAAAGGTGCTCAACATCACTATCAGGAAAATGTAAATATTGATATCACTTCACACCTGTTAGAAAAGCTATTATCAAAGAGATAAGAAATAAGTGTTGGCAAGGATGTGGAGAAAAGGGAACCTTGTGCACTACTGGTGGGAATGCAAATTGGTGCAGTCACTGTGAAAAACAAAAAAAATTGAACCTACAAAAAAAAATTGAAACTACAACTACCATGTGATCCAGTATTCCACTTCTAGGCATATATTCCAAGGAAATAAAATCATTATCTCAGAGGTATCTGCAGCCCCTGTGTTCACTACAGCAGTATTCAAAACAGCCAAAACATGGAAGCAGCCTGAGTGTCCATAAATGGATGAATGGATAAGGAAAATGTGGATATACACACGCGCACGTGCACACACACAGTGGGAGATTATTCAGCCATAAAAAAAGTAAATTCTACCTTTTACAGCCACACAGCTAGCCCTTACAGGCATTATGCTATGTGAAATAAGTCAGAGAAAGACAAATACTGTGCAGGCATTTTGTGATTTGCAGATACTGCATTTTTTACATGTTGAAGTTTCAGGACTTCAGTGGAGGAAGTAACCGCAGATGTGTAAATAGCGAGGGAAGTAGAAGTAGAGCCTGGAGATGGGACTGACTTGCTACAATCCTGTGATAACATTTTTTTTTACATTATCTAATATAACTTTTTAATCTAGTAACTAGTTACAATGTTCAGAGTATTTTGAAAATAGTGAACTTTGATGTTATATAGTCTTTTCCAGTCATCTATAGGCCCTTCCAGTCATCAATGAGCATTTATTAGGCACCTATTATATAATCTATGCATTGTGCTCTTTTGACTTTAGTTCACAAGAATAACAGATAAAACTTAAGTTTCTCCTAAATTTCTCCTAAGTACAGAAGAACAAATTTCCAAGACCACGTGTGTGTGTGTGCAAAATGACATATTATCCAACCATAAAAAGGAAATTCTGACACATGCTACATGATGAACTTTGAAAACATGCTAAGTAAATTAAATCAGACACATAAAACTCCATATTATGTGATTCCATTTATATGAATGTCCAGAATAGACAGATTCATAGCAACAAAACAGAGGTTCTCAGGGACTGAAAGGAGTGAGGAACAGACTTTTTCTGTTGGGAAGACGAGAAAGCTCCAGAAATTGCTAGTGGTAGTGGTTACACACTGTGAGTGTACTTCATGACACTGAATTGTCCATTTAAAAACAGACTAAGGGGCGCCTGGGTGGCTCAGTCGGTTGGCGTCCGACTTCGGCTCAGGTCATGATCTCACGGTCCGTGAGTTCGAGCCCCGCATCGGGCTCTGGGCTGACAGCTCGGAGCCTGGAGCCTGTTTCAGATTCTGTGTCTCCCTCTCTCTGACCCTCCCCCGTTCATGCTCTGTCTCTGTCTCAAAAATAAATAAACGTTAAAAAAATAAATAAAAATAAAAACAGACTAAAAGTTCATTTGTACGTTATGTAAATTTTACCAGAATAAAAATATTTTAATTTTAGGTTTTTAAAAGAAATTGACAAATTAACCCTAAAATTTAGAGAACTACAAAGTAACCACCATCGTACCCGAAGCAATCTTGAGAACAGTGACCACGTTGGAGGACGTCTACTTCCTGCAAGACTACCTTGTGAGCTCCAGTAACCCAGCCAGGACAGTGCTAGCAACCAGCACTGACAAATCAGCTCGGACAATAGAGAGAGATGGGAAATACCCCCACCTACACAGTCACTACATTTTCAACAAAGGCCCCAAAGCAACTCAATTAAAGTCTTTAACAAATGGTGTTAGAATGATCGGACATTCAGGGGCACCTGGGTGGCTCAGTCGGTTGAGCGTGCAACTTTGGCTTAGGTCATGATCTCATGGTTTGTGAGTTCAAGCCCCGCGTCAGGCTCTGTGCTGACGGCTCAGAGTCTGGAGCCTGTTTCAGATTCTGTGTCTCCTTCTCTCTCTGCCCCTCCCCAACTTGTGCTCTATGTCTCTCAAAAAATAAATGTAAACAAAAAAAAAAAAAAAAAAGAATTATCAGACATTAATAGAAAATAAGAAAGAATTAGAACCTTGACTACTATACTCCATGCCCCCAAATTAATTTGAGATAGATCCTAGACCTAAGTGTAAATGCTAACACCATAAAGCTTTCAATGGAAAACATAAGAGAATGTCTTTAGAACTCATGGCATGGGTTTCTTGAGTCATAGAAAGCAATAACAAAGAGAAAATGTTATAAATTGGACCTCATTAAAATTAAAAGCTTCTGCTGATCAGAAGATATAAAGAAAAAGGATAGGCAAGCCACAAGTTGGGGGAAATATGTATAAAACAGATGTCTGACAGTGGACTAGTATCAACAATAAAAAGACATTACAATGGAATATTATCCAGCAATAATAAGAAATGGGCTATCAAACCACAAAAACAATGAAGAACCTGACATTCATATTGCTAAGTGGAAGAAGCCATTCTGTGAAGGCTGCATTTATACAATTCCAACTATGTAACATTCTGGAAAAGGCAAAATGAAAGAGACAGTTAAAGGATCAATGGCTGCCAGGAGTTAGAGACAAGGAGGCACCAAATAGTGGGAGCAGAGAGAATTTGGAGGACAGTGAAACTTCCATGGAATACTGTCATAGTCAGTAGGTCTGGGGCAGGTCACTGTACTTTTGTCAAAGTCACAGAATATACTGCACAAAGAATGAACCCTGATGTAAGCTGGGACTTGAGTTAATATGTCAATACTGGCTTATCAGTTGTAACAAATTTACCACACTAATGCAAGATGGTAAGGGTGAGAGAGGAGGGAGCTCTCCTTTTCCACTCAAGTTTTCTGTGAACCTAAAACTGCTCAAAAAAATCAAATCTGTTAAAAATGTTTTTTTTAAACAATACAAAAAAAAAAAAAAGAGAGAGAGAGAGAGACAAACCCCATGTGGGCAAAAAGATTTGTCCAGATACTTCACAAAGGGAATATATATATATAAATGGTGTAAGCATGTAAAAAAACATGCTTAATGTCATTAGTCTTCAGGGAAATGCACACTGAAACTACAAGATACCATTACCCACCAGCATGGCTAAAAAGATTAACAACAGCATAGACTGATGAGGAGGTGAGTAATTGGAACCCTCAACATTATTGGTAGGGGTATGAAATGGGTACAATCACCTTGGGAAAAGGTCCAGCATTTTTTTTTTTTATAAAACTAAATATATATATACCTACCTTATCACACAATTCCACTCCTAGGTATTTATCTGGGAGAAAACCATAAATCCACAAAAAGACTTGCACATGAACTTACTAGACACATCTCCAGAGGCAAGGGAAACAAAAGCAAAAATGAACTATTGGGACCTCATCAAGATAAAAAGCTTCTGCACAGCAAAGGAAATAATCAACAAAACTAAAAAGCAACCTTCAGAATGGAAGACGATATTTGCAAATGACATATTGAAAGGTTAGTATCCAAAATCTATAAAGAATTTATCAAACTCAACAACCAAAAAATGATCCAGTTAAAAAATGGGCAGAAGACATAAACATTTTCCCAAAGAAGACATCCAGATGGCTAACAAAACACATGAAAAGATGCTTAGTATCACTCATCATGAGAGAAATGCAAATCAAAACTACAATGAGAGGGATGCCTGGGTGGCTCAGTTGGTTGAGCGTCCCACTCTTAATTTCAGCTCAGGGCATGACCCCAGTGTTGTGGGATTGAGCCCCATGTCAGGCACCGATCTGCACTAAGCATGGAACCTGCTTAAGATTTTCTCCCTACCTCTTCCCTTCTCCCCCACTCATGCTCTAAAAAAACAAAACAAACAAAAAAAACTACAATAAGATACCACCTCACACCTGTCAGAATAGCCATAATTAACACAAGAAACAACAGATGTTGGCAAGGATGCGGAAGGAGAATGGGGAACCCTCTTAACACTGTTTGTGGGAATGCAAACTGGAGCAGCCACTATGGAAAACAGTATAGATATTCCTCAAAAAGTTAAAACCCTACAATCCAGCAATTGCACTACTAGGTATTTATCCAAAGGATACAAAAATGCTGATTCAGAAGGACACATGTACCCCAATGTTTATAGCAGTGCTATCGACAATAGCCAAATTATGGAAAGAGCCCAAATGTCCGCTCGTCCCAACTGATGGATAAAGACACACACACACACAATGGAATATTTATTAGCCATAAAAAAGAATGAAACCTTAATTTGCAACTATATGGATGGACCTAGACAGTATAATGTTAAGCGAAATAGTGAAATAAGTCAGAGAAAGACAAGTACCATATGATTTCACTCATATATGGAATTTAAGAAATGAAACAGGTGAACATAGGGGGAAAGAATAAAAAGAGGGAAGTGAACCATAAAAGAGAGTCTTAACTACAGAAAACAAACTGAGGGTTGCTGAAGGGGAGGTGGGCGGGGGATGAGCTAGATGGGTGACAGGTTTTAAGGAGGGCACTTGTTGGGATGAGCACTGGGTGTTACATGTAAATGATAATCACTAAATTCTACTCCTGAAAGTAATATTACACTACATGTTAACTAACTAGAAATAAAAATTTGAAGCATTTTAAAAAAGGCAAAAAAAAAAAAAAACTTGCACATGAATATTCATGGCAGTTTTATTCCTGATAGCTAAAAACCATAAACAGCCCAATTCCCAGCAATAGAATGGACAAATGTTGCCATACAAGTATATTCTACTTAGCAATAAAAGGAACCAATTAATAAATGCAGCATGGGGTGAATCTCAACAATATTATGCGGAGTTTCTAGAAGCCTTCCACAAAGAAGTAAAATTATATGACACCATTATATGAAATTCTAGAACAGGGAAAACTAATCCAATGTGGAAAACACAAAATCAAAATCACTGGATTTCTCTGGGGGGGTGGAAGCAGAGATTGACAAGGAAGAAACATAAGGGAACTTTCTGGGCTTGACAGTAATGTTCTGTATCTTGATTGGGGGGTAGGGTTACACAGGTGGATGCATTTGTCAAAACTCAAGAGAATGTACACTAAGATCTGAGTGCTTCAGTGTGTAAATTTAGTATTTAAATTTTACATGGAACACACAGAAACTAACACTGACCTCCAGTTAATGACATGTGTGCTTATATATTTGGAAGGAAGTGTACTAATGTAATTCACTTAGAAATGTACCAGAAATAGGATGAATAAAAAGATGAATAGGGGCACCTGGGTGGCTTAGTTGGTTGAGTGTCCAGCTTCAGCTCCAGGTCATGATCTCACTGTTCATGGGTTTGAGCCCCACATCAGGCTCTGTGCTGATAGCTAAGAGCCTGGAACCTGCTTCAAATTCTGTGTCTCTCCCTCTCTCTGCCCCTCCCTTGCTCATACTCTATCTCTCTCAAAAATGAATAAACATCAAAATAATAGAAATAAAGGATGAATAGAGGGGCGAATAGCTGGATGGAGCAATAAATAGATAGCTATAAAGCAAGTATAGTAAAATAATTGTTAGGTATACAAGTTTATACCATAAAAATTATACTTAATTTTTCATAATGAAATATTGAGACCAATAGTTTAAATAAATCCTAACAGGACAACCCTGCAATATGAGGATTGTAATTTCACAAAATACGAAGACAAATTGAGAAAGAGAAAACAACTGGCTGAATTAAGAGTTAACTAACTGGAATTTATTTATTTTTTTTTTTTATTTTTTTTTTCAACGTTTTTTTTATTTATTTTTGGGACAGAGAGAGACAGAGCATGAACGGGGGAGGGGCAGAGAGAGAGGGAGACACAGAATCGGAAACAGGCTCCAGGCTCCGAGCCATCAGCCCAGAGCCTGACGCGGGGCTCGAACTCACGGACCGTGAGATCGTGACCTGGCTGAAGTCGGACGCTTAACCGACTGCGCCACCCAGGCGCCCCCTAACTGGAATTTAAATAAAAACTTGAAAAACTTGAAAAACTTGAAAACAAGCATACATACATACATACATCAGTCAGTCAAGAAACAGGTGAAATTAAGTAACAAACCAGGCTTGCCCACCTTACTTTAATGGTCTCTTCTGGAACCCGTTCTGTGTCTTTTAACTCTTCTTGGCATGCTCTCTCGTCTTCCTTTGTCAATGAAGATTAAATAAAAACTTGTCAACCATTACGGGCCAGGCTTCCTTTCACTATCTGATAATACCACATTAGCTCTAGTCCAAAAACGATAGGATACTGGTTACTATTCAGCTTGTTGCCAGCTAGGATTCCTAGGTGACCCTCTTTGGATTTGTCAAATCATTATTATCAAAAAGCTATTCAGCACTCAGGATGTGCTCAGTTCTCAAGAGACTTCCAATGTGGCATGGGTTGCAGAGCTGGAAGCCATCAGGTGTGCAGTGCGGTGACGGGCAGGTCAAGCTGCCGAAACAGGAGATGGGGCAGGGGCAAGCAGTGGTGTCGAGGAAGGGAAGACTTCCTGAAGCCAGTGCTTCAACTGCCTTGAACAATGAGTTGGCATTAAGACAAATGGAATGCAGAAAGAGCTGCTGAGAAATTCTCAGCGCGTTACCCCAGTAATCATTCATCTGTGCTGCATGCCAAACAGCAGACTCCTTGCATTTATTAACTCTCAGCAGATCTTTGAGATTTAAACGCACTAGCCCCCAGCATCACAACACACTTAATTACCATGAAAAAAGGAAGGAGGTAGAATGTGGCAAATGCCATCCTCTATCCCAGTCAATTCAGTTAAAGGACACCCAAATTCCTTTCAATGTAATCAAATGGCTAATCCCAGAAATGGACCCAGGCGAGGCTGCCCACATCCACGTGTGTTTACAGCATCACCCAGGTTCAAGTGCGAAGGCTGCACCAAGACCAAACCACACAGCCCATGGCCTTCTGCTGGCAGGGGCCCCAGCTGTGGCTCCCTGGAATCAGGTAGGCACCTTCTCTTGGGTCACTCTTCCGTTCCTGCAGAGGAAAATCACAAAGGACCTCCAGGCTGCTTGAGTTAAAGTCTCCATTTATTTTTTTCTTTTTTTACAAAAATCCAACATAAGACCATTGTGCTCATGACTGGAAAAAGGGTGGGGCGGATGGACACGGCCTGGACATCAAAGAGCTTCCCCCTTCAACATATCATCATTTCAAGGCGGGAGCTCCCTGAGCACACACACAGGCAGCTCCTGCACAGACCACTCCACCTGCCAACACAGGACCCCGGTGACCACGAGCCGGCCCGGCCTGAGGAGCAGTCCGCACCAGACAGACAACCACTGCCAGGAGTGCAAAGGCTCAAGACAGACTGATGAGCACCTTGGGGAGGCTCTCACTTAGGTGAATGTCCCTCATGGTGAAAAGCAACTGGCTACCTGGGGACAAGGATGTCCGGGGCCCTGGGTGCAAAGACTAGGCAACAAGGTGTTACCTACAGACAGCTGGGGAAACCCATGTGAGCGGTTTTCATCTTCCAAATGAGTCACAGTTACATGGTAGAGATGACATCTGTGTTTCCCAAGGTGACCGATCAGCATCAAAGGCATTTGAAGCATGGAGCTGGGCCTCCCCCTAACCCAGCTTACAAAAAGCAGCAGCCACTCACTCTCCAGTAGCACCTAACCAAGCAACATAAAAGGTCTGACTGCCCCACCTCTTGCTACTGAGGAGAGTCCCTTAAGAACATGGCCAGTGTCCACCAGGGCCTGCTGTTCGGAGTCCTTCAGGTTAGTGTTCCATTCAAGTCAAAATAGTGCTCGCCTTGTCAGGGGCTCTGACATCCTAGCCCTTCTGCAGTATGCTTTGATGTCATCCATAATCTCAGACCACTCAGCTACTCCTGGATCCACCAAGAGCATTCAGGGACCAAAAAACCTGGCTCCAATATATGGGGGTCCTAACACAGACTGCTCTTTTCTCACCAGGTCCCACTAAAAGTCAGTTTATGAGTTCCTCACATTAAAATAAACAAGATAAAAATAGCAGCCACATATATAGCTCAAAACACCACACTCTTTGGCTCCCCGGAGGGAAGAAGGCTACCGCTAAAAAGGATAAAGTCAGGAATCAAGAAAAGGGTAGTTAGAAAGCTAGGATGCAGGGAGTTGGACCCCTTTGCTGGGTTGCTGAGAAGCTGAATTGAATTTCCTGGGTAGCTGCCTCTGTGGAAGAGCCAGTGGGATGCCAGTGGGAACCTCTGGACGACACAAGTCCCAGGCGCAGCCCTGGTCTTGTCTGCCAAGAAGGAGAGGTCCCTTAGGTCCAGCTAGCCCTCCAGCTGGATGGGATCTATACGGGACAGAGTCTGGCTTCGAAATGATATTTGAAGAGACCCACTGATACAGACATGTCAGAGGAGAACGTGCCCCCAAGAAATAGAAGCACAGGGTGTCAAGGTCTGGGGAAGACGGAACTGGCTTAAGGCATGTGCATGACCAGGACAGACCTGAGCTTTTGTCCAGCTGTAGGAAACCACCTATATTCAACTTCACTGAAAGAAAGTGGGGTCCAGAAAAATGGTACAAGCCATGGGCTAAATCCCTGCCAAATGCCTCTAATACCCTCTTCCATTCCCCTACTGCCACTACCACCAAAAAAAAAAAAAAACAAACAAACAAACAAACAAAAAAAAACCCAATAGCTTATTTCCATTTCAGCCCAAGGAATAGAAATGTAAACCTGGAGTGAAAGTGGTAATGTAGGTACAAATGCCTGTGAAATCTCAGGCTGGACTGGAGCCTAACTTAACAAATTAGATCTTCCTATCGTTGTGGCACATACCAAACCTCAAGGGGTCCTGGAACCAACCTGGCATTGGGGATCTAAAAACTACAGGTAACATAGGGCACAGGTCCAGACAAAGGCGGAGGGGAAGGTGAATTTCACCAAGGTATTTATCCCAAGGCAGGCGCCTTGCTGTAAGACTTCCCGGCCAGCCGGGTGGGGATCCGCAAAGGATGCTCACTCATTCTACGCCAGAGAGAGGAGGCCAACCCGCAAACCACTGCAGATCACACCTGGAAGTGCCTGCCAGTTCTCTGTTCTCTTACACAAGAGATAACTTTCAGGAAAGCACAACATGTGTTTTAAAAGGAGGGCTGAACAAAAAGAGCCATCTGGGAGAGCTGTCTTCAGGTCTCACTCCTTCCTCATTCTTCTTTCCAACAGGGGAGAGAATGGGGGCGCAGGGACAAGTTCTGGGACAGCACGGCCTAATGATGAATCCTTGAAACCACTGAATCCAGCACAGGGAAGCTCCGCTGTTCCCAGAGGTGCAGGTCCTCCCCACGGACTCAAGCGACAGGAAGACGCGAGTTCCAGATCGCCGGGTGGCAACAGATGGGGGAAGGAACAAACCGACACGGCTTATCTCGTCCAGGCCCCACAGGAGGGCCAAGCCTGGCCTTTTTGTTTCTGCACAATGATGCCCTGGGGAGTGTGGAGATGATCCTTAAGGATGAGCTAGATACCATGAGGCCAGGATCCGTCTCCACCAACATACAGAACATCAGAAGACCTGATGGGTCCCTCACTTTGTGAAACAGGCAGAAATTTCAAACTCCCCCCCGCCAAATATATATATATATATATATGTATATGTATATGTATGTGAGAGTGTGTGTGTGCATCTATATACATATATACACACATATATATGTATATATACACACACATATATATAAATAAGCCTTGAATGGCAAATCTGAAACTTTTTCCTTTTAAATAATAATAATAGCTGTTACTGAATTTAAAAATCACAAACCAGCTGTCCTGGGCTTATGAACTGCGTGAGTGACTCTCCGGAGTCCCCATGGTCCTCAGTGTAAGCTATCAGTCAGTGCCCTGTATAGGGAACCCCGGTGTCCTTGGACCAGGGTTCCAGGCCCAGTGTGGCCGACTTTAAGAGAAAGAAGGCTATTTCCTTTCCATTCTTCCTGCCACCTCTCCCAGCAGAGGGCATGGGCCACCCACCCAGCGGATGTCCCTGAGGTCCTTCAATGTCTAGGAACCTTAGGAGCCATCTCCCCCTCTCTGCTCATCCTCTCCCTAAAACTTGCAATGCCCCTAGATGAACTTGAAGCACTTGGTCTTGTCGTGGGGCAGGCGGGTTTTGAAGAGCACAGAGTCCACCCTGAATTGAGTGTACAGCAGGGGCATATAGCCATACACCTTGACAAAAAAGTTGATACATTTGTGCCGCTCATGAAAGTGGGAATCATCGTGTGACAGGGCCTGAGGGCATCCTGGGCATCGGAAAGTCCACCGAGAGGTCACCTGGGAATAGGGAAGAAAGAGCAAACAGAGTGAGAATCGCAGGTGCTAGTACAACAGAAATCCTGCAGCTTAACCAATCCGATGCTTCCAATTTCCCAGGGAAGACAGTGACCCTGGGTGGCCACATTCACCCACAGAGCACGTCAGGAGCCACAGCCCAGGCTTTCTTTCTGTCACATATGTATCTAATATCATTGAAAAGGGTGCTCTTTCCAAATAACCTGAACTGTAGATACCAAAAGCCTTATAATATGTTTAGTATTACTTGTCTCAGTAACTCCACCTCTAGTATTTATCTTGGTTGCACAGCAAGACGTAGGTATGAGATGGTTCATTTCATCAATGTTTTGCAATAGCAAGATAATAGAAAAGTACCCATCAAAAGGGGACTATTTAAATAATTATAAAATACTACACATCCATTAAAAAGAGGCTTAGGGGGACACCTGGGTGGCTCAGTCAGTTAAGTAAGACTTCGGCTCAGGTCATGATCTCCCAGCACACATGAGTTCGAGCCCGGCAACAGGCTCTGTGCTGACAGCTCAGAGCCTGGAGTCTGCTTCAGATTCTGTGTCTCCCTCTCTCTCTGCCCCTCGCCCGCTCCCACTTTATCTCTCTCAAAAATAAACATTAAAAAAATGTTTACAAAAAAAAGAGGTTTAGGAAAATTATAAAGGCATGGAAAAGTGGTTATACAGCAGTAGTTACGATGATGCCCGGGAAATTTCAAGAAATTAGAAAAGCATAATAAATAATTTAACAGCTTCAAGATCAGCAATGTGGCAGACCAAATGACATAAGAACACCCTCAGCACAGAGTACCTGAAAATTCAGTATGAACTATATACACCATCTCTTTAAATGTATGGCCAAGCTCATAATGAAAGAAAGGAGATGAAATGTCAGGAAAGAAGTGAAATCCTCAGAGGCCAAAATAATGAAAAAGTCTGAATCCAATGAGATAGCCAGGAGCTTTGGATTTTAACGGGCTGGGGAGGCAAGAGCTACAAAACCTTACTGGAGACTTTTTTACACACCAGGACCCAGTGGAAGGCTGCATGGGTTGGAGGCAGCTCCACAGAAAACTGTTTTCTTCCCAGTCTTAGCTCTAAGTGGAAGAGGAAACATCACCTGTGAGAATGTATAACCAACCACATGCTAGCCCTCACACACCTGAGTTATGTTACCTGTGTGTCCTGAAAAGCCCCAAGATGCTAATTTAGCTTCAACAGGTCTCAAGGTATTGACCCCAGGTGCATGGAAGAAGCAAATCCTCTCTGGTATAAATGCACCCCTCCTTCCTACAAATGCCGTAAGTAAAATCTCAAAGAATATGATTTCACAATCAAAAGTCACACACAAGAAAAGGGAATGAGCCACATGAGGGAAAATCTGCAGAAACAAACAACAGAATTAGAATCCAAAACCCTGTAAAATCACAAAACCCAAAACCCTGCAAAAATGCAGGATTATCAGATGGTTACTAGGACAATAAATGTGTATTCGTGCAAGGAAATTTTGCAAGATTACTTAAGGTTTGATAAAGAAAAAAGGGATTATCAAAACAGTCCTAGAGACTATGAAAAAGAACCAAACAGAATAGGAATGAAAAGCATACTGAATTCAATCAATGGATGGGTGTGAAGAGGTCAGTGATGAAAAGTATAATAAAATTATTATAAATAGAAAATATCAACTAAAAGCTTTAAAAAATACGAAAGCAAGACTGAGAGACATGGAGAGGAGATATTGTATGACTCCATTTATATAAAGTTCAAAAAAGGCAAAGCTGATCCTGCAACAGAAAAAAAAGACCCTGACTCACTACCATTCCCTGGCTGAACTCTCAGGCCTGCTAAAAGCTGCTCCCGCCCACCCCTGCCTGTGGGAGCCGGGCCTCTCTTCGCCCTGCCCTCCCTCCAGGGCGGGTGGTATGGGAGAATGACTAAGGAACAAGGAGAAAAATGCTCAACCTCTAATAATCAGGTAAGTGTAAATTAAGACAATGGGATACACTTTATACCTATCAAGTAGGCAAAAATGAAAGTTTAACAGTACCAAATGTTAATAAAGATGTGTAGGAACTGCAACTATTATACAGTGTGGGTGAGAATATCCATTGGTACATCTGTTTTGAAGATAGTTTGGCATAATCAAGTATAAGCGAAGGTACATGTAGCCATGACCCAGCAGAAGAGGAATGAACAGGGTGATACACGGATCTACTCCATTTGTTTCTTTTTTAAAAAAGGAAGAAAAATATATAATCTGAAACAAATAGGGCAAAATGTCAATATTTGGCAAAACTGCTGGGTACGGATGTTTGTTATATTCTTCCCTTTTTAAAAACATTTCATTCACATATTGTAAACCAGTAGTAAATAGCAAGCGTTCCATATATATATATATGTGTGTGTGTGTGTGTGTGTGTGTGTGTGTGTATATATATATATATATATATATATAAAATAAGCACTTTATTCATATATGTACAGATGTATCTGATTCTCTGCCTTTGACAGGCCCAACGGTTCTTCACTCCTTTTCATGTGAGTGATAAAACACAAGCCTCTGGAAGGATGAAATTAACAGCATCCCAGCCAAGGGAGTTCCAGTGACACCTTACATGCTTGCCACTCTCATTTTTAGTTCCCCCTTCCTGTCTTATAATAAGCCCAACTATACAGTGAAAGAAAAGTCTGTTACATAAACACTAAAAACATGTTATTTTTAGGTTACCTAGTCCACAATACTGCCAGAACCAGAAAATTTACTGTGAACTTTTTAAAAAGCAGACTACAAAAAAGTACATATTTAAAAAAAAATAAAAATAAAAAGGCTACCACCACAGAGAACCAAAAAAAAAAAAAAAAAATGCCAAAAGGCTTGAGTAATTTTTATTTATGAACAGATATTTTAACAAATAATTTAAAAATTGTTATTACTAATATAAATTGAGGGAAGAAATTAAGCTTAAATGACCCATCCCATAATTTTTAGCTAACAAGTAAACATCACATATAGCCAATCATAGCTGTCAGCGCACAAGTCTCCATAGTTGAACCGGGTGAGCAGTGGTCAGTGCTCCGAGGTGCTGCTCACCACACAGCCAAAAGTCTGAGGGGGTCAGGACTTCTACAGAGGTGGTCCCTTGGTCCCTGTGAAGGAGCCCACCAGGCCCCCCCCACTTCCCAGTTCTCACAGGATCCTTGTTGTGTACAGGAAGTAGTGAGTTACCACTTTTTCCACCACCCTCACTGAAACAGGAGATGGGCATCAAGAATTCATCAAAAGGGGCGCCTGGGTTGCTTAAGTGTCTGACTTCAGTTCAGGCCATGATCTCGTGGTTCATGAGATCAAGCCCCTTGTTAGCCTCTGTGCTGGTATCTCAGAGCCTGGAGCCTGCTTCGGATTCTGTCTCCCTCTCTCTCTGCCCCTCCCCCACTCATTCTCCCTCCCTCCCTCCCTCTCTCTGTCTCTCTCTCTCTCTGTCTCTCAAAAATAAACATTAAAAAAAAAAAAAAAGGATTCGTCAAGAGAAGGATATTATCAAACAGCATCTATATCCAGTATTCTAGTCTGTTCTCCCTATACCTGAAAATCTTCCTCCTCATCCCAGACACCATCTAACCACAGAGAAGCCCCTAACCCTGCAAATGATCCCATTTGACACAAAAAGATATTTTATGCTGTTCTCACTAAAGCAGTGGTTTCTAATTATGTGCCCCACCAGTAAAAATAAATTTGAGACAGCAACCCCAGTACATTTATAAAATACATTTCTATACATTTTGGGATATGTATTTATATATTATAAAACACTGTATTATGTAACAAAACAAAGGAATTTAGAAACATGAAGCAACAGCTGTAGTATAAAATGAAGTTTGAACTTTTAACACTTAACCAATACTATAGATTATATTTTATGTGGGAACATTCAGTCCAAGAGAAGTATTAGTGTCAGGCATAGTAACAGAAAGGAAAGCCCTTCAACAGATGGTGAGACTCTCTTATTACCAGAGAATTAAGATACGTACTTATGCTTTCTACCTCTACTTCCTTATCACTCTCTACTTCCTTTTTAATTCCTGCTGGGCTTTTAAATCCTTTATTTTTTTTTAATGTTTATTTATTTATTTTTGAGAGAGAGTGCGTGTGTGTGTAAGTGGAGCAGAGAGAGAGGGAGACAGAGAATCCCAAGTAGGTTCCTGCTGTCAGTGCAGAGACCCACATGGGGCTTGAACTCATGAACTGTGAGATCGTGACCTGAGCTGAAGTCAGATGCTTAACCAACTGAACCACCCAGGTGCCCCTTAAGCCCTTTATTCTGAATGAAGCTTATTTACATTCTAGATCTTCTCCTCCTTGAATGAAAACAGTACATTTTTCAAAGCAATAATATGAAACTAATTCCTTTTTCTTTATTTAGTCAATATTGTTAAAATATTAACATTTTATTATTATTTATTATACTTTTTGTGGGGGTGGGGGAGAGAGCACAAGCAGGGAAGAGGGGTGGAGGGAAGGGGAGGAGAGGGGGAGAGAGGGAGAGGGAAAGGGAGAGGGAGAGGGAGAGGGAGAGAGAGAGAGAGAATGAGAATCTCAAGCAGGCGTCACAGTCAGCACAGAGCCTGAGGAGAAGCTGGATCCCATGACCCTGAGTTCATGACCTGAGTCAAAATCAAGAGTCGGATGCTCAAATGACTGAGCCACCCAGGAGCACCTACAATATTAACATTTTTCAAAGAACACTGCTAATCGTATAAAACAGTCATACCTGCTTAATCATAACAAGGGAGAGAATATAGTTTGATAGTGAAAATTTGAAGTAGTTAAAGGGAAAAAAAGAATTACTATTTTAGAACATAAAATAACACATATACCTAATACTATTAAAATTAGGTAAATTAGGGGCGCCTGGGTGGCTTAGTCGGTTAAGCAGCCGACTTAGGCTCAGGTCATGATCTCGAGGTCCGTGAGTTCGAGCCCCACATCGGGCTCTGTGCTGACAGCTCAGAGCCTGGAGCCTGTTTCAGATTATGTGTCTCCCTCTCTCTGACCCTCCCCTCTTCATGCTCTGTCTCTCTCTGTTTCAAAAATAAATAAACATTAAAAAAATTAAAAAAAAAATTAGGTAAATTAATTGAAATATTTAGCTCAAACTGGTTCTATACTATTAAGTAAATCACTGGACTCAGAATTTGAAGGAATTAATTTAAGAATTTGAAGACATTCTTAATTTATTGACTTTTGACTTAAAAAAGTCATCCTAATCTTGAACTCTTCTTATATTCTCACAGAACTGAGAAAATTCACAGAGAATACTTATTTTTCAAGTTTTTACTTGGTAAGGATCATGTATACCAAGTGCAAATTATTTGTGTCTAACTCTCTACACTGAAGAGATGGTTTGGCTCATGAAACACTGGCCCAATATGGTAGACAAACACGCTTTAATAAGGATGAAAAATTCATCATGTCTGTGAGTGCTTCAGGTGACTGATGATATTATTAGGTACCTAATCACTCAGATACTTTAAATTTTCATGGATAATGTCTTCTGATCTACTAGGGAAGTATAAATAGAAGCATACATCTTGGATGAAGTTTAGTCCCTGGTCACATAAGAAAGGATGAAGAAAGAAAAGAAAATTGCACCAATTATTAATTTCTGAGAACCCTGTCTCTTTAGCTTAACGTTTATAAGGAAGTGTGCTTTTTATCTGTTTAACATCACATAAAATGAAAACAAAGATTTTCATTTAATATTTAATTAGTATCTATCACTGCACCTGGGAAACATACTATACTTTTATATAAGTAATTGTAATGACTATTATTCACAGTTTAAAAAAAATTTTTGGTGCATTGTTTTGCTAATTATTTTCTTGTGAGGCTTTAGCAGAAGGCCCAGGAATAGAAAAAAACTATGGAGTAATCCGGAGTTAAGTTATAATGCTGAGCCATACTTGGGAAAAGGTTTGATTAGGCATAAATGAATGCATAAGGCCTCCGATTGCTTTTCTTTCTTTCCTTTTATGCTTTGTTGCATGGACCCAAGGTCCTCTGTTTACCACTCTGCTACCACTACAGATATGACTGGAGTATCATTAGCATATGCTGGTGGTTACTTCGTCTACAACTTACCTTCAAAATATAAGAGGAATGAAATATCCGCCCAATTATTATTAATTAATACATGAAGGTAAACTTATTTTATAAAATTAAATAATATGCCTTTTTAACAATAAAGACAACAGGATCTTAATCAGCTTTTTAATTTTTAACCTCAAGGACAGCAGGTGTGAATCCATAACACAAATACTGACAGAATAGTTATAAATACTATTAGTTTGAACTGACAAACAGGTTCTCAAATATTAACTGCTGCAAGGTCCTTACGAGGCCGACCCTCATCCCTACCAGAAGAGCTTTCACTTGTCTGAACCTGCGATGATGACATAAAAGGTTATGTAACCAGTCTCTCTGTGCACAGAGTATTAAGTTATTATATTCTGGTCAAATCTATTCACTAACTCAAAGACAAAAACAGAATTCAAATTTCTAGAATCCAGAAGGTACTGATGATTTGTTTTTGAGTAAATGCCTTTCATAGCACTACTTATGTGCCAGGAACTATTCTTAGAGCTTTACGTATGTTAACACAGAAACCTTACATTTTTTATGCCATGGATCTATGGAAAAGTTAGTAACTACCATAATTTCAAAGCAATGGTGAACATAAATAATACTTCAAGATGCAGCAACAAATGTAATGTGATATGAAAATATCTGTCAGTTCTATTGGTGACAAATCAGTTACTGTAAATACTCTTAGGAACTGTAGCATGTTTGATAACTGATGGAAATGCTAACTCCAGTTAGAGATTAGTGAAAATTAAAGATGTAACATTTTCCCCATCCAAGTTCCAAACCCTCCGAGTTCTGTCCATTTATGCCTTAGCGGCAGAGAGCCCCTGTATGAACAACTCACTTAACTCTGCAACAACTGCAGATGAGGACTCTGAGGTACGGTTCATTACCTATTGCACTACCGCAAAATAAGTGACTGAAGTACACATGCACCCCCAGTTCCAGAAGTACTGGCACCCTCACCTTGATGGGGGGTTTCCGAGTGATGTGGGAGACAAGGAAGTTCATGGCAATGTCCTCACAGTTGATGTATTCATCCACCATATCTCGGATGGCCTGGGGCATCACGTAAGAATACAGGTAGGCATAATACTGTCAGGGGTAGAAAAAGAATCACATACTCTGTTAGAGGCCACAGTTCTTTGGCTTTCAGCAAAAACATACATGGATCTAGGAGCTGTTAGGAAGTGTAGTGGGGGTGGGAGGGCTGGGTGTGACAATCATTAGTGGAATCGCTACTGGCATTTATTTAGGGGGTTGTGGCCAAGGATGCTAAACATCCTACAAGGCAGATCTTCTGCAATAATAAATAATTTTCCCATCCAAATCGCCATTATCACCCCCCTTTGAGGATCAAAAGTTCATTTTACAACAATATAAAGATTTTTTCAAATTAGGTCAGACAGTGGCTCAGTTGAACATTCTGTGACAATGACAATAAGGGATAAGTGAGGGGGAAAGCCTGGTTATTGAGCCATAAAACATCCAATCCCTCAGTTCCTCTACATGTGGATTCTAGAATCTGATTATTTCTCAACCATTGCCATAGGCTACTCCCTGCTCCAAGCCACCATCATCTCTTGCCTGGATTATTCATACTGTCCCCTAAACAGTTTCCCTGCTGTCATATTTTCTTCCCTACAGTCCGTTCTATGCACAGCAGGGTGATCATGTTCAAACACAAGTCCAACTTAACATGCCAGTCCAAAACCCTTCAACAGCTTTTCATTTCACTCAGAGTAAAAACCTAATTTCTTTCTTTCTTTTTTAATGTTTTATTTTATTTTTGAGAGAGAGTGACAGAGTGAGAGCAGGGGAAGGGCAGAGAGAGAGGGAGACACAGAATCTGAAGCAGGCTCCAGGCTCCGAGCTGTCAGCACAGAGCCTGACACGGGGCTCAGACCCACGAACCACAAGATCATGACCCGAGCTGAAGTCAGATGCTTAACCGAATGAACTACCCAGGCGCCCCGAAGTCTACATTCTGAAAATTGTCCTGAAAGGCCCACAAAATGGTGTGCGAAAGCTGGCTCACACCTGCTAATGAATGTCAATTGCTAACCAAGAATTTTGAGACTGTTTAGGAATTCTGTGAGCGTGTTATGAAAAATAGCCATTATTAAAAATATAATCACATAAACTTAAAATTAAATAAGTTATATTAAAACCAATAAATACCTAAAGCACATCACTTAATTAGCTTACTATTATTTATTACATTTTACTGTTATCTTGAGGTTGTTTATATCTACCATATCTGGATGGTGAAAATACTATATAATGGTGCAGAACTGCCCATCCCTTCCTAACTTCAAGTTCAGTGACTCATGTCCATAGCTTGAAATCAGTCGCAGCAAGAATACTTATACCACAGAAAAGGACAAATGCTATAAAACAAGGCAATTATTAATTATGATGTGTTGCAATGTGCTAATGATGAATGAATAGGTAAGGTGCCCAATAAAACGGATTTATATATTTTATTACCTTAAATAGTTAGAATCTATGTAGTGAAATAATGATAATAAAATTTTTGTACCACATAGTGGTTTGCTGGTTATCTTACGGCAAAGTACTTAAGTGAACTTAAAAGATGAATTATACATTTTTCTCTTACAGAAAGAGGATTAAAACTTGCCGACTCTTTATTTTTTTTTTAAGTGTTATTTATTTTGAGAGAGAGAGAGAAAGAGAGAGCAAGCGAGGTGCACAGTGACAGGGAGAGAGAGAATCCCAAGCAGGCTCTTTGATGTTAATGCCAAGCCCGAAGTAGGGCTTGATCTCACAAAATAAAAGATCCTGACCTGAGCCAAAATCAAGAGTGGGATGCTTAACTGACTGAGCCACCCAAGTGCCTGTCGACCCTTTAAATGGACAGTGGCTGCCATTAGTGTGCAAATGAGAACATAGGTAAAGAACATAATCCATATCCTCAACAAGGGAAGGTGACATGAAAACAAGAAGAAAGAACTGCCTTCTTTTAAAAATATGGAGAAGAGAATAGCCAAAGTAATTTTGAAGAAGACCAAAGCAGGAGGCATCACAATCCCAGACTTTAGCCTCTACTACAAAGCTGTAATCATCAAGACAGCATGGTATTGGCACAAAAACAGACACATAGACCAATGGAATAGAATAGAAACCCCAGAACTAGACCCACAAATGTATAGCCAACTAATCTTTGACAAAGCAGGAAAGAATATCCAATGGAAAAAAGACAGTCTCTTTAACAAATGGTGCTGGGAGAACTGGACAGCAACATGCAGAAGATTGAAACTAGACCACTTTCTCACACCATTCACAAAAATAAACTCAAAATAGATAAAGGACCTGAATGTGAGACAGGAAACCATCAAAACCCTAGAGGAGAAAGCAGGAAAAGACCTCTCTGACCTCAGCCATAGCAATTTCTTACTTGACACATCCCCAAAGGCAAGGGAATTAAAAGCAAAAATGAACTACTGGGACCTTATGAAGATAAAAAGCTTCTGCACAGCAAAGGAAACAACCAACAAAACTAAAAGGCAACCAACGGAATGGGAAAAGATATTTGCAAATGACATATCGGACAAAGGGCTAGGATCCAAAATCTATAAAGAGCTCACCAAACTCCACACCCAAAAAACAAATAACCCAGTGAAGAAATGGGCAGAAAACATGAATAGACACTTCTCTAAAGAAGACATCCAGATGGCCAACAGGCACGTGAAAAGATGTTCAACGTCGCTCCTCATCAGGGAAATACAAATCAAAACCACACTCAGATATCACCTCACGCCAGTCAGAGTGGCCAAAATGAACAAATCAGGAGACTACAGATGCTGGCGAGGATGTGGAGAAACGGGAACCCTCTTGCACTGTTGGTGGGAATGCAAATTGGTGCAGCCACTCTGGAAAACAGTGTGGAAGTTCCTCAAAAAATTAAAAATAGACCTACCCTATGACCCAGCAATAGCACTGCTAGGAATTTACCCAAGAGATACAGGAGTACTGATGCATAGGGGCACTTGTACCCCAATGTTTATAGCAGCACTCTCAACAATAGCCAAATTATAGAAAGAGCCTAAATGTCCATCAACTGATGAATGGATAAAAAAATTGTGGTTTATATACACAATGGAGTACTACGTGGCAATGAGAAAGAATGAAATATGGTCCTTTGTAGCAACATGGATGGAACTGGAGAGTGTGATGCTAAGTGAAATAAGCCATACAGAGAAAGACAGATACCATACGTTTTCACTCTTATGTGGATCCTGAGAAACTTAACAGAAATCCACGGGGCAGGGGAAGGAAAAAAAAAAAAAAAAAAAAGAGGTTAGAATGGAAGAGAGCCAAAGCATAAGAGACTCTTTTAAAAACTGAGAACAAACTGAGGGTTGAGGAGGGGTGGGAGGGAGGGGAGGGTGGGTGATGGGTATTGAGGAGGGCACCTTTTAGGATGAGCACTGGGTGTTGTATGGAAACCAATTTGACAATAAACTTCATATATTGAAAAAATAAAAACATAAAAATATGGAGAAGACATTATGAACACAAATGTTTAGAAGTATTTCCACCATTATGTGATTACGATTGATGCCATAAATAAACGCTTTCATGTTGTACATTTTAAAAAAATAAAAACTTTGTAGCCTGTTTAAAAATATTTTAAATGAAAAGTTTCAATGCATTTAGAACCTACTCTAAGAAAAAGTAACACTTTCTCATTAGTTTCCTTAAAAAAAAAAGGCATTTCAGAAGATGAAAATTCTAAGCGGATTTTAACAAAATGCTACCAAATTAGTGGATGAATATCATGACTTAATAAGTCCAGCAATGTGGCATTTCTTACATGGACAGTGACTAAAACCAATTATCAAAAATATGCTTACTTTAGAAATAGATCTCTCTGAGTACCCAAGTGGCTCAGTTGGTTAAGCAGCCAACTTCAGCTCAGGTCATGATCTCACAGATCGTGGGTTCAAGCCCCGCATCAGGCTCTGTGCTGACAGCTCAGAGCCTGGAGCCTGCTTCTAGTTCTGTGTGTGTGTGTCTGTCTGTCTCCCTGCCCCTCTCCAGCTCACGCTCAGTATCTCTCCCTCAAAAATAAACATTAAAAAAAAAAAAGAAATAGATCTCTGACTTGCCATAAGACAGTGTCAAATTAAGGTTTTAAAATAATACACCTGAAACTAATATAACACTGTATGTTAACTGGAATTAAAACAAAAAAGGAAAGGAAAGGAAAGGAAAGGAAAGGAAAGGAAAGGAAGGAAGGAGGGAGGAAGAAGAATATTCAATCATTTGCTTTCACTAAAATATAAAAATTCAGTAAGAATATCATTTTGAAACTTTATTTCATCTTTATCTCAACATTATAAAAATTTCTATAAGTACAGTAGTGCATATAAATAAATACACACATATATGAGGTACAGGTTTAAAAATTTTTATTGATTGGTACTTATAAACAGAAAACTTGATTTCTCAAATCAGGGATGACCAACTTCATTGCTTTCAAGGACCAAACAAGTAAGGTAAATAAATAAGTGACACTTTAAAGAAACTGGTGTAAGAAAAATAAAGAGACGTGGGGCAAATAAGTGCATACAAGCCCATCAGCAGGGGACAGTGACTACACAGCTTCAGGCAATTGGTGCCAGGCAGGAAGAACACCCAAGTATGACCTGATCTTCATGTTCACCGAAGTCCAGATGTTTGTGTAAACTTCTCTGGTGTTTAAAACCTGGCAGTGCATGGGATGGCATCAGGGGACTAAATAAACATTTCTGTTAGCCACAGAAGGCTTGAGGGCTGCTACTCTATAACCTTTGCTCTAGATTTTCAAATAGAAAAAAAAACAAACAAAACCCTAAGGTTTATTAAGTAAATTATTTATTACTTAAAAGTGAAGGGATATGGCTACTGTAACTTTTAAAGAGCAATCAGAATTTGAGAACAGGCAGACTTTTCAGAATGCAAGTAAATTCTTAAGGTATGAGTAGCAATGCTAAAATTGGTGGCTCTTTCTCAGATGACCAGTAGGAAAATAAATGACTCCAGTTAAGTATGGTTTCTCAGCAGATAGTTTCTAATCCTACTTGCAACTCCTATCCAACCAAAGCCCACCCATGTTTGGAAAATAAGCATGGGGCGCCTGGGTGGCGCAGTCGGTTAAGCGTCCCGACTTCAGCTCAGGTCACGATCTCGCGGTCCGTGAGTTCGAGCCCCGCGTCGGGCTCTGGGCTGATGGCTCAGAGCCTGAAGCCTGCTTCCGATTCTGTGTCTCCTTCTCTCTCTGCCCCTCCCCCCTTCATGCTCTGTCTCTCTCTGTCTCAAAAATAAATAAACATTAAAAAAAAAAAAAAGCACAAGGGTTAGATTCAAGATGGAACAAGCAGATCAGCTTCACACATTAAGTTTTAAAAAGAAAAAAAAAATCTGAAAGTTTAATGATTTCTTAGTCTAGTTCAAAATGTCCCTAGTAAGATGGCTTTCAAGGTTCTGTTTGAGGTGGGTCACAAGATGCCACCACAGGAAATATGAAATACATGAGGGACAAAAGATTGGAGAAACTTGGGATGTCAGTTTGAAGTTTGAAGAGGGACATATAGGGGATGTCCTGAAAACATCATTAGGTATAGGAGTACAGAATTCAGGCAACAGCCAAGGCTGGAATATAGACACAGAAATCACCAGCCTGTAGATGTTAATCCACAAGACCTTGAGATATGAGAGAATGTCTAGGGAAAACACAAAGTGAGAAGAGCACTAGATACAGAAGCCAGAACTCTAAGACACTTCAACATTTATGGGGAAAACAGTGTGCAAGTTGCCCAGGATGAGAGAGGGCATGGAGTGGAGATCAGGATGATGGGCCACGTGGCAATGTCTTTGATGACCAGGAAGAAATAACTAGGAGGTTCCTAGATGGAAGCAACAAGACAGATGCTCAAATGAGACTCAAATGAGATTTTATATGAGAGCTGAGAATTGTCTGGAAGTGTCATTGGTAAGCAATAAAAATGATTCTCTGTACCTTCCCTGCTCCAAAGTACATATCTGGGGAAATGAGCAGACTAAATCACTGTCCCAGGAAGAAATATAGGAACAGGGTAAAGGGGAAGCACTATCCTCAGAGAAAAGTCAGGTATTAATCAGGTCAAGGAGACAGAAGAGGTATTCTGTGAAGTGAGGGGTGCAGGGAATTGGCTATCTAAGAAAAGGGATTCTTCAGAGCCCAGAGGAAGTACTTGGAAGGAAAGGTATAGAGCAACACTATCTAAGATATATTATGTGAGTCACATCTCTAGTAGCCACATTTTTAAAAAGTAAAAGAAACAGTATGGGAATGCAAGCTGGTACTGCCACTCTGGAAAACAGTATGGAGGTTTCTTCAAAAACTAAAAATACAACTACCCTACAAACCAGCAACTGCACTACTAGATATTTATCCAAGGGATACAGGTGTGCTGTTTCGAAGGGACACATGCGCCCCAATGTTTATAGCAGCACTATCGACAATAGCCAAAGTATGGAAAGAGACCAAAGGTCCATCCATGGATGAATGGATAAAGAAAACGTAGTACATATATACAATGGAGTATTACTCGGCAATCAAAAAGAATGAAATCTTGCCATTGGCAACTACATGGATGGAACTAGAGGGTATTATGCTAAGTGAAATTAGTCAGAGAAAGACAAAAATCATATGACTTCACTCATATGAGGACTTTAAGAGACAAAACAGATGAACATAAGGGAAGGGAAACAAAAATAACACAAAAACAGGGAGGGGGACAAAACATAAGAGACTCATAAATATGGAGAACAAACAGAGGGTTACTGGAGTAGGTGTGGGAGGGGGGATGGGCTAAATGGGTAAGGGTAACTTAGGAATCTACTCCTGAAATCGTTGTTGCACTATATGCTAACTTGGATGTAAATTTTTAAAAAATTAAATTAAAAAAACAGTAAAATTAATTAGAACATATTTTATTTAACCCAGTGTATCCAAAATAATTGCATTTTAACATACAATCAATATAAAAATTATTGAGATAGTTTACATTCTTTCTTTCATGCCAAATTTTCAAAATCTGGTGTGCACTTTATACTTACAGCTCATCTCAATAATGACCAGTCACATTTCAAGTACTCAATAGCCACGTGTGGCCAGTGGCTACTTCATAGTATAGACAAGATACAGATGAAAGATGAGTCAGGAGCAAAAATATTTAGCAATAACAATACAGGAGAAAAGTAATGACTGCAGGGGTATGCATTTTGGATATTCATTAAAAACTGGGATGCATGCCATGGTGAAAGCTCTAAGGAATAAACAAAACTTGCACAACCACTACAGAGGCTCATAGTGGGGTTTGATAGTGTGGGTTAGCCTGAATCAGAAGAGAATCAGCCAGGCCATGTCTAGGATGGCAATGGTAAAACAACAGTATTTAGCCCAAAGCTCTCAGTTTTAAGGATGAGAGCCAATGCCCAGAAAGGTAAACTAATTTCCCTAATGGCCTACATGCAATCGTGCAGGCAGCCTTACTACCTTGACTTTTTATTCCAGAGTTGCTTTGAGCATCTTGAAAACAATCTTTAAAAATAGAAATAACTTACTTCTAGCATAAAAGGAACATATAAGAGGGGCACCTGGGTGGCTCAATCAGTTAAGTGTCGGTCTTCGGCTCAGGTCATGATCTCACACTTTGTGGATTCGAGCCCCACATCGGACTCTGTGCTGACAGCTCAGAGCCTGGAGCTTGCTTTGCATTCTGTGTCTCCCTCTCTCTCTGCCCCTCCCCCACTCATACTCTGTCCCTCAAAAATGAATAAACATTTTAAAAAATTAAAAGAAAAAAAATGAACATATAAGAAACATTAGGATGGCTAACTTTAGGGCAGCATTTCACTACCACCCAAAGGCTCAACTCTTAACCAAGTTCATGCCAATCTTATCAAGCTTCTTCTTACCTTGTGAAAGAAGGCAGCACCTGTCAGCACCATGGACAGCTCACAGGAGTAGTTGGAGTTGTAGAGCCAGGACTGATGAGGGATGTCCCACGCATGGTAACGGCCAGGGAAACCCACAATGCGGTCCCGTGCTTCTCTCCACACCCTTGAAAAACACAAGTATATCCACACACCTGAGTATGAAGCTCTAAGATAACCAGAAAGTTTAAAATTACCGTCTCTATCTTGCAGGCTCTGGTCCTTGGGCTGTTACTTCTTTTTTCCTTTAAAAGGTTTTTCTTTAAATAACAAGATCAATCACAGGCCAAACAGGATAAAAACAAGCAAAGAGTGCCACATGTAGTTTCCTTAATAAGCACTTGCTTACTGCTCTTCTAACTTCTGGCAGCCAGCACCTCTCTAAGCCTTTACAGAAAGAACAAGCTGGAATAACATGGAAAGGAGTTAACTAGAAGTCAAGAGTCTCCAAAATGGGGTATGAACAGCAATCTGCTAATAAGTAGGAAGAAATACCAATTTCTACTTCTATTTATTTTTAATCTTAATTTCCAAAAAAAGTTGTTATATTTTTATGTGCTATTTTCTATTTTTTTCTGTTCTATTTTCTATTTTTATTTTTTCTCAAAAATTTTGTTTTACATGAGCATAATATGTTAGTACAGTAGGACTTGTATATAATTTACGTACATTGCATACATAACTGTTCTTTTACTGAGGGGGTACACCATTAAAAAAAAACTTGGAGCCCACTGGTTTAACCACAGGAGACTATTGCTTGGAGTAGGTGCAACAGTCTTAATTCCTGAATTGAGCACAGCTGAGGCCGAAACCTGTACCATCAAAAGAAGTGGTCTATAGGACTATACAAATGAAAGATTCGTAAATGCATGAAATAATAAATTCAGAATTCAGTATGTTTCCAGGCTAAACTTTTATATAATCCCTAAATTTATAGGTAAGGTAGGACAATAAAATTGGTTCCCCAATTTCGCAGGCTAAAATCATAGAGCTGAAAGTACTTATCGTCTACAGAACCCTACAAGCTGTAGAAGTGCTTCTGGTTTCATAAGCAATAAACCACCATATCCCCACTCCATCTCACCCCCAAACAGAGATTTAAACTGCCTGAGAAACTCTCTCATCACTTACATGGAGTTTCAATTCCTAAAACACAAAAAAGATTTCATTCCAAAAGACTTCCTCTCCTATTAAGTTTGAAAGCAATTAATCTAGTCCAATACACCAGAAACCACAACTTCTATCACAATGTAACAGCCTCCTAGGTGGCATTCTGGCATCTCCTACCCAAGTCTTACCTCTGTCCTAATTTATCTCCTAAGAAGGACTCCAAATTACTAGCCCAAAAAGCTACAAGAAGTTTTTATTATATACTTTGACATTTACAGAATGTAAGAATTACTAATAAATACCACCAGGATATCCAAATGTTCTACCAATACTCCTAAAAATATTGATCTCTTCAAATGCCTGTTACTTCTACTAGTCCTGAAATAGCAGCAGAAAGAATAGGAAACTGAATTTTTTTTTAATTTTTTTTTAACATTTATTCATTTTCTGAGAGACAGAGAGAGACAGAGCATGAACGGGAAAGGGGCAGAGAAACGGATACACAGAATCCGAAGCAGGCTCCAGGCTCTGAGCTGTCAGCACAGAGCCCGACGCAGGGCTCGAACTCACGAACTGCGAGATCATGACCTGAGCCGAAGTCGGATGCTCAACCGACTGAACCACCCAGGCGCCCCAGAAACTGAGTATTTTAATCATCTGATTTGGCTAATTTAAGTCAATATAATGCAATTAGTCCTTAATAAGACAGAATCTCATTTGCTACATACATGATATCAAAAGGTACCATATCTAATTTGTTTTAAGGGCTGCCAACCATGATATGGTCAATTATATATTAAATAATAATAAATAAGGCTAATTATATATCATAAAAATATGGTTAATTAGCTATTAAATAATAAGGGGAAAACTCAATACAGAAGCACTGGTATGAGATAAATTCAGATAAAGGCTTAAATAAATTCTTGGGGCAATGCATCAGTAGTTTTAGACGGTATGGCCTCAGTGAATATTTGAAAGTTAGGCATTTTAAAATATTGACTATAAATAATGCTACTGATTTACATATAAAAACAAAGGACATAATCAGTTCCTTAACCTTATACTCAACCTGCGCTGCACTAAATATGTTTAACTCATGCGCCATATTATAATAGGTCATGCTTTGGTATGCCTTACCCTTAATGAATTATTCTTTAAATGTGCTAATGTTCTAATTACCAACACACTACAATCGGTTATTAGGCACATAAAAAGATACTGAACATCATTAGTCATTAGGGAAATGCAAGTCAAAATTATACTGAAATACTACTTCATCACAAACAATAGAATGGCTATAAATAAAAAATGAAAAACAAGTATTATCAAAGACATGGAGAAATTAGAACACTTATATACTGCTGGTGGCAATATAAAATGGTGCACCCTCTGTGGAAAAAAATATAGCAGTTCCTCAAAATGTTGGAGTTACCACACGATTTAGCTGTTCCAGTCCAATGTATATATCTAAGAGAAAGGAAATGTTCATACAAACACTTGTACATAAATTTTCACAGGAAAAAAAAATATAAAATAAAATAAAATAAAATAAATTTTCACAGGAGCATTATTCACAATAACCGAGAAGCAGAAATGACCCAAATGTCCACCAACAGAGAAATGGACCAACCAAATGCATATATACAAAAGGCAATACACTCACATGCTCAGATGGGTGAACCTTTTTTTTTTTTAATGTTTGTTTATTTTTGAGAGAGAGAGACACACAGACAGAACATAAGTGGGGGAGGGACAGAGAGAGAGGGACACAAAATCTGAAGCAGACTCCAGGCTGTCAGCACAAAGCCCGATACGGGGCTCAAACCCATGAACCACAAGATCATGACCTGAGCTGAAGTCGGATGCTTAACCAGTCGACTGAGCCACCCAGGCGCCCCCAGATGGGTGAACCTTTTAAAATCTATTAAGTGAAAGAAGCCGGTTACAAAATGGCACATGTTATATGGAACCATTTATTTTCGATATCCACAATAAGCAAATTTATAGAGGCACAGATAGATTAATAATTGCCTAGGGCTTAGAGAAGGTGGAGGAAAATGGGAAGTGATCACTAATGGGTACAGGGTTTCTTTCAGTGGTAATAAAAGATTTCTAAAAAGATCACAGTGATGGTTCCATAACTCTGTAAATATACTAAAAACTGTTGAATGATTACACTTAAATGAGTGAATTGTATGACTTATGAATTGTACTCAATAAACATTACCCAAAAATGAATTGCAAGAAAATGATCACAAGCTTGGATGTCACAATAAATGTCAAATTGCTTTAAAGTTGCTAAGGCCTACCCTCAATTTTTGTACTTACTTCACTGTGGACACATAATAAACTGCCCATGGGCCTGCATACTAGTCCATGACACACTTTGAATAACCCTGATGTACTCCATTCTCTTATCTGTAATGATCCTTCAACTGGGATATATAAACCCCGGTAAGAACTACTAAGATTCAAGAAAACTACATAGTTTAGTGATTGACTGGAAATTCTGGAGTCAGACAAACTTGCATTTGAATTCCAGTTCTGCCATTTACTTTCTAACATCATGATTTTGCTCTCCTTGATCTCAGTTTACTCCTATGTGATATGGAGAGGAGTACAACTTACATCGTCAAGTTATTAATGAGATAAAATCACATAAAGTGCTCAGCTAGTCTCTGGAACACAGTATGGATTCAAAAATGTCACGCATTTTGATCATAAGAACCACCTCCTCCTCCCTCTCTTTTTCCTCTTGGATCTTTGCTCCTAACCCCATCTTTCCCCAAATCTTTCAAGCCCCAGGATTCTGGCACCATTCCATTACCCTAACACATAGCAACATGTTGCTTCTGCCTGACTGGGAGCTATTCCTGCAAACACAAAAACCTCACATTTCCATTAGGGAACTATCTCTTGCCTCCACTCAGTCCATGTTTGTGGCTGGAGGATGATATAGTTTCAGCTCCAGGGCCAGGCAGATAACCCTGATCTAGCCAATCACAGAATCCATCTCCCTGCCCTCCCTCAAAGGGAGAGCCTATGGGAGATCACAGGCAACAAAGAGGAAAGCAAAACCTAGAGATGAAGAGAAATGGAGTTCTCCAACATCACCTAAGACCCAAAATCCAGCTATGTCTTGTCAGCCCTTACTACCTCTGAGTACTTATTATCAGCCAAGAAATTCATTTTGCTGCCTAATCCACCTTTGAGTTGGTTTTCTGTCACTTGCAAACAAAAGTGTTTCTTGATTAAAAAGTAGCTGCTCACCGAAACCCAAACATGATTTCATCATGGCGGAGGTGAGCATCATCATCAATAGACAGGATAGCCTCTGTCTCAATTTCATTCCAGGGCAAGAATCGGTTGTTCAAACTGTTCTTCTCAGTCCGGACCACCTGTAAGGAGGAAGGAAAAACACTAATGATCAATGCTGCATTATAGAATGCAAAACCAAAACTGCCTCTGGTCAAAGGAGACTGTGGCTAAATTTACTAAATAATCTTGCCAGGTTGCCTACCACTCATAAAACCCAGTACATGTCTTTCAGGAACAGAAACTGATCTTATAATTCAGCAAATGTATAAGGATTTCACATTTTAAGCTTTATTCATTTGCTAACTAATTTTCTTGTGAAACAAGTTAAAGCTGAGGATTATTTTACATAAACGATAAACAGTCTACAGAAATTAAAAATAACTCTCCCAAGAGAACACAAGGTGGCAGAGTAGAACTGAGATTATAATTCCCAGCTCTGAAATCCCCAGGCTTACTCATAAATTTTAAAGCCCAACTCAGAAATCCCTTGAGTTTGTGTCATTTCTGATGCCTAAAAAAGGAGAGCCCATCCAGTTGAGGTTAATTACCTCACCTTTGCAATTCCCACTGACTACACATACAGATGCTTTTTCTTTCAAGGGGTACCTAACTCAGCAAAATTAACAGCTGTGTTAACTTACAGCAAATCCCAATTCAAAGATTCTCTATCCAAAGTGACCCATATATGCAAAGCAGTATTTTCTTCATAAAACAAAGATTAGTGCCCAAACAGAATTACATTACAAAGAAAATGTTTTACTTAGACATCTTAGATAAGCACAGTTTACTAACAATGTAGGTGGTAGCTTTGTTATTCACCTTGCCCAATATGAAGATGACCATACTCAGTACTTTAATAGCTCATTTTATTTTTATTGTACCTATATCTAATTAATCCACCTAATGGGAAACTATCAATTTATTCTCAAAAACCAGAAACAAAGGGAACTTCCTGAGGAATCATCTTTTTAGAAAGACAGAGAGGGTCATCTTACTTTCAACAGAAACTTTTACTTGTACTGAGAATAAGCTCTACCTAGCTTGATGAATTGAATTATATCCATGGTCTAAAACTTCATGAATGCTTTCAAAGGTACTCCTGTGATCTCACAAATACTGTCTCCATAGCTTAAAATACTCTTTCTCCTCTTCTTCTACCAAAATCATTCTCTCCCTGGAGACCCAGCTCACATGCCTCCTGTCAACTTACACCCTTGTCAAAATTAATCACTTCTATGTTCTTTTTTTTTTTTAATTTTTTAAGGTTTTATTTATTTTTGAGACAAAGAGAGACAGAGCATGAACAGGGGAGGGGCAGAGAGAAAGGGAGACACAGAATCGGAAGCAGGCTCCAGGCTCTGAGCCATCAGCCCAGAGCCCGACGCGGGGCTCGAACTCACGGACCGCGAGATCGTGACCTGAGCTGAAGTCGGATGCTTAACCGACTGAGCCATCCAGGCGCCCCAATCACTTCTATGTTCTTAGAGCAGAGTCCTCATACTTCAACTAATGCATTCTAACATACTTAGAATCCAATTAGTTCAGAGATCAAAAGGCCTTACAGATCATATGGCCAACTCTCGCCTTGTACATGGACAAATGGCAAGTGGCAGAGCTAGACACTAATTGGTGCCTTCTAACTCCAAATCAGTCTTTTTCTGCTAAACTTACATTAAATTTATCAATCTCATCAAACCAAACATCACTTAGAATGTTTACTTTACTAAAGAGCTTTAAAAAGTCTTAAAAGACTTTGCCTCAGCCCCAGAGGTGTTCCTCCCAAGTCAAGACAAGAAAGGATCTATAATCTATAATCAGATTTGCTACTACAGAAAACAGATGTCAGAGCCAAGCAATAGACACAGAAATCCCCCTTGCCCTGCAGCACGTTTGGCCATATAAAAAGTCCCTGGAAGCAAGCCCAGGTCTCCCAAGCTCAGAGTCAGCAGTTGCAGAACAAAGCACTGAGGTCTGGGTTGCAGTAAAGATGAGCAGGGAGGGGGAGATGACCAACTACTCACCACAGTAGCTGCTGGGCTCCATCCCCAGGGAGCAGGGAAATGGTCAGAAGTAGCAGGAGCCAAATGCCAACCTCAGCAAACACAAAATGCCATCTATCTTAAGACACACCCAATTTCAGAGATGTTAAAATATAAAATAACGTCCACCTTAGAATCAATGCACTATGGCAGCTGTTTGCTCAACCACCCCCAACAAACCACTCTTGGTCATTCATTTTACTTTCCTAACACACCTAGCATCCACTTAATACAGAACTGCAATTCTGGCAGCTCAGGTGGACAAAGCTCCCCCTCAATTCTAGCAGCAAATACACACAGCTTAAAATGAAGAAAACATACTCAATTCTTGAATATTCAACTGTAGATTATCAGTTTTACAGGTTAGACACTAGGAAGATTATCTACAGCAAAATTAGCAATCCAAGAACACAGCACAGAACTTTAGTAAAGTGTAAGCCAAACACCACCAACACGGGCCTCCCCTAGGGCTCTCTTGAAACACAGGCCTACCCCAAGCCTACCAAGTCAGAAACCTGCAAAATCCCCAGGTGATTCCTATGCACATTAAATTTTGAGAGGGTTGGTAGAGGAAAAGCATGGTTTTGGAGTCCATCAAAAAAGACTGGGGGCGCCTAGATGGCTCATTTGGTTGAGTGTCCGACTCTCAGTTATGACCCTAGGGTCATGGGATCAAGGCCTGTGTCAGGCTCCAGACCAAGATATTCTCCCTCTCTCTCTCCCCCTCTCCCCCCCTCCCTCTCTCTCTCTCCCCCCCCCCCCCCCTCTGACCCTCTCATCAGCTCACACGCTCTCCTTCTAAAAAGGGGGAGGGGGGGAAAGAAAGAAAAGAAAATAGAGACAATTTTTTTTTTAAAAAGAAAAGCCTGAGTTCACATTCCCACTCCACCACTTACTTGTGCAAAGGTAAGTGAGGAACCTCTCTCCTAAATACAGCCCCATACTGTGTGCAAAAATGAAACTTATTCATCAGCCAAACGTGACCATCTTATAAACAACCTCATTCACTCTAAAAACAACACAAACTAAAATAGTCATGATTTGATGCCTAGAGCACATCCAAAATTTTTGTCCAATTTACAAAATAAACCAAATCAAGAGGACCTGCTTGTCTTCTGGAAGACTTAGAACTGATCTAATACCAAATGTGTTTTAGCCTAGATTTCACATCTGTATTTTTTAGCAAGTTTATTAAAGTCCAGTAAGAGGCAAGTCCATTACAAACAACTACTGTGGATTCCAGAAATATAGTATACATACTACCTTTGCTCATCCTGGCACAACCCCTCTGGGCTGGATGGCAGCAAGATTTTCAGGATTAGGGAACTGACGCAACAGCCATCAGAATGAAAGGAAAGATTTGAGGATTCACAGAAACACAGCATCATGAACTGCAGCAGCTTATTTCTGGTTGGCTCACAAACAATTGTGGTCAAAAAGTCTGCTTTAAGAATTTACAGCAGTGATTCTTAACTATGAGCAATTCTGCCCAAGAAACATATAAAACAATGACGCTGGACAGTCTTGGTTGTCATTAACTGGTAGTGGAACGGGGTGAGCTACTCATATCTAGTCAGCAGAGGCCAGGGATGCTGCTAAATACTACAAAGCACGGGACAACCACCCAGAGCAAAGAATTATCCAGCCCTACATGTCATTAGTGCCACTGAGGAGATACTCTGATTTAGAGTCAACATTCAGAAGACAGTACAGCACATACAGTTCATTATTTAAGAACAATTTACCTTTTCCTTACAACCAAAAGGAGATTTCTGCACTTACAGACATTGCAAATATAAACTAAAATTAACTAGGAGGAAAGAGTAAAAGCTTTCTTCTAACAGTTTTGCTTCAAAGTTATACTGCTTAATAGCTAGACAAAATTTTGCTCAGCAAACCTACTGTTATCAATTCTGGAACCAAAAACATAAGGACTAAAAAACTTAAATATCTGTAATGCAGACATCCATCAGATCAGCATTGGCATCTAAGATTTTTGAGAAACGGCAGATCGAAAAGGATAGAAATGAGTCAACCAGAGTAGTAAGTCATGTTGCTCATTTTTGTTGACATTGTTTTGTTTTGTTTTTAAAACTAAAAAACAGCTCCTGCTTCTTCAACACTGGCTATTTTCTCATGCCTAATGATTATACCTTGGTAACTCGTGGACATGAAAACTGACCCTCAAGTTACTAAGTCAATTATTGGTTATGACACTGACCAGAATGTACCGAGCAATGTGCCTGGCATACAGTAGGTGTTCAACACATCTTATAAATGAGCAAATAACCAAACGACTAGGAAATAAACCCTACTTTAGCCCTGTCCATTCTATTTTCAGAATATGGAATAAAGACTTGATAACTTTATGTATCAAAACTATAACATTCTACATACTAAAACCTCCTAGCATTTAATCTAGTATTCCAGAGCAAAACAATCCATCAACCTACAACTGCCAAGTCAGGAGCCATACACGCCAACATTCATTTTTTGTTTGTTTCATGAACAATGCTTCCTGGGGAAGCTACATGAGTTCTCCTGCTGACTAGTTCTACCATCATTCATAAAAGCCTAGACTTCCACTCACTGCACGTTTCTTCCCATCACAATGGAACAATACAGCAGTCATGGCCTGGAGTCCTACTGTATGCAAATGTATGCAAGTACATGCATGATCAAAAAATAATTAGTAACCTCACATAACATTTAAGTTGGTTCTTGAGGAATTCTGGAATTTATGAATGATAAAGAGCTACTACTCTACAAAGATCCTTTCTCCTAGTATGCTAATAAGGTATTTGGCTTCTAAATCCTGGCAGAAATCAGCAAATTCACATTAATTAGGAAAGTATCAATTTACATCATAAATATTTAATTAGCTATCATAAGTTAGATCCCCAATTAATAGATAGCCAATATCTCTTAATATGTAAGGGATGGAAATGTAAGTAGTTATTGCTATTAACAAGCAACAATCGAACATTTCTACAATTTGGTAAGTGACAGTTGCTGAAGTGCAGCAGAGGAATTTGGATTCAAATGGAAGAACTACCTAAATATGGAATCTTTTATAAAAGCAGCTCACAACTAGCCATAGGCAGGTCTTTGAAGTTGGGAAGCAAGAAAAATAGGGCATGAAGAAATTAAGTGTATGAACCCAAGTCATAAAGTAGACCAAGAACAGGGAACACAAAAAGGTAAAACATACTTGACAAGTAATAAAATTAGAAAATGTATGTGGAAAATATAAAGCACCATACAAACACATAATGCCACCTATTAAATTCAGCAATTTAAATACACTTAAAATGTTCTCCTTTCTCTCCTTAAAATTTTGCCTAGCCAAAGTCAACAGTCTCCAGTCTCAAACAACACATACACATGTGTGATACACTTCTGTAATGAATCCATTTCTGAAAATGAGCCTTATGTCAAGTCACCATACAGGCAATAAGGTAAACAGCAATTAGCTTTTGTCCTCCATCCTCCCCTTTCCTCTAACTTAAAAAAGTAACCCAGGACGCCTGGGGGGCTCAGTCAGTTGAGTTTCCGACTGCAGCTCAGGTCATGATCTCACACTTCACGGGTTCAAACCCCGTGCCGGGCTCTGTGCTGATGGCTCAGAGCCCGGAGCCTGCTTCAGATTCTGTGTCTCCCTCTCTCTCTGCCCCGACCCCGCTCTACTCTCTCAAAAATAGACATTAAAAATATATTTAAAAAATTTAAAAAGTTTTAAAAAGAAGTAACCCATCACAGAGCTCAGGAATTAAGAAAATGAGGTATAAAAGGAAGCTCATAGTCCTGTATACCTGCTTTTGAGACAAGGACCCATGTGAAACAGCTTGAGGTGACTAGGGTGGAGAGATAATCAACAGAGAGAGACCAAGCAGCATTAAAATATCTTGATTTTTCAAGGGACTCATTCATTCAATAAACATTAAGCAGTAGGGAAAGTTAGGTAATGAAAAGAAAGGGAAAGGAATAAGAAGGTGAACACAGTGAACTACTTTTCTATTTATAACTTACTTTAAATTTGGGTCTGATGCAGTATTAAAAAACAATTTAGGTTTTGATTTTAGGTTATATTTTAGGTTATGAGAGAAGTCTGTTTTAACTCATAAAAGAAGTTGTACATGATCCCTATAAAACTGTAGGTCAAATAGCATAGGTTAGAGGTTCACCATCAAATGAGAGAATGCAGGGGTGTCTGGGTGGCTCAGTCAGCTAAGTGTCCAACTCTTGATTTTGGCTCAGGTCGTAATTTCACGGGTTCTTGGTATGGAGCCCTGAGTCGGGCTCCACGCTGACAGTGCAAAGCCTGCTTGCAATTCTCTCTCTCCCTGGCTCTCTGCCCCTCCACCGCTCATGTGCCCACGCTCTCTTGCTTTCTCTCAAAATATATAAATAGTTTTTAAACAAGAGAATGCATATCAAGAGGACAACACAGTGCTGACCGAGCACATAGAAAATGCTCAAAACTTGTTAGCAATTATTATCACATAAGATTAATACAATCTCCTCCTATTTTACTTTGTAAACATTTTATTTATGCATGTAAGCTGTGCCTTTTCAAGAAATTTAGATTTGGTAAAAAAGAAAAACATGCACTGACCATGGTCAGAAGTCCTAAGACCTAAGTTCTAATTTGGGTATTAATTGGTTGAGTGACCCAAAACAAAATTCCCTCAGTCTCAGATTCCTTACTTTGAATTAGTAAAGAGTACAAATAGACTAAGAGGAGGAGACATTCCCTAAAGAATTGATTTGTAGCAATTAAGAAATCATTTATGCAACATGACTTTTCAGCAATTCCTTTATATTACACATTTATAATTTTTGCTATAATTTCTGATTTCTGGTAGCTCTGTTTTATAGAATTCTCCTTCACAGCCACGTAGCCTCTTCTCAAACAGAAAAACGAGAGCCATAGCTATAATCACCAAGTTAGTAAATAATGTCAAAGAAAAAAACCAGAGATGCTAAACCTAGTGAAGTCTACCAGACTTTGTACAATCTTAGACCTAGAAAAACTGGACAAGATTTTTCCTGTTAGTTTTGCTTAGAAATCACATTTTAGGAAAATATCATCTGATCTATTCATGTAACATATATATTACTTGCAGAGCCCAACTCAGGGCTTGACCTTACAACCCTAAGATCAAGACCTGAGCTAAAATCAACCAACTGAGCCACTGAGGCACCCCTCAAGTAATATTTCTTAAAGGAGAGTGGACACAGATAAAAAAACAATGTGTATCAACTTTATAAGGAATAGCCTTTATTATTATCTCTACTGTTGCCTGAGGTCTAGCCAGAAGTAAAGCCTTTAAGAGCCTGACTGGCAGAAGTCCAAGCCTGATTATTAATGACACTGAGTTCTCTTCTAGTCTTCCTTCTTGTTCCCTTAGTTGACCATGATGACTGACATGACAATAACTACTCTGGCATGACATTAGGTTTCCAAAATGGGGTTCTCCTTTTACAGTTTTACTATTAAGGGCTGGGAGGGAGGGAAAATGGCAGTGAAAAACAATCTCGTATCTCTCTATATAGTTCTCATTTGGAAAAATGGGCACATTCTGGTCTTAACACTTCCACAGAGACCTTGGATTCTAGTAGGGAGATGTGATATGCTTAGCCGACCCTCTCTACCACTGCTGCTCTGGTCCAAGTTTACAACACCCCTCACCTAGGCTCCTGCAATAATAGCCTCTGAACTGTTTCTTCTGCTCTTTTCCCCATAGTCCAACACATATTACCCTTTCCTCAAAACCCTCCAATGGCATCCTAACATACTTCTAATAAAATCTAGAATCCTTACCATGGCCAAGCATGCATGCATGCTTGGTACTATCTGTAAGCAGACTAATAAAAGATAAAAAGATTGAACTAACATTTGAGTTGCCACTCACTCAAGAGACGGAACTTGCCATTTGAGTCCAACCAAATAAACTGCTTGTGAAAACTAAAGTATCAATACTTCACAGAGAAATAAAACAAAATCCAGTCTTCACAATGTAATATTCACAATGTACAGAGTTTAATACAAAACTGTGCGATGTACCAAGAACCAGAAAAACATGACCTTCAAGAAAAAAGAAAAATCAATGAAAGCAAAACCCCAAATGTTGGAATCAGCAAAGGTGTTAAAGTAGCTATTATAACTATGCTCAATAAAATGTACTCAGAATGGAAAAAAAAAAGGGAGGAAATCTCATCAGGGAAATGGAAACTATTACTTTAAAAACATGGATATTCTGGAACTGGAAAATATAATATTTGCAATTTAAAATTGACTGGATGAGCTTAAGTGTAGAGATGACACAAAAGTTTGTGAACATGATGATAAATCAAGAGAAATTATCAAAATTGCAGAACAGAAAAAAAGATTAAAAAAAATGAATAGAGACACTAAGAACTGTGGGATGGAATCAAAATGTCTAATATTCACAGGGCATCTGGGTGGCTCAGTCGATTGAACATCTGACTCTTGATTTCAGTTCAGGTTATCATCTCATAATTCATGAGATCAAGCCCCACATCAGACTCTGCACCGACAGTGCAAAGCCTGCTTGGGATTCATTCATTCTCATTCTCATTCTCATTCTCATTCTCTCTCTCTCTCTCCCTCCCTCCCTCCCTCCCCTCTCTCCCTCCCTCCCTCCCTCCCTCTGCCTCTCCCCAGCATGCGTATGCATGCTCTCTCACTCTCTCAAAATAAATAAATATTTTTAAATGTCTAATATACATATAATGAAGCCCCCAAAGGAGAGGAGGAAAAGAATGGGGCAGAGAAATATACCTGAATAGATAATGACATAAAAATTTTCCAATATATGAAGAAAAAATAAATTGACAGATTTAAGAAGCTTAGTGAACCCCAGTCAGAACACAAATAGAAGAAAACCATGCCAAGGCATATCATACTCAAAGCACTGAAAACTAAATATAAAGTCTTGAAAGCAGCCAGAGGAAAAGAACATGTTCCATATAGGAAAACAAAAATTTGAAGACCACTGACATACCATCAGAAACAAGGGAGACCTGAAAACAGTGGAACATCTTTAAGACGCATGAAAGTGGTGGTCCCCAACCCAGTAGGGAGTTTTTCTCAAAGGACTAGCTTTCAAATCCTTTGACATAATACTTATTCCCCACACAGGGCACCTGGATGGCTGGGTCCATTGAGTGTCAGACTTGATTTTGGCTCAGGTCATGTTCTCACAGTTCCTGAGACTGAGCCCTACATCGGGCTCTGCACTCAGTGTGGAGCCTGCTTGAGATTCTCTCTCTCTCCCTCTGCCATTCTCTCCCACTTGCACTCCCTCTCTCTCTCTAAAATTTTAAAAAAAAATTAATACTACTCTCCACTTCCATTAGACATTCTTAGTTATTAAGCTCCCAGAGCTAATGAACCTGATTCAACTGTTTACAAAACAGGCAAGAGACAGAGCAGTCACCCACCACCACCACCTCTGTTCAGCAGCCCCGCCCCATTCTGACAAGTCAGCTACTTCAACTAGTGGCACTTGCCCCATCTCTCTGGGTGGAGTCTAGTCACCTTGCCCAGGCCCTTTCCCATTTGAACTGAAGAGAATTAAATCTTTTGGGGCAAGAGTGTCAAAGGATGGTGGTAAAGATCACATTTGCTTTAAGCCGGATCCAATGTAGTTTCCCCTTTGTCATCTAAATAATAGACAAGTATGAGGAATTTGACAAATCCCAGAAGGCACCCCTAAGACAATCCCTCTCTACTCAAAAACCTAGTGCTCAATACATTTCATAGCCCACAAATATTTACCATTTATGCCTAATGCTTAGGTGAGAACCTGAGCACAAGGGAAGCACAAATTGCCCCTCAATTTCTGAAATGATATGTGTGGGTTCCTAGATTAATTCAAATATGCTGATTTGAAATCATTTTCCCTTAAGGATTGGAATCTGACAGATTGCCTGGGAACCACCCTACTGCTAATTTTATAAAGACCCGTTAATGATAACATAATGAATTGGGTACATCTGCATCCTGGGTAGGAAAACTACTCTGCAACGTCTCATAACGGTGCCATTTCTCCACAGGGGAGAGAGAGAGCTGCGAGTCCCTCCTAGTATTGATACCTGGTAGTGTTGGCTCTGTGCCCAAGAGGTCAGCAATTCAACCACTGCCCCCCAAAAAACCTGCCTCTCTTAAACAGAAAGAACAGGCAAAATATTTAGAGAATACAGTGAATTCTCCAGCTTAAAAATGTTTCCTCTTTTTCAGAAGAACTAGGAAAAAAACTGGTATCATGAGTATGGGCAAGCTATTCAGAATGGCCCCCCATTTGGAAAGTTTCTGGCACTTTCCAACTAGGCATTGTATTATTGCAATGAGCTGCCCAGTAATCAAAGAGGAGTACTTATTTCCCACCAGAGCTAAAAGAGAGGATTAGTTCTGGTAAGTTCTCTAACTAATTTCAGTCATTGTTAACAGGGTGGCATCAGCTTCTCTACATCCCTATCAAATTCAAAGAAAACTCAGGAAAAAAGGAAAACCAAGGCTGCTTTATTATTCTATTTGAGCAGCATCCACCTTTCACAGAACAAACGCTTTTTTCTTTTTAATTTCAATGACATTTAAGAAGCTGTAACTGAGAAAGAAAAAAGTGAAATTTATTTGGAAAGAAATCTTATAAAGAAATCTCCCTATTTATAACACTTTTCTTAATATACAAGATAAATTCTGGGATCAAAAGTTTTTAGAACACTACACAGTCTCTGAAGAGCCTCAGAGTATAAATTCAACTAAATAAAAGAAAAGAAAAGATGAGCAGTGGTGGTAAGCACATAGCAGCAGTAATAAGAAAGACAATTTTAAAGATTTGTACAGGAGAAAGCAAGTAATAAGAGCTGTTATGCAGAGGATACAAGAAGCCTTTATCAGTGAAGTGAGTTAACCCTGTCCACAACATAGACAGATATCCATACTGCCTCCCATCTTCTTGGACATGAAAGGGTAAGTAGGAATCAAAAAATTATTAGGCACCTTTCTAGATTCCTTACTTGTATTATTTTATTTTTCTGTTTAACCCATAAGTCAAAGAAGTTAATTAACTCATCAAAGATCCAAAAGGACTACTTAATCCCAGGTCTATATTAATCCAAAACTCATACTGCCCTAACATTATACCATGCTGCTGCTTAGAAAATACTTCACATGAATTAGTTTCTTGATATAAATTTTCAAAACACTGGTCTAGTCCAAACATTCCCCTTCAGACAAGTTCTTCCTAAAAATTACACTAATTTTCTTAAGCAAGCTTTTGGCAATGGATGGCCCACCAGAACTTTTGCCTATCTTTGCTACCTTTTTCTGGAAAGTCTATGCCACGGGGTAAGTGGTTGGAACTTTGTTTGCTTATGACTTGCTCTAAGGCCTCACATTTAAGATAAATGGGTAATCTGCTAAGGCCAAATTTATGTCAGAAGGTGGATAAACAAAGTACTCAGAACTAAAGCCCTATTCTACATAACAGATTATTTTTCCTGTAAAATACAGCATCCAAGTCAACAGATAAAGTAAAGAATCTGAGAAAGAACCTGTAAGAGACCATAGAAAAGGTGCAGGATCTCCAACTCCCAAATATTTCAAACCCCCAACTCTAATCCTTCAAAAGACTTCTGTAATATCCTGATAAAGAAATGGGTCTTCCTGCTAAAACAGGGAGGTGATTAAAAATGCAGCTTCTGGAATCAGACACTAAAGCTCAGCTTGTCCTTTATTAATCATGACCTTGGGCAGAACAGTTAATCTCTCGAAGCCTTAGTTTCCATAGATATAAAGTGAAGAGACCATAATAATGTAAGTTCTATAAATCCTAAATTCTATAAACCCTGAAATCACAGGTGCTTACTAATAGCTCTGTCATCATCATTCTCATCAACATGTTTGTTATGACACAGAAAACATCAATGGGGTAACTGAAGGGCTTTTGTAAACCTTCATGAGGCCAGTATGGATTTCAGTTTTGGAGAGTCTTAGGAGATTTAGAGGAAGTGAGTAGCAGAAATGGAACTGGCAAGGCCTGAAAGGACTGAAAAAGAAGCAAGCAGAAATTCCATGGGGAAAGGAAATCTGTATGGGGGGGAAAAAGTGTATCTATAAAGATACACTTTATATATATTTGGAAAAAGGATTAAGGAGTAAAATGCTATCTCATGCAGTAAAACAAACTGCTTTTTTCTATTACCATAATAGGGACGCCAATGTCGGGCCACAGAAGGTCCTCTGACGGTAGCTTGGGAGAATTCCATACCACCACGACCTTGTTCAGGTAAGGGAGGCCATTCAGTCTCTCTAAAGAGTTCATAAGCACTTCCTCCCTCTCATAAGTCAACATCACCACCGTGAACTGCTCTCGTGGAACGTTGCCTCCAAGTGCCGCCTGAAACTCCTTGCCAGAACCCCCAGCTCCACCACCAATAGGCCGAAATCCAGTCCCCGAGCCCAAGAATTTGGCCTCTGAGGGCAATACAGGGTCAAAGGGTGTGTGGGGGAACAGATGGAAAGGCCCTGGAGCAGAGTTCCAGCTGCGGTAAAAATCAGTGACAGTCAAAGTAAAGTTGCGGAGGTATTTGGGTGAGGCATAAGGCGGCTCCGTTTCCACTGGCCCCAGGTCCAGATCCCCATTGTCGGCCATGTTAGGGTCCGTTCCAGCCGCCTTGCCTGAACGATGGGGGATCTCAGCTGCCGCCTCTTCCCGGATGGGAGCAGCTGGGATCTGTATGCGAGTCCTAATCATAGCCAGCACGGTATTAAAAATACTGTCAGCGGTTGAGAAGTACGTCTCCCAGAGAAAGCGGCCTTGCCGCCTCATAGCCAGCAGATCACTATCTGAGAGGCTTCGTAACAGAAAATGAACCTCGGTAACACGTGGCTTGGGCACCACCAGGGCTGCCTCATTCCACTGCAGCATGTCCTGGTAGGGAAGCTGGACTTGCTCCCCCAGCACAACTGGGACAGCACCAACTTCCAGGGCTTCAAAGAGCCGTGTTGCACACCCAGATGAAATAACCAAGTGAGGGTCCCCAGGAGTGATAATGAGGGCAAAGGTGGAAAGCTTCAGTAATTCTAAGCGGTCCTCACGCTCCCCACACAGTGCCCACTCAGTAGGCAGACTGGGTTTAGGCTGGTTTTTGCAGGTAAATTCTACCAGGACCTGATCTAGCTTGCTGTCCTGTACAGCCTTTAAGGTGGCAATGATACGATCATCATAGTCGGCTGGAGGGTCACCCTCCATTTCTTCTTCAAAGGAGCGGGCCTCCTGAAGGCTGGATCTCAGTGATTCAATCTTCTCACCCTGGAAGGTGAAAAGATATTTCCGCTTAACTGGCACCTGTGGTGGGATTTCCATGAAATTGGGCTCTGACATGGCATGGACTAGTGGTGACACTACCAAGTCAAATCCAGGTCTGTACTGGGCAGCATAGAAAGTAGACTGGGCCACCATGGCCCGGCCTGTACTGACATTATATAGTAAATTCTGTGTATCTGACTTCCGCGACAGATTGATGATGACATGGTTGTGTCCATCTGTCCGCCAATGTGGTAGAGAATAGAGCTGCTTCTCAAGTTCAGCAGGCCGAAGTACTACTGGCTCCTGTATTTCTCCCACTAATATCACATAAAGGCAGGCAATGTCCGCATTTTCTGTAACATAAACGCTGGCTCGTGCTGTAGCCTGAAAAGCCTGCTTGACCAAAGGATCCAGGTAGCTGCCAAAGGCAAACTGGTCACTGTCATACACATAGACTGGAAAACCAGAGGTGAGAGGACAGCGAGAATAATCGAAACAATTGTGCAGCCGGCATCCCCGTATGACCTTTGGGGGAGGAAGACCGGCATCGTCCTTCTCTGGAAGCAATCGGATAGGCAAAGAAAGTTTGGGCTGATTTTGAGCCATCAGCTCTTTGTAAGAATGCTCAGTCTGGCTAATGACATTCTTGAGCTGAAGCAAGTCCTGCTTGGCATTCTCAATGCTCTTCTTACAGGCTTCAATCTTCAGATTCAGCTTGGCAATTTCACTGTTCAGCTCTTGCCGCTTGGCTTCCAGCTGCAAAAGCTCTTCGCTTACAGACTCACGAATCCGGCAAAGATCCAGCACATGCTTTACCTCGCATAGTTCATTACCAGCCCTTGGGCCAAAAATCCGCTTGCCTGCCTCATCAGCCTCATCCAGGGTGGTGAGATAATAGTGAGCAATAAGGGGGAAGAAAACCAGAATGATGAAGAGTGTGAAACTGAGCCACGTGAGTCGGATCCGGTTGGACCACCGTAACATACAGGTTTGACCTCCATTCCCCACTCCCCCATTCCGCAACATGGTATAGCCCGTCATGAGTTCCTGTGTGGCTCTTGCCCCCTCTAATCACGTTGGGTCACTCGCCATAACCATGAGTTTCTATTAGACGAACTCAATCTCTTTTCACTCAGACCTTTCTGTTAAGAGTTAGTGTGCTCCCTGTACAAGGCACCAAATAAAATGGAAATTTCATTTTCCTCAGCTGTAATTGAAATGGTCTCTGACCTTATTCCAGCAGATTTTAAGTTCTGGTTGCTGACCAAAGAACATGTCCTTAATCTTTACTGAATGGTAAAAGGTACCACATTGTTGATGAGATAAAAAGGAGAAGGTCCCTGATGATGAAACCCAGGAAAAATACCCTGGAATCAGACAGACTTTTTCAACTGCCATAGCTCTTGTTCCTTGGTTTTGCTGAGCAACAAATATGCATAGTTACTATTCACAGTTATAAAGTAGCTGGTTAGAACAGAAATGAATGTCACCCTCTTATCGATGTCCTTGCCAACAATGAGGCCTGCAAAAAAAAAAGAGAACCATGTAAGTCTTGAAAAGATTATGTGCGACAACCCCACCCTTCCCCAGTTTCTAGAAAATGCTTAAATCTGAAAAGGTAAAATAATAGTTGGAACACTGATGTGTGTCTCACAGAACATTTTAAGTTTGGTTCAGGTTGTCTTAGTATGGATATTTTACAGTATGGCTAATAAGAAATGGGTAAGCGTCCAAAAACAACTTCAGTTTTTATATACACATAGACACACCCTGTCCTCCAATTTAACAAGATACAGGGCAGAATTAGAGCTCTATAAAATGAAGATCAACAACATTTAACAGAGGGCAAAGATGTATGAGACAATTTGTTATTCTAAATGGAAAGAAACACCATCCTGTCCAGCCTTGATAGTCATGTTCATTCCTTAGTCATGTTTATTCCTAACATGAGCCTCCTTTTGAACCACTTAAAAAAAAAAAGACTCTGAAAAGCTCAAGGCTTTACAGTCAGAGTTGAAATTAATGGAAGAGAACTCTTTTGATCTTTACCCAGTAGTAGGTGCATTAATCCAGAGACAAAATGTATTTCCTAGTTTGCTTCTCATTTATCTTATGCTAGCAGACATCAAGTGTTCCTCTTTAAAATATAAATAGTAAAAAAAATAAAAAAAAATAAAAAAAAAATAAATAAATAAAATAAAATAAAATAAAATAAAATATAAATAGTAACTTGGTCTTTCAGAAAGACTACTATACTTAGAAATGTGGGGCATTATTTCTTCTCCTTTGGAGACAGATTTGCTTTCAAACCTTATACCTCAGTTTCCTAATCTCCCCAAATGGAGATAAGTATACTGAGACAGAAACAATATATTGTGTTGCTATGACAAGAAAGGACAGAGAATGTGAGAGTACTTTCAGCTAATAAATCTTGAAACAACATTCTCACTCCTGTTCATTTACCAACTTTACTATCGCAGGCTACAAAAGCTCTTCACTTGCTTTCATCTTGAACTCAACATATCTAGAACTGAATTCATAATATTCTACGCCAAAGAATATTCCCAATTCCTTTCATTTATTTCCTCCAGAAAGTATTTACCATACTCTTAACATGTCTAAAACATGCTCAGTATAACTACAGGAGAAGCGAGAATGCAAAATAATCTTCAACCTTGTGGAACCTCCTTTAACCTAAGAGATAAAATATAAACAAACAGCAAGGACACTACTACAGGGTAGTATAAGTAGCACATCACAGGTACTCAATCTTCTCTCTAGCTTCTATGCTTGTTAGAGGTGTAAAATTATTAGAGCTGGGATAGAATCACCTCTCCTTTAAATAAAAAAAGTTGCCAATGTTAATAAAAGGCTTGAGTAAGCAGAATAAGAGAATAATGACAACAAAAAACAAAAACTATTGATCACAAAAAAGCTTAAACTTGGAGGATCAAAAGTTGGATAATTAACAGCTAACCAAATATCCCAGAAAATGTAAGTCAATATTTCTAAAGCATTATCCTTTTAAATCAAATGTTAAAAATTTCTCTTCCTGTTTTCAAAAGAATATTCTCTACACCTTACAAACAAATTATAACAAAGAAAGAATTAAGTGGAAGAAAAAAAGGAATGCATAATCAAGGAAATTCAGTTGATTCATTCCCTCCTTACCATATGTTTCTGGATCCTTCCTTTCTCTAACTCATGCAGCATTTTACTTCAGTATATAATTTCTTAAAATAGTGAGCTCCAGGTCCAGGGCTTGCTCTCCTGATAGAAAATAGAAAAGTGACATGCTATTAGAAAAATACTCAATACTAAAGGCATTATTAAAGAATGTATTTACTGAAGGGGAAGATGCTGGGGGAGTACGAGGACCCCAGGCTCGCCTAGTCCCATGAACACAACTAGATAACTACCAAATCATCCTCAATACCCCAGAAATAAACCTAAAGGCTGGAAGAACAAACTCTACAACTAAAGGTAGAGAAGGCAGGAAGAGTGGACACATGGTTTGTGAGAGAAATGGATCCTGGCCACTGTGGTGGGTGGGGAGCCACAGAAGGGCAAGAGAGACCAGGACACAGGGAACACAAATTCCCATAGCAATTGGCTCGGAAAGCGAGAGGGGCCAAATGTCATGAATTCTTGCAATTGGTGGGGCTTAAAGCCTGGAGTTTAACAGACTAAGGGAGAGGCCAAAGGGCATTGGGACTATTCCTAGAGAGAAGGCAGGGCACAGTCAGTGGACTTTCAGTAGAAACATCAATCTGAAGAGCACCTGGAGCACACAGTGGGGAGGTTACCTGCTCATCCTAGAGCCTGGGTAGTATTTGCAGAGAGACCTCTCTGGGAACAATGGAACTGACCTGCACCACTTCTCTCCCCTGCACCTCAGCATAAGCACAGAGTCACCTGCAGGAACCAGCACACCGCTGACACTCCCTACCTAACTTGCTTACACCAAGCCCCCAACCCCTCAAGCTCAGGTGGAACTGCCCTCAATCCCAGCTCAGCAGGACCCCTACCCCAGGAGACTGGCATAACCCCCTGCCCACACCACATCTTCCAACCTGGGAGTTTTGCAGGGCCTTGGTTCAGGCAATAGTGGTAACAGGTCTCATTTCATAAGCAGACCAGAGCACATCTAGTTAGAACTCACCACATTCAGGCCAGAGATGAAACACTGCTCACTACAGACAAAGAAAGCCTCTGCAGACAACTGGCCTAAAGGATAAAGCGACCAGAACACAATAGCAGAGCACATGCAGCACACACTGAAGACACTCTCTGAAGTGCTAGGCCCTGGGGAACACGGGACACTACACTGCAGGGCACTACTAGATCTCTTCTTCATAAGGCCATTACCCTCAAGAACAGGAGACATACCTGACTTTCCTAACATAGAGAAACAGGACCAGAGAATTAGAAAAAATAAGAAGACAGAGGTATTTGTCCCAAATGAAAGAAGAGGAGAAAGCCACAGCCAGAGACATAAGTGAAACAGATATAAGTAACATGCCTGACAGAGAATCTAAAGTAATGATCCTAAAGATACTAGCTGGACTTGAGAAAAGAGTGGAAAGCATCACTGAGACCATTAACACAGAGATAAGGAATAACATAGCAGAGATAAAGGGCTCAATAAATGAAATTAAAAACACACTTGATGGAATGAACAGCAGGTTGGAAGAACCAGAGGAACAAATTAATGACATAGAAGACAGAGTGATAGAAAGTAATCAAGATGAACAAAAGAGAGAAAAGAAAACTACACAAAACAAGAACAGACTTAAGGAATTCAGTGACTCCATCAAACATAATACCATTGGTATTACAGTAGTCCCAAAAGAAGAAGAGAGAGAAAGGGGGCAAAAAATTTATTTGAAGAAATAACAGCTTAAAACTTCCCTAATATGGGGGAGGAAACAGATATCCAGATCCAGTAAGTACAGAGAACCCCCAACAAAATCAACAGAAGGCAATCCACACCAAGAGATATTGTAATTAGAATGGCAAAAGGTAGTGATAAAGAAAACACGTTTAAAGAAACAAAAGAAGGCAGTTACATACAAAGGAAACCACATAAGCCTATCAGTGGGTTTTCAGCAGAAACTCTGAAAGCCAAAAGGGAGTGGCATGATATATTCAGAGTGCCAAATGGGAGAAATCTACAGACAAGAATATGCTATCCAGCAAAGCTATCACTCAAAATAGAGGAAAGATAAAGTTTCCCAGACAAACAAAAAAATAAAGGAGTCTGTGACCATTAAACCAGCCCTGCAAGAAATATTAAAGAGGACTCTAAGTAGAAATGAAATATCAAAAGTGATAGTATGAAAGTAGGAAACAAAAGAGAAAAAAAATGAATATTTCTGTAAAAAAACAGTTAAGGAACTCACAAAGTAAAAGGATATATAACACCATATACCTAAAATGTATGGAGGAGGAGTAAAGAATGAATTCAAACTTAAACAACCATCAACTTAATATACACTGTTATATGCAGATGTTATATATAAATCTAATGGTAACCACAACTAAAAACTACTAATAGATATGCAAATAATAAAGAAAAAGGAATCCAAATATATCACTAAAGAAAACTAGTAAACCATGAGAGGGAAAGAGAAGAACAAATCAGAGAAAAACTTCAAAAATAACTGCAGAACAAGGAATAAAATGGCAATAAATACCTATCTATCAATAATTACCTTGAATGTAAATGGACTAAATGTTCCAGTCACAAGACATAGGTGACAGAATGAATTAAAAAACAAGACCCACCTATATGCTGCTTACATGAGATGCATTTTAGACCTAGACACGTGCAGACTGAAAGTGAAGGAATGGAAAAATATTTATCATGCAAATGGATGTCAAAAGAAAGCCAGAGTAGTATTCATATCAGACAAAACAGATTTTAAAACAAAGACTGTTAACAAGAGACAAAGAAGGTCACTACATAATAATAAAGGAGACAATCCAACAGGATGATATAACATTATAAATATTTATGCACCCAACATGAAAGCACCCAAATACATAAAACATTTTATAACAAACATGAAGGAACTAGTCAACAGTAATACAATAATAGTAGGGGACTTTACTTATTTATCTATCTAGTTATCTTTTTTTATTTATTTTTTTAACGTTTATTCATTTTTTGAGAGAGAGACAGAACGTGAGTAGGGGAGGGGCAGAGAGAGAGGGAGACACAGAATCTTAAGCAGACTCCAGGTTCTGAGCCATCAGCACAAAGCCCACACAGGGCTTGAACTCATGAACCATGAGATCATGACCTGGGTGATGTTGGACACTTAACCAGCTGAGCCACCCAGGTGCCCCTCTATTTATTTATTTTTAAAGCAAGCTCTGTGCCCAATGTGGGGCTTGAACTCACAACCCTGAGACCAAGGGTCACATGCTTTACCAACTGAGACAGCCAGGTGCCCCAATAATAATAGGGGACTTAACCCGACACTTATACCAGTTGACAGATCATCCAATCAGAAAATCAACAAGGAAAAAATGGCTTTGAATGACACATTGGATCAGGTGGACTTAATAGCTATATTAGAACATTCCATCCTAAAACAGTAGAATACATATTCTTTCAAAGTGCACATGGAACATTCTCCAAAACAGACCACATATTAGGCCACAAAATAGATCTCAACAAATTCGAAAAGATCAAAGTCATACCATGCATATTTTCTGACCACAACAGTATGAAACTAGAAATCAAACACACACACATAAAAAAAAAAAAAAAAAAAATCTGGAAAGAACACAAATACATGCAGGGTAAATAACATGCTACTAAGCAATGAATGGGTCAACCAAGAGTGCAAAGAAGAAATCAAAAAGTACATGGAAACAAATGAAAATGAAAACACAAGGGTCCCAAACCTTTGGGATGCAGCAAAAGCAGTTCTGAGAGAGAAGTTTACAGCAATACAGGTAACAACCCAACCTTAGATCTAAAGGAGCTAGAAAAAGAACAAACAAAACCCCCAAACAACAGGAGACAATACAGATTAGAGCAGAAATAAATGATAGAGAAACAAAAAAACAGTAGAAGAGATAAATAAACCAGCAGCTGGTTCTTTGAAAAGATCAACAAAATTCATAAACCTCTAGCCAGACTCATCAAAAAACAAAGAGAGGACTCAAATAAAATTATAAATGGAAAGAGGAAACATAACAACCAACACCACAGAAATACAAATAATTTCAAGAGAATATTATGAAAACCTAATGCCAACAAATTAGACAACCTAGAAGAAAGGGATAAAATCCTAGAAACAAATAACCTACCAAAACTGAGATAGGAATAGAAAATTTGAATAGACCTATTAGCAGCAAGGAGACTGAATCAGTAATCTAAAAAAAAAAAAAAAACCTCAAAGAATGAAAAGTCCACGATCAGACAGCTTCATAGGCAAATTCTACCAAACATGTAAAGAAGAGTTAATACCCATTATTCTCAAACTATTCCAAAAAGTAGAAGAGGAAGGAAAACTTCCAAATTAATTGTATGAGGCCAACATTACCCTGATACCAAAACCAGATAAAGACACCACAAAAAAAAAGAGAACTACAGGCCAATATCTTTGATGATGAATATTGATGCAAAAATCCCCAATAAAATACTAGTAAATAGAATCCAACAATACATTAAAAAAAACATTCACCATGATCAAGTGGGATTTATTCCAGTATACAAGGGTGGCTTAGTCTCTGCAAATCAATGTTATACATCACATAAATAAGAAAAAAGATAAAAACCATATGATCATCTCAATAGACACAGAAAAAATATTTGACAAAGTACAATATCTATTAATGATAAAAGTTCAACAAAATAGGTTTAGAGGGAACATACCTCACCATAATAAAGGCCATATATGAAAAAACTACAGTGAATATCATATTCAATGGGGAAAAACTGAAAGCTTTTCCCCTAAGGTCAAGAACAACACAAGGATGTGCACTCTCACCATTTTTATTCAACAGAGTACTGGAAATCCTAGCCAGAGCAATCAGACAACATAAAGAAATACAAGACATCCAAATTGGTAAGGAAGAAGTAAAACTCACTATTTTCAGATGACACGATACAGAAAACCCTAAAAATTCTACAAGAACCAATAAATGAATTCAGTAAAGTCACAAGATACAAAATCAAGGTACAGAAATCTGTTGCATTTCTATACACCAATAATAAAGCAACAGAAAGAGAAATTAAGAAAACAATCCCATTTCCAACTGCACCAAAATTAGTAAAATACCTAGGAATAAACCTAACCAAAGAAGTGAAAGACTTGTACTCTGAAAACTATAAAACACTGGTGAAAGAAACTGAAAATGACATAAAGAAATGGAAAGATATTCCCTGCTCATAGAGAAGAATATTATTAAAATGTCTATACTACCCAAAGCAATCCACACATTTAATGTAATTTCTATCAAAATACCAACACCATTTTTCACAAAGCTAGAACAAACAATCCTAAAATTTATATGGAAACACAAAAGACCCAGAATTGCCAAAGCAACTTTGAAAAAGAAAAACAAAGCTGGAGGTATCACAATTCCAGACTTCAAGTTACATTACAAAGCTGTAGTAATCAAAACAGTATGGTACTCACACAAAAACAGACACCTAGATCAATGGAACAGAATAGAAAACCCAGAAATGAACCCACAACTACATGGTCAACTAATCTTCAACAAAACAGGAAAGAATATCTAATGGGAAAAAGTCTCTTCAACAAATGGTGTTGGGAAAACTGGATAGCTATATGCAAAATATGAAACTGGAGGGGTGTCTGTGTGGCTCAGTCAGTTAAGCATCTGACTTTGGCTCAGGTCATGATCTCACGGTTCGTGAGTTTAAGTCCCGCATCAGTCTCTGTGCTGACACCTCAGAACCTGGAGCCTGCTTCAGATTCTGTGTCTCCTTCCCTGCCCATTCAGACTCTGTCTGTCTCTCAAAAATAAAGATTAAAAAAAAAATTTTTTTTAATGAAACTGGATCACTTCCTTATACCAAACACAAAAATAAACTCAAAATGGATTAATGAATGACCTAAATGTGAGACCTGAAACAATAAAAATCCTAGAAGAGAGCACAGGCAATAAGGTCTCTGTCATTGGCTGTTGCAACATTTTTCTAGATACGTCTCCTGAGGCAAGGGAAATAAAAGCAAAAATAAACTATTGGGACTACATCAAAATAAAAATCCTATGCATAGTAAATGAAGCAATCAACAAAACTAAAAGGTAACAGACAATCCAATTAAAAAATGAGAATAAATGAACAGACAGTTTTCCAAAGAAGACATACAGATGGCCAACAGACACATGAAAAGATAGATGCTCAATATCAATCACCATAGAATTTAACATTCAAAGAGAGACACCCTTTTAAGTGAAAAGGGATGCTATCAATAATTACACTGGAACAAGAGGCATAAATTAACACTCTTGAAGACAAATCATCCAGATATATAGTTACCTATTTGTGTGCTCTAAGAAGAGGGAATAAACCAAAACAATGAAATGTTAAAAAAAAAAAAAGTTCCTACCTTTTAGAAGTATATACTGAGATTTTTACAGAGAAAACAATTTATCTGGAATTTGCTTAAAAGTAAACAGGATGAATGAGGGTGGTGAAGAGTGTTTAGAAGTATAGATGAAACAAGATTAGCCGTGAGCTAACTGCTGTTGACACTGAATGATGGGGATACATGGGGATTTATTACACTATAGTCTGCATTTACATGTTTGTAATTTTTTTACATTTAGAACTCTCAAATATATTACACAGAGTCTAAACAAAACGTTTTTTTAAATGTCATCTGGAGACTGGCTACACTTAATCTAATACTGCTAGTGCTACCAACTTATATGAACACAGGTAGGAAAAAAAAACAAAAGTTCTAATGGGAACCAATAATTCAATAATGATTCAAAAGAATTTCTTCCAATTAAGTTCCATCTCTTTTATTGGAATAAAGCAAAACTGTCATCAATGTCCAGGAGCATAAAACGTTCTTTCCTAAACAGCTAATTAAATTATTGCAAGCACAAAAGAAAAAGAAAACCCCCAGAGTCTCCTCTGTCATTCTCTGGAAAATGGCAATGAAGTTATTAGGATCTAGAAATAAATGTCAATGAAACACTGATAAGAAGCAATCTCCAGAGTTGTTTTTTTTTAATCCAACTACAATATAACCTGCCTTATTCTTTACCATCTGCCCCAGCAGTGAATGCCTAACTTGTCAGCCTGCTTTAAAATTTTCTTAAATCTTTTTTTTTTTTTGAGAGAGAGCGAGAGAGAGCGAGAGAGAGAGCGAGAGAGAGAGAGAAACCATAAGTGGGAGAGGAACAGAGAGAGGGAGAGAGAGGGAGACACAGAATCCGAAGCAGGTTCCCAGGTCTGAGCTGTCAGCACAGAGCCTGACACAGGGCTCGAACTCACCAACCGTGAGATCATGATCTGAGCAGAAGTTGGACACTTAACCAACTGAGCCACACAGGCACCCCTTAGCCTGCTTTTACAATGCATTCTACACACAGCAACCAGAATCATCATTTTAAAAACATGAATTAGAATTTTTTTTAATGTTCATTTATTTTTGAGAGAGAGACAGAGTGCAAGCAGGGAAGGGGCAGAGAAAGAGGAAGACATAGAATCCGAAGCAGGCTCCACCTAGGCTCCAAGCTGTCAGCACAGAGCCCGATCCCATGAACTGTGAGATCATGACCTGAAGTGAAGTTGGACGTTTAACTGACTGAACCAGCCAGGTACTCCAAAACATGAATTAGAATATTGGTGGTTCAAGAGGGCAGTGTAGGAAGACCATGAATTCACCTCCTACCAAGGACACACTGAATCTATTCCTACATATAAAGCAATTCGTCCTGAAGAAGAATCGAGGGCTGACTGAACAGCTTCTACACAACAAACAATGGAGGGAACACACACAGAAAGGGGTAGGAAACAGAGACACTGTAATGACAGGAACCCCACCCACAAAACATCAAGCTGCAGTAGGGAGGAATGTTACTGAGGGGCCTGTGCACTGACTCATGTACCCCAGGTCACAGTGAGAAAACAGTGATTTAAAGGGCAACTACACAACAAGTGAGGGAAATTCATTTACTAACTCCTGAGCATACACCATACAGGAGGGAAACTGCTCGAGCTCTGTGGAGTCAGAGGCACCAGTGAGTCCTTCCACCTTCATAGTTTGAACAAGAGCAAGGTCCAGGTGCTCTAGCTGACCTGCTAGGGCCTCCCCAGCACATCCCAGACTCCCAACCCACACTAGCTCCAGCCGTTCCACCAACGCAGCTCCTGTGTAACACGCTGCATGCATCCTTTGGCCCATGCTCACTCCAACTGGCCTTATAAGAAATGTTAAGGAGTCTTGGGGGGTTCCGGAAGATGGCGGCGTAGGAGGACGCGGGGCTCACAACGCGTCCTGCCGATCACTTAGATTCCACCTACACCTGCCTAAAGAACCCAGAAAACCGCCAGAGGATTAGCAGAAGGGAGTCTCCGGAGTCAAGCGCAGACTAGAGGCCCACGGAAGAGGGTAGGAAGGGCGGCGAGGCGGTGCGCGCTCCACGGACTGGCGGGAGGGAGCCGGGGCGGAGGGGCGGCTCGCCGGCCAAGCAGAGCCCCCGAGTCTGGCTGGCAAAAGCGGAGGGGCCGGACAGACTGTGTTCCGACAGCAAGCGCGACTTAGCGTCTGGGAGGTCATAAGTTAACAGCTCTGCTCGGAAAGCGGGAAGGCTGGAGGACAAAGGGAGGGAGAGCTGCTGAGCCCCCGGACGGCAGAGCTCAGCTTGGCGGGGAACAAAGGCGCCAGCGCCATCTCCCCCGCCCACCCCCCAGCCAAAATCCCAAAGGGAACCAGTTCCTGCCAGGGAACTTGCTCGCTCCGCGCAAACACCCAACTCTGTGCTTCTGCGGAGCCAAACCTCCGGCAGCGGATCTGACTCCCTCCTGCTGCCACAGGGCTCCTCCTGGAGTGGATCACCTAAGGAGAAGCGAGCTAAGCCTGCCCCTCCACCCCCCGTGCACCTTGCCTACCCACCCCAGCTAATACGCCAGATCCCCAGCAACACAAGCCTGGCAGTGTGCAAGTAGCCCAGACGGGACACGCCACCCCACAGTGAATCCCGCCCCTAGGAGAGGGGAAGAGAAGGCACACACCAGTCTGACTGTGGCCCCAGCAGTGGGCTGGGGGCAGACATCGGGTCGGACTGCGGCCCCGCCCACTAACTCCAGTTATACACCACAGCACAGGGGAAGTGCACTGCAGGTCCTCACCACGCAAGGGACTCTCCAAAATGACCAAACGGAAGAATTCCCCTCAGAAGAATCTCCAGGAAATAACAACAGCTAATGAACTGATCAAAAAGGATTTAAATAATATAACAGAAAGTGAATTTAGAATAATAGTCATAAAATTAATCGCTGGGCTTGAAAACAGTATACAGGACAGCAGAGAATCTCTTGCCACAAAGATCGAGGGACTAAGGAACAGTCACGAGGAGTTGAAAAACGCTTTAAACGAAATGCAAAACAAAATGGAATCCACGATGGCTCGGCTTGAAGAGGCAGAGGAGAGAATAGGTGAACTAGAAGATAAAGTTATGGAGAAAGAGGAAGCTGAAAGAAAGAGAGATAAAAAAAATCCAGGAGTATGAGGGGAAAATTAGAGAACTAAGTGATACACTAAAAAAAAATAATATACGCATAATTGGTATCCCAGAGGAGGAAGAGAGAGGGGAAGGTGCTGAAGGGGTACTTGAACAAATTATAGCTGAGAACTTCCCTGAACTGGGGAAGGAAAAAGGCATTGAAATCCAAGAGGCACAGAGAACTCCCTTCAGACGTAACTTGAATCGATCTTCTGCACGACATATCATAGTGAAACTGGCAAAATACAAGGATAAAGAGAAAATTCTGAAAGCAGCAAGGGATAAACGTGCCCTCACTTATAAAGGGAGACCTATAAGACTCGTGACTGATCTCTCCTTTGAAACTTGGCAGGCCAGAAAGGCTTGGCACGATATCTACAGTGTGCTAAACAGAAAAAATATGCAGCCGAGAATCCTTTATCCAGCAAGTCTGTCATTTAGAATAGAAGGAGAGATAAAGGTCTTCCCAAACAAACAAAAACTGAAGGAATTTGTCACCACGAAACCAGCCCTACAAGAGATCCTAAGGGGGATCCTGTGAGACAAAGTACCAGAGACATCACTACAAGCATAAAACATACAGACATCACAATGACTCTAAACCCATATCTTTCTATAATAACACTGAATGTAAATGGATTAAATGCGCCAACTAAAAGACATAGGGTATCAGAATGGATAAAAAAACAAGACCCATCTATTTGCTGTCTACAAGAGACTCATTTTATTTTATTTTTTTTTATTTTTATTTTTTTTTAATATATGAAATTTACTGTCAAATTGGTTTCCATACAACACCCAGCGCTCATCCCAAAAGGTTCCCTCCTCAATACCCATCACCCACCCTGCCCTCCCTCCCACCCCCCATCAACCCTCAGTTTGTTCTCAGTTTTTAACAGTCTTACAAGAGACTCATTTTAGATCTGAGGACACCTTTAGATTGAGAGTGAGGGGATGGAGAACTATTTATCATGCTCCTGGAAGCCAAAAGAAAGCTGGAGTAGCCATACTTCTATCAGACAAACTAGACTTTAAATTAAAGGCTGTAACAAGAGATGAAGAAGGGCATTATATAATAATCACAGGGTCTATCCACCAGGAAGAGCTAACTATTATAAATGTCTATGCGCCAAATACCCGAGCCCCCAGATATATAAAACAATTACTCATAAACATAAGCAACCTTATTGATAAGAATGTGGTCATTGCAGGGGACTTTAACACCCCACTTACAGAAATGGATAGATCATCTAGACACACAGTCAATAAAGAAACAAGGGCCCTGAATGATACATTGGATCAGATGGACTTGACAGATATATTTAGAACTCTGCATCCCAAAGCAACAGAATATACTTTCTTCTCGAGTGCACATGGAACATTCTCCAAGATAGATCATATACTGGGTCACAAAACAGCCCTTCATAAGTTTACAAGAATTGAAATTATACCATGCATACTTTCAGACCACAATGCTATGAAGCTTGAAATCAACCACAGGAAAAAGTCTGGAAAACCTCCAAAAGCATGGAGGTTAAAGAACACCCTACTAACGAATGAGTGGGTCAACCAGGCAATTAGAGAAGAAATTAAAATACACATGGAAACAAACGAAAATGAAAATACAACAATCCAAACGCTTTGGGATGCAGCGAAGGCAGTCCTGAGAGGAAAATACATTGCAATCCAGGCCTATCTCAAGAAACAAGAAAAATCCCAAATACAAAATCTAACAGCACACCTAAAGGAAATAGAAGCAGAACAGCAAAGGCAGCCTAAACCCAGCAGAAGAAGAGAAATAATAAAGATCAGAGCAGAAATAAACAATATAGAATCTAAAAAAACTGTAGAGCAGATCAACGAAACCAAGAGTTGGTTTTTTGAAAAAATAAACAAAATTGACAAACCTCTAGCCAGGCTTCTCAAAAAGAAAAGGGAGATGACCCAAATAGATAAAATCATGAATGAAAATGGAATGATTACAACCAATCCCTCAGAGATACAAACAATTATCAGGGAATACTATGAAAAATTATATGCCAGCAAATTGGACAACCTGGAAGAAATGGACAAATTTCTAAACACCCACACTCTTCCAAAACTCAATCAGGAGGAAATAGAAAGCTTGAACAGACCCATAACCAGCGAAGAAATTGAATCGGTTATCAAAAATCTCCCAACAAATAAGAGTCCAGGACCAGATGGCTTCCCAGGGGAGTTCTACCAGACATTTAAAGCAGAGATAATACCTATCCTTCTCAAGCTATTCCAAGAAATAGAAAGGGAAGGAAAACTTCCAGACTCATTCTATGAAGCCAGTATTACTTTGATTCCTAAACCAGACAGAGACCCAGTAAAAAAAGAGAACTACAGGCCAATATCCCTGATGAATATGGATGCAAAAACTCTTAATAAGATACTAGCAAATCGAATTCAACAGCATATAAAAAGAATTATTCACCATGATCAAGTGGGATTCATTCCTGGGATGCAGGGCTGGTTCAACATTCGCAAATCGATCAACGTGATACATCACATTAACAAAAAAAAAGAGAAGAACCATATGATCCTGTCAATCGATGCAGAAAAGGCCTTTGACAAAATCCAGCACCCTTTCTTAATAAAAACCCTTGAGAAAGTCGGGATAGAAGGAACATACTTAAAGATCATAAAGGCCATTTATGAAAAGCCCACAGCTAACATCATCCTCAACGGGGAAAAACTGAGAGCTTTTTCCCTGAGATCAGGAACACGACAGGGATGCCCACTGTCACCGCTATTGTTTAATATAGTGCTGGAAGTTCTAGCATCAGCAATCAGACAACAAAAGGAAATCAAAGGCATCAAAATTGGCAAAGACGAAGTCAAGCTTTCGCTTTTTGCAGATGACATGATATTATACATGGAAAATCCGATAGACTCCACCAAAAGTCTGCTAGAACTGATACATGAATTCAGCAAAGTTGCAGGATACAAAATCAATGTGCAGAAATCAGTTGCATTCTTATACACTAACAATGAAGCAACAGAAAGACAAATGAAGAAACTGATCCCATTCACAATTGCACCAAGAAGCATAAAATACCTAGGAATAAATCTAACCAAAGATGTAAAAGATCTGTATGCTGAAAACTATAGAAAGCTTATGCAGGTAATTGAAGAAGATATAAAGAAATGGAAAGACATTCCCTGCTCATGGATTGGAAGAATAAATATTGTCAAAATGTCAATACTACCCAAAGCTATCTACACATTCAATGCAATCCCAATCAAAATTGCACCAGCATTCTTCTCGAAACTAGAACAAGCAATCCTAAAATTCATATGGAACCACAAAAGGCCCCGAATAGCCAAAGTAATTTTGAAGAAGAAGACCAAAGCAGGAGGCATCACAATCCCAGACTTTAGCCTCTACTACAAAGCTGTCATCATCAAGTCAGCATGGTATTGGCATAAAAACAGACACATAGACCAATGGAATAGAATAGAAACCCCAGAACTAGACCCACAAACGTATGGCCAACTCATCTTTGACAAAGCAGGAAAGAACATCCAATGGAAAAAAGACAGTCTCTTTAACAAATGGTGCTGGGAGAACTGGACAGCAACATGCAGAAGGTTGAAACTAGACCACTTTCTCACACCATTCACAAAAATAAACTCAAAATGGATAAAGGACCTGAATGTGAGACAGGAAACCATCAAAACCTTAGAGGAGAAAGCAGGAAAAGACCTCTCTGACCTCAGCCGTAGCAATCTCTTACTCGGCACATCCCCAAAGGCAAGGGAATTAAAAGCAAAAGTGAATTACTGGGACCTTATGAAGATAAAAAGCTTCTGCACAGCAAAGGAAACAACCAACAAAACTAAAAGGCAACCAACGGAATGGGAAAAGATATTTGCAAATGACACATCGGACAAAGGGCTAGTATCCAAAATCTATAAAGAGCTCATCAAACTCCACACCCGAAAAACAAATAACCCAGTGAAGAAATGGGCAGAAAACATGAATAGACACTTCTCTAAAGAAGACATCCGGATGGCCAACAGGCACATGAAAAGATGTTCAACGTCGCTCCTTATCAGGGAAATACAAATCAAAACCACACTCAGATACCACCTCACGCCAGTCAGAGTGGCCAAAATGAAGAAATCAGGAGACTATAGATGCTGGAGAGGATGTGGAGAAACAGGAACCCTCTTGCACTGTTGGTGGGAATGCAAATTGGTGCAGCCGCTCTGGAAAGCAGTGTGGAGGTTCCTCAGAAAATTAAAAATAGACCTACCCTATGACCCAGCAATAGCACTGCTAGGAATTTATCCAAGGGATACAGGAGTACTGATGCATAGGGGCACCTGTACCCCAATGTTTATAGCGGCACTCTCAACAATAGCCAAATTATGGAAAGAGCCTAAATGTCCATCAACTGATGAATGGATAAAGAAATTGTGGTTTATATACACAATGGAATACTACGTGGCAATGAGAAAAAATGAAATATGGCCTTTTGTAGCAACATGGATGGAACTGGAGAGTGTGATGCTAAGTGAAATAAGCCATACAGAGAAAGACAGATACCATATGGTTTCACTCTTATGTGGATCCTGAGAAACATAACAGAAACCCATGGGGGAGGGGAAGGAAAAAAAAAAAAAAAGAGGTTAGAGTGGGAGAGAGCCAAAGCATAAGAGACTGTTAAAAACTGAGAACAAATTGAGGGTTGATGGGGGGTGGGAGGGAGGGCAGGGTGGGTGATGGGTATTGAGGAGGGCACCTTTTGGGATGAGCACTGGGTGTTGTATGGAAACCAATTTGACAGTAAATTTCATATATTAAAAAAAAAAAAAAAAAAAGAAATGTTAAGGAGTCTTTAACTGGAAAAGAAAAGGCCATTACTAGAAATAGGAAAATCAATCATAACTACAATAAATAGTTAAGGGATACAAAAAAAAATGGGTGTAAAACATGAAGTCAAAAACATAAAATGTTGGGGGTGGGAGAGTACAAATGTAGTGCTTTTAGAATGCATTTGAACTTAAGTGACTAACAACTATGTATATAGGTCAATATATATGAACCTCACGGTAACCACAAACCAAAACCTACAAAAGATACACAAAAAATAAAGACAAAGGAACCCAAACATAACATTAAAGAAAACCATCAAACCACAAGAAAAGACACTAAGAAAAGAAGAAAGGAACAGAAGAGGGCTACAAAAACAACCATAAAACAATTAACAAAATGGCAATAAGTACGTATATATCAATAATTACTTTAAATGTAAAGAGACTTAACACTCCAATCAAAAGATAAAGTGTGAAAGGGAAAAAAAAGCCCCAATATGCTGCCTGTAAGAGACTCACTTCAGATCTAAAGACACACAAAAGCTCAGAGTAAAAAGATAGAAAAAGGCATTCCATGCCATGCAAACGAAAATGAAAAGAAAGCTGGAGTAGCAATATTTGTATCAGACAAACAGATTTTAAAACAAACATTGTAAAAAAACACAAAGAAGGACACTACATAACGATAAAAGGGTCAATACAAAATGAGGACATAACATGCATAAGTATTTATACATCTAACATAGGGGCACCTAAATATTAAAAACAAGTATTAATGGACATAAAGGGAGAAAGTGAAAATAATACAATAATAATAGGGAACATCAAACTCCCAATTACATTAATGCATAGATCCCCTAGACAGAAAATCAACAAGTAAACAAACATTGGCCTTAAACAACACATTGTACAGAAAGACTCAATAGATACATATACAAAACATTTTATCACAAACTGCAGGATACACTTTTTTTTCAGGTACACATGGAACATTCTCCCAGATAGATCACGTTAGGCCACAAAACGAGTCTCAATAAATTCAAGAAGACTGAAAATGTATCAAGCATTTTTTTCCAACTACTAACAGTATGAAACTAGAATTTAGTTACAATAAAACTAGAAATTCCAAAACACAAACATGTGGACACTAAATAATATGCTACTAAAAAATAAAACCAATGGATCTATGAAGAAATCAAAGAGAACATTTTAAAAATACCTTAACACAAATTAAAATAGAAACCCAACTTTCCAAAATCTATGGGACAAGCAAAATCAGTTCTAAAAGGAAGTTCACAGCAATGCAGGCCTCTCTCAAAACACAAACAGACAAAATCCCAAATTATAAATAATCTAAAAGAATTAAAAAAAGAAAAACAATGCCCAAAGTCAGTAAAAAGGAAAGAAATAATAAAGATCAGAGCAGAAATAAATGAAACAAAGATAAAGAACAGAAAAGATCAATAAAAAAAAGATCAATTAAAAGCTGGTTCTTTGAAAAGATAAACAAAATCAATAAACCTCTAGCCAGATTCAAGAAAAAAAGCACCCAAATGAATAAAATCAGAAATGAAAGAGAAGTTACAACTCACACCACAGAAATACAAAAGGATCATAAAAGACTTACAATTATACACCAACAAATTGGAAAGTATAGAAAAATAAATAAATTCCTAGAAACATAACCTTCCAACACTGAATAACAAAGAAACAAAATCTGAATAGACCAATTATAAGTAATGAAATTGGGTCAGTAATTTTAAAACTCCCCCAACAACAAAACTCCAGAACTGGATGGCTTTACACATGAATTCTACCACATAAAAAATATCTAGTACTGATCCTTCTCAAATTATTCCAAAAAACTTAAAGAAATAAGGAATGCTTCCAAACTCATTTTATGATGCCAGCATTACCCTGATACCAAAACCCAGAAAAATACACCACAAAAAGGAAGTAAATAACAGGATGATATCCTTGATAAATCCAGATGCACAAACTTTCAACAAAATATTAGCAAACTGAATTCAACAACACGTTAAAAAGGTTCACATACCATAATCACATGGGGTTTATTCCAGGAATGCAAAGATGGTTCAACATTCACAAATTAATCAACACAATACACCACATTAAATAAGCAAAGGATAAAATGCAGATGGTCATTTCAATAGATGCAGAAAAAGCATTTGACAAATGCTACATCCATTTATGATAAAAAAAAAAAACTCTCAACAAAATGGGCATAGAAGGAATGTACCTCAATGTAATAAAGGCCACATTTAACAAACCCATAGCTAGCATCACACTCAGTGGTGAAAAGCTGAGAGTTTTTCCTCTAAGATCAATAATAAGACAAGGATGCCCATTCTTGCCACTCATTCAACATAGCATTGGAAGTCCTAGCCACAGCAATTAGGCAAGGAAAAGAAATAAAAGGCATTCAAATGGAAAAAGAAGTAAAACACTATTTGCATATGATAAGATACCATATATATATATATATATATATATATACATATATATATATATATATACACACACATACACACACACACACACACACACACACACACACATAACCCTAAAGCCTCAACCAGCAAACCACTAAATGAATTCAGTTAAGCAGCAGGATACAAAATTAGCATACAAAAATCAGTAGCATTTCTATACACTAATAACAAGCGATTGTAAAGAGACATTAAGAAAATAATCCCATTTACAATTGCATAAGAAAACATAAAATGCCATTTTTAATCTTGCCTCTGCTCTCTGCTGATGTGCTGCACTGGGGGTTCTAGAATGGTAAGTAGTTCAGGATACACAGCCTCTTGGGCAACCAGGCCAGGGGTGAGTCTGAGGGTCCCATGACCTGAATGTGTGGAGGGCAGCAGCCTGGCCCAGACCACATTGTCCAGGAGACCTCAAGAGGTCCCCAAGAGGCTCCCAGTCTGTGTTCCCATGCCAGGATATGGGGAGGTTGGTTTGAGTACATTTTAGTTTACTCGTCATCAGCTGTATGCCAGGCAGAGATTTCTCTCATGCAAAAGAGAGAGACCTCACTGTATAACTGTCATGTATGCCTGCCCTATCACAGTGTGAAATCACGTCACCATTTAAGGTGCCATTTAAGGTTTAGATCTTGATAACTGCTTCAAGTTGTAAAACTCTGCAAAAATCAAATGAATATCATTAACTTTGCGGATGAAAGATGGATGCTTGAAACAGAGACTGCTGCTAACTGAATCTTTTCTAGGAGCACAAAGGTGACCTAAGGATGTCCTCAGTAAAAAAAAAAAGAAAAAAGAAAACTTGACCTTCACAAAAGTTTCTTGGATCATTTAACATTTCCAGGAGTCTGAGGGGGTACTGAAACTATTGCTTTTGGACAGTCCATAAATACACATTTAAAATAGTGGGACTATGAATAAATATTTCAATAAGCTTCTTGGAAAAAAAGAAGGAATAAAATATATAGGAATAAATTTCACCAAGGAGGTAAAAGACCTGTACTCTGAAAACTATAGGACATTGATACAAGAAACTAAAGGCAACATAAATAGAAAGATATTCTGTGCTCATGAATTGGAAGAATTAATACTGTTAATGTTAATTTTTGAGAGAGACAGAGACAGAGACAGAGAGACAGAATGCAAGCAGGGGTTGGGGCAAAGACAAAAGGAGACACAGAATTGGAAGCATGCTCCAGGCTCTGAGCTGTCAGCACAGAGCCCAACAACACGCGGCTCAAACCCACGAACTGCAAGATCACGAACAGAGCTGAAGTCAGACGCTTAACTGACTGAACCACTCAGGTGCCCCGGAAGAATTAATACTGTTAAAATGTCCATACTACTCAAAGCAATCCATAGATTTGATGCAATCCCCATCAAAATACCAGCGGCACTCTTCACAGTAATAGAACAAACAATCCTAAAATTTGTATAAAACCACAAAAGACCTCAAATAGCTAAAGCAATATTGAGAAAGAACAAAGCTGGAGGTATTATGTTACCTGATTTCAAACTATACCACAAAGATGTGGTAATCAAAACAGTATGATACTGGCATAAAAACACACACATAGATCAATGCAATAGAAAGCCCAGAAAGAAACCCACACATATGTGGTCAATTTACACGAGAAGCGCCAAGAATATACAATGGGGAAAGGATACTATCTTCAATAAATGGTGTTGGAAAAACTGGACAGCTATGTACAAAAGAATGAAACTGGACTTTTATCTTACACAAAAATATCATACACAAAAATAAATTCAAAATGGATGAGACTTGAATGTAAGATCTAAAAAAACTCCTAGAAGGAAATATAGGCAGTAATCTATTTGACATCAGTCTTAGCAATATTTTTTGGATCAGTCTCCTCAGACAAGGACAACAAAAACTAAAACAATTGAGATTATATCCAACCAAAAAGCTTTTGCAGAGCAATTCAGGAAACCATCAACAAAATGAAAAGGCAACTACAGAATGGGAGAAGATATCTGCAAATCATACATCTGATAAGAGATTAATACCAAATTATATAAAGAACTTACACAATTTAACATCAAAAAACCAAACTGATTAAAAACTGGGCAAAGGACTTGAATAAACATTTTTCCAAAGAAGATACACACACACACAAAAAGCACATGAAAAGATGCTCAACATCATTAATCATCAGGGAAATGGAAATCAAAACCACAATGAGATATCACCTCACACCTATTAAACTGGTATTATCAAAAAAGACGAAAAATTACAAGTGTTGGTGAGGATGTAGAGAAAAGAAAATGTGGTGAGAATGTAAATTGGTGCAGTCAAAATGGACAACAGTACGGAAGTTCCTCAAAAAAATTCAAAAACAGAACTACGAGACCATCCAAATTGCACTTCTGTGTATTTATCCAAAGAAAACAAAAACACAAAAATGAACTACTGGGACCTAATCAAGATAAAAAGCTTCTGCACAGCAAAGGAAACAATCAGCAAAATTAAAAGGCAACCAACAGAATGAGAGAAGATATTTGCAAATGACACACCAGATAAAGGGTCAGTATCCAAAATCTATAAAGAACTTCTCAAACTCAACACCCAAAAACAAGTAATCCAGTGAAGAAATGGGCAAAAGACATGAATAGACACTTCTCCAAAGAAGACAAACAGATGGCTAACAGACACATGAAAAAATGCTCAACATCCCTCATCATCAGGGAAATACAAATCAAAACCACACCAAGATACCACCTCACACCTGTCAGAAGGGCTAAAATTAACAACTTAGGCAACAACAGATGTTGGTGAGGATGCGGAGAAAGAGGATCTCTTTTGCACTGCTGGTGGGAATGCAAACTGCTGCAGCCACTCTGGAAAACAGTATGGAGGTTCCTCAAAAAGTTAAAAATAGAATTACCCTATGACCCACGAATTGCACTACTAGGCATTTATCCAAAGGATACAGATATCCTCTTTCCAAGGGGTACATGTACCCCAATGTTTATAGCAGCACTATCAACAATAGCCAATGTATGGAAAGAGCCCAAATGTCCATCGACAGATGAATGGATAAAGAAGATGTGGTGTATATATATGCAATGAAGTATTACTCAGCAATCAAAAAGAATGAAATCTTGCCATTTGCAACTATGTAGATGGAACTAGAGGGTATTATGCTAAGCGAAATAAGTCAGAGAAAGACAAAGATCATATGATTTCACTCATATGAGGACTCTAAGATACAAAACAGATGAACATAAGGGAAGGGAAGTAAAAATAATATAAAAACAAAGAGGGGGACAAAATATAAGAGACTCTTAAATACAGAGAACAAACTGAGGGTTGCTGGAGGGGTTGTGGGAGGGGGGAGGGGCTAAATGGGTAAGGTGCATTAAGGAAGACACTTGTTGGGATGAGCACTAGGTGTTATACATAGGGGATGAATCACTGCAATCTACTCCTGAAATCATTATTGCACTATATGCTAACTAACTGGGATGTAACTTAAAAAATAAATTAATTAATTGAAATTAAAAAACAAAAACAAAAACAGCAATTTGAAGAGATATATGCACCCCCACATTCACTGTAGCATTTTCACAATAGCCAAGATTACGAAAGCAACCTAAGTGTCCATCAATAGATGAATGGATAAAGATGTGGTGTGTGTATACACACACACACACACACACACACACACACACACACAGTAGAATATCACTTAACCATAAAGAATGAAATGTTGCCATCAAAGACAACATGTATGGACGTAGAGGGTATAATGCTAAGTGAAATAAGGCACACATAGAAAGACAAATACTGTATGATTTCACATATATCTAAAAAACAAAACAATCAAAACAAAAGAGAAACAGACTCATAGATACAGGACACAAACTGTTAATTACCAGAGGGGGACTGAAAGGGTGTTGGGGGTGGGCAAAATAGGTGAAGGGGATTAAGAGGTACAAATTTCTAGTTATAAAATAAGTCATGGGGATATAATGTACAGCATAAGGAATATAATCAATAATATTGTAGTAACTTTGTATGGTGACAGTAACCAGATTTACCATGGGGATAAAATATCAAGTCACTATGATGTACCCCTAAAACTAACAGAATTATTTTATGTCTATTACATATTAGTTAAAAAAACAAACAGGAATTAAACCATGTCTTTCCCGTCCTTAAAAATTTTCAGTGGCTTCCCACTCTACTGCCAGGCCCTTTGTAACTACATCCTGACCACCTATCTAATCTCATTTGCCATCATTGTTCCACCTACTCCCTCAACTTTAGCTAAACTAGGCTCCTTTCAATTCCCTAACTACACCAAGCTCTTTACTGCCTCAGAACTCTTATATCTGCCATCTGTTTAGTCTCAAATGCTCTTCCCCAGGGTTTCTCTGGCTGACTCTCATCCTTCAGTTCTTAACTTCCTTGCTGTTCCCATTGAAGGTAGTCATTCTTACCTCCTGACACTTTACGGCACTGATCTATTTATTTCCTTCATATCTTTTCATTTATTTACTTACTATTTATCTTCCCCACCAAAACCTTGAGGACAGGAATCTCATTTGCTTGGATCACTGCTATATCACCAGTACCCAGCACAGTGTATTTATAAGTCCTCTATAAACATCAGTTAAATAAATGAATTATATCACTGATCACTTTCTCATTCTACATTCTACTTAATTTCTCATGAAACCATACTTCCTGGTGTTCTACCGAATTCCCCAATTGACTCGCCCTTTTTGCTTTGTTGGCAAAACAAACCAGTATTCTACCTATTTCATATGGAAAATGCTGCCCGCCATGGTTTTCAACTTAACCTAGTAATGAATCCAGCCACTTAAATGGCTTCAACCCCCAGAGCTAATACTCCAACCTTAGCCTTTCTGCTCTGCACTACTTGACCAATATTTCCAACTCCCTGAAGGATACCTCTCCTAGGATATATATCACCATCATGATTCCAAATACCTCATCTTTCCAATAACTTTCAGTGCTGCCCATGATACTACATCCTTCCAGTCTTTCCAACTAAAAACAATGTGATATACAGGAAAGCGAACAGACTTCAGGGCTCGCAAGACTGGGATCAAATCCCAGCTTTACAAGCTATTAGATGGTCACTTAACCATTCTGAGGCACAGTTTTTTCATCAGCAAAAAGATAACAGTCATGCTTAGGACTGTTATGAGAATTAGAAATAGCAAATAAAAAACCCTTGCATGATATCTAGCATATTGTAGGCTATTTATTAACCACAAGTCTTAGAGTTATTTTTTAATTCCTCCAACTGCTTATGTCCACATCTGACCTCCTGCCAAACTATACTCATTCTTTCTTATAATAATCACAGTAATAATATTTATAACAGCAATAATAATAATTTACAATAATGTTTGCATTTATCCCTTTTATTCTGCCTTCACTCTAGTACTGGACCGTGACAAACCATAATGCCTAATCTCACATTCTCCATCAATTTATCCTGTTTTACTCTAAGTCAGTATTTATTTCATCTAATAGTGCTTCAGTTTGAATAATTTCAATTGACTTGTCTTTGAGTTCACCAAACCATATCTAGTCTATCATTAATTTCATCCAATAAATTCTTAATTTTAGGTATTTTTCAGTTCTAGAATGTCCATTAGGCCCTTTTTCCTCTACTGTGTGGTAAAAAAGTATGAAAGACATAACATGTGCCATCTCAATCACTTTTAAGTGTACCACTCAACAGTAATAATTACATTCACAATGTTGTGCAACCATCATCACTATCTATCTCCAAAACTTTTTCATGACCCCAAACAGAAATTCTTGTAACCATTAAGCAGTAACTCTGTTTCTCCTCTAAGTCACTAGTAACCTCTAATTAACTTTGTCTCTATTAGTTTGTCTATTCTAGATATTCATATAAGTATAATCATACAATGTTTGTCCTTATGTGCCTGGCTTATTTCACTTAGCATAATTATGTTTCAAGGTTTGTCTATGTTGTAGCATGTCTCAGAACTTCATTCCTTTTTATGGCTGAACAATATTCCATTGTATGCCTATACCACCATTTTGTTTATCCATTCATCTGTTGATAGTCACTTAGGCTGTTTCCACCTTTCCAGAAACTGAGGTCTTAGTTAATATTTGCTTAGCTGAACTTTCTCCATTCTTCTTCTAGCAAACTTTCCATATTCGTGTGTTTCAGGTACCTCTTACAAACATTTGAGAACAAGACTTCATTTTTTAAATAAAACTCCAATATAACAATCTTTGTCTTTAAACTAGTGTTTGATCCACTTACACTGTGATACATTAAGATTTACTTATAACACTCTTAATCTGTGTTATTTATGTTTTTCTATGCTCCTCACCCCTTTCTTATCTTCTGTTATCAAGGTTTTTGTTCTTTTTTAACCCCTCTACCAGTCTATAAGTTAATACTCAACTTATCTTTAAGAGGTTAACTCTTAAAATGTAACATACATTCTTTTTTCTTAAGATTTTATTATTTTGTAAGTTATCTCTGCACCCAATGCGGGGCTCAAACTTACAACCCTGAGATCAAGAGTCACATATTCTACTGACTTAGCTAGCCAGACTCCCCATATCATGCATTCCTAAGTCAAAAGTTTAACAGTATCTCTAATATTTCCTCCCTCTTCTCAATTAACAAAAGATCTTTGGGGCACCTGGGTGGCTCGGTCGGTTAAGCATCCAACTTTGGCTCAGGTCATGATCTCGCAGTTGATGAGTTTGAGCCCCATGTCAGGCTCTGTGCTGACATCTCAGAACCTAGAGCCTGTTTTCTCTCTCTGCCCCTGCCTCACTCATTTTCTCTCTGTCTCTCTCTCTCTCTCTCAAAAATAAAACATTACAGAATTTAAAAAATAAATAAAAGATCTTCACCTATACTGACCTACCTCTTGACTTTCATGTCATTATTGACTGATATTTTAGCTCCACCTTGTTTTTATGCTCAATATTAGCCCTTATCATTACTAATAGGATTCATGCTTGTTTCGATTCACCCACATAGTTACCAATTTCCTTACTCAGAATTCCATTCCTTTTTGCATTTCATTCCCACCCTATGGTTTTCTTTTTCCTTAAGTAGTTCCCTCAGTGAGAGACTACTGGTGATAAACTATTTTTATGTGGAAATACTTTATTTTACCCTAAATCAAAATGATGATCTCGCTAGATAGACAATTCTAGGTTCACAATTCTTTTCCACCAAGAGTGAAGAATCCTCTGGATTCCATCACTGCTGCTGCTGAGAAGTGAAATGTCAGTCTAACGGTTGTACTTTATGGATAATAAGACTTTTCATCCTGGTCATTAAGATCTTTTCAGCAGTGCCTGGGTAGCTCAGTCGGTTAAGCATCTGACTTCAGCTCAGGTAATGATCTCACGGTTCACGAGTTCAAGCCCCACATTGGGCTCTGTGCTGACAGCTCACAGCCTGGAGCCTACTTGGGATTCTGCGTCTCCCTCTCTTTCTGCCCTTCTCCTACTGACACTCTGTCTCTTTCTCTCTCAAAAATAAATAAACATTAAAAAAAATTTGTAATAAAATATCTTTTCACTTGTGGGGTTCTGCAGGTGTCTACATGTACAATTGGGGTAGTGGGGGAAGGGGCACTCAGCATTCATTAAACATTGATTCTTAAGATTCATGTCTTTCATTAATCTAAAAAATTCTTAGCCATCATCTCTTTGAATATTGCCTATCCCTCATTCTCTCCTTCTTGAACTCCTATTAGATGACTAGATACATGTCAGAATTCCTCATTCCATTCTCCATGTCTTTAAACCTCTCTTTTATATTTTCTTTGTCCTTTGTGCTACCTTCTGGAAATTTCCTCAGATCTATCCAGTTTAGGGACAGGAAATTTTTTCAGTAAAGAGCCAGAAAATAAATATATTAGGGTTTGGGAGCCACATACAGTCTACATAAATAGAATGTTTTCTTTAGTCTTTTTTTTTTTTTTAAACAATCCTTTAAAAGCATAAAAAACTATTTTTACCAGGGCACCTACGTAGCTCAGTCAGTTAAGCATTTGACCAGCTCAGGTCATGATCTCATAGTTTGTGGGTTCAAGCCTCACATTGGGCTCTGAGCTCAGAGCCTGGAGCCTGCTCCAGATTGTTTGTTTGCGTGTGTGTGTGTGTGTGTGTGTGTGTGTGTGTGTGTGTGTCTGTCTGTCTCTGGCCCTCCCCTGTTTGTGTTCACTCTTCTCTCTCTCAAAAATAATATTAAAAAAAAATTCTTGCCATGCAGGCTATACAAAAACAAGCCACAACTCAGATTCACCCAATAAGCCACGGTTTGCCAAATTCTGATCTAGCTCATTAATTCTCTCTTCTGTTTCTAAGCTGCTGTTTATCCTACCCACTGGGTTTAAATTTTACATTTTCAGAAATTCTACTAGTTTCTTTTTTAAGTGGCCTTATGTTTATGATAGCACCTATTCTTTATCATATTTTCTATTCCTTCCCTTCATGTGTTTAATTTGTTCTATCTGCTAATTCTTGCTTTTAGAGGAATAATGGACTGTTTCTTCACGTGCTTTATAATTCTATATTAAGTTCATTTTTGGTAGTGTTTTATTTCTGGGAATTACATGTGTTCTGGGTTGAGGATATGCCCCTCTAGAACAGTTTCTGTTTTCCAAATACCTCTGTCATATCATCAGCCTTAAACCATTTTTTTAATGTCAATTCTCAATCTGGAGATTCTCCCAGACCCCACATGTACTGTAAATTCAAACATAATACCGACATGAAGGGGAAAGTCATGGTCTTGAGTTCTCAGCACTCCCCTCCCCAACAAATCCAGGATCCAGACTAACAGAGACATCTGTGTATGCTCACAGGCACATTTTTTCTAGTCTATCTACTCCTTAAGTGAATGTTCAGCCCTTTGAATATACTCTTATCTGCTGTCTCAATTCTAACACGCACAGGCCTAAGGGTTTTTCTCTGGTCTCTATGGAAACTAAAATGCAAGTTACTAAGACTAGCAAACACTCTAAGGGAATATAACATCAAATTGCACACCACATGCTTTTTCGATCCCCATCCTTGCCTGCTCCTACCACACTTTTTTATTTTAATAAGGATTGTTACCTTTTTTTCTGGAGAGTACAATATGCATTTTGTGGCAGCAGGGGCGTTATATTTATCTGGTCTGCTATTTTGTCAAAACCAGAGACTTCTTCCAGTCTTTTCTCTATGCATGAATAAATATGCATACAAAAACATATTAAACATGTATATTCTTTTTGTAATTTGATTTTTTCCCTGACATCAAGAACAGTCTAATGTCCCACATCATTAGACATTTTACTACATGATCATTAATAGCGGAAACCTCTATAACAAGGTTTGCTCTACCTATCCACCTTATTTAAACTATTCCACATACATTCAAATCATGACTCTTTCGAGCGCTCCCGTAATGCAAAGAATGAGTCAGCTCAAGTTGTGGCTCTTTCTCCAATCTTCTCCATCTCTCCTCCCCAACAGACACACTAACAGACACTTGGATTGGCATTCTTTCTCTTTTCCACTTACCCATTTATTCTTTGGGGACATTTTTTTTAATGTTTATTTATTTTGAGAGAAAGTGAGAAAAAGCCAGTGAGAGAGGGGTAGAGGACAGAGAGAGAGAGAAAGAGTGAGCAAGTGAGAGAGCAAGAGAGAGAGAACCCGTAGCAGGCTCCACATTGTCAGCACAGAGTGGGGCCATTTTAAAGACTGACTTCTTTCATAAATCTTTCTCCAACTACACTTGATTTCTCAAGTCTCTAAACACCCACTTTCAGAGGATTCAGAACTTAATCAACTGTTCATTAGTTTTATTTAAGTAATTTATTTCTTGCCAGCTAGATTAAAACTCCTTCTAGAAAGAAACTACTTTTCTCACCACTTTTGAAATCCCCCCACAGAACACTACAAAGTTCTGGGTATCTAATCATTGCTCAATGAATAATGATGCCAGTTGAAAGTCTTAATTTACATTTTCATTCTACATCAAGTTTAAGATTTAGAGACTAGGTAGTCTTGATTCAAGGAAAATAAAACATTGTAAAATAAAAAGAGAACTTCACAGCTAGGAGGAAGCTTGAAGGCCACCTTGACTTGCAGCCATACCATCTGTCTCAGGACTCCACAAAGCTTTGATAATTTAGGAATGTTATATAATTTCCTCCTTAAAGTGATGTTGAAAATCCCCAGGGCGCCTGGGTGACTTAGCCAGTTAAGCATCTGACTTTGGCTTAGGTCATGATCACATGATTCATGAGTTCGAGCTCCATGTCAAGCTCTGTGCTGACAGCTCAGAGCCTGGAGCCTGCTTCAGATTCTGTGTCTCCCTCTCTCTCTGCCCCTCCCATGCTCGTGCTCTGTCTCTCTCTCTCTCTCTCTCAAAAATAAACATTAAAAAAAAAGAAAGAAAAGAAAATCCTACCTACTTCCAGGGTTCAATAACATATTATACACAAAAAATATTCATGGGGCTCAGCTAAAGCAGTGCTCAAAAGAAAATGTATTCACGGAGTGCCCACATTAGAAAAGAGGTAAAGTCTTACACATTTCAGAAAAGAGGTAAAGTCTTAAGTCAATAACCTAGGCTCCTACTTCAAAAACCTAGAAAAATGGGCTCCTGGGTGTCTCAGTCAGGTAAAGCATCTAACTCTTGGTTTCAGCTCAGGTCATGATCTCACAGTTTCTTGAGTTCGAGCCCCACATCGGGCTCCATGCTGACAGTACAGAGCCTGCTTGGGGTTCTCCCTCTGTCTGCCCCTCGCCGACTTGTGCTGTCTCTGTCTCTCTCAAAATAAATAAATAAACTTAGGGGAAAAAAAGAACCTAGAAAAAGAAGAAAATAAACACAAAGTAAACAGGAAGGAAAGAGCAGACCAATAAAAAAAACAGAAAAACAAAAACAAAATATCAATTTAAAAACCAAGTTTGTCAAGAGTTTTGAAAAACCTGCAAGACTGACAAAAAAAGAAAAGTTGCAAATTCCAACGTCAAGAATGAAACAGGATCACTACAGTCCCTGCAGGCATCAAAAAGATAGTAAGGGAAGACTGAAATAACATATCATACACAAAAAATATTTGTGGGACTCAGCTAACGCAGTGCATCTACACATGTAAATTTGACAGCTTAGATGAAATGAAATAACATTTGAAATAATTAATTCTATAAATAAGTCAACTTTGTAATTTTAACCCCTCCCCACAGAGGAATCTCCAGCCCTCATGACACAATCTCTACCACAGGGAATACTTCTCAGTTTATTTCATAAAGCTAGCATTACCCTGATACCAAAACCAGACAAAAACCACCAAAAAAGAAAGCTACAAATAATCTCTCATGAATACAGGGACGAAAAAACTTAACATTAGTGAACAGAATTCAGTAATATATACAAAAGAATTATGTTGCATTTAAGTATGGAAGTATTATTTTCATATAATCTTATCCAGAAGCATGAAAATCCATCCATTTATTCACATCTTCTTTTATTTCTTCCATCCAAATGTTTTGTCATTTTTCTCACACACACCTCTTATCTCATACTAAGTTAATTTGTATTTTATACTTTTTTAGTCATCTGCTGTCTTGGTTCTCCATGCCAACAGCTCTTTCTCTGACTCCTTTCACCACTTTTAAAGACAATAGTTCTTCACCAGTTCGTCCTTTGTCCTCTTTTAGTATTCACTTACAAGAGCTCACCAATTAGCTTCAATTAGCCCCCTCAACCAGATGACTCTAAATTTACCTAAACTTGACCTCCTCCTGATATCTCCCTTTCCACGGTCAGCAACACAGACATGCACACCTTAATGTTCCAATGGTAATAAGAGTACATCTATGATTATAAGGAAGTTACAGTAGTTAAGTTTCTTCTTGTAGCAAAGAAAAAGAAAAAATTCTAAATACTTGTACACGGTGATTTACCATTCAGATCATGGCTGGCTGATGCCTAACTTTCTAATCTTCCTCTAATCAAAACATTTTGCTGATTAAAATACAAAGTAGAATTCTTCATCCACTAGCCACTCGCTTGAGGGCTTGAAACAAGTTCCGTTCCTGTTAAGTAGAAATATGAAAAACTCAATTCAAAAGTCCAAGAGGTTTACAGTTCCAATTCAGAATTTTGCATGCACTTGTATTCCCCCCTCATCTTCCTCATATCAATGCTCTCTGTTATCACCTTTTCTTTGCAGCAGTCTTCTCTTGTGACATTCCTTTTCACAACTGGCAAACTCTTATTATCAGCAGGAATGTTACCTGTGATCAGGAGTTGGCTTTCAAGGGTCTGATGATACAACAACCATCCTACTGAATGGACTTTTCTTCTTTTAAAACTAAAATACTCTGGGGGCTCCTGAGTGGCTTGGTCAGTTAAGCATCCAACTCTTGATTTAGGCTCAGGTCATGATCTCATGGTTTGTGGATTTGAGCCTCTCATCAGGCTCTGCACTGACAGGGTAGGGCCTGCTTGGAATTTCTCTCTTTCTCCCTCCTTCTCTCTCCAACCCTCTCCAGCTCGTGTGCTCTCTCTCTCTCAAAATAAATAAAAATTTTTTAAAAATAAAATATTTGGGGGTTGCCTGGATGGCTAAGTCGTTTAAACACCCAACTCTTGGTTTCCACTCAGGTCATGGTCTCACAGTTGGGAGATCAAGCCCTGTAACAGGCTCCGTGCTGACCATGGAGCCTGCTTAAGAGTCCCTTTCCCTCTTCCCCTCCTTCACTTGTGTGTTCACATGCCCTCTCTCAAAAAAAATTTTTTTAAAAACCACTAAAATACTTTGATATTTAAACTCTTTATCATGGATGTGGGATATCTGTTTATTCAGGTCTTCTCTTATGCCTTTTAATAAACTTATATAATTTTCTTCATATCAAAAACAAAAATAACCTGAACTAAAGTAAAACACACAGGGGAAGAGAAAAAAATTAGAAGGGAGGAAAGAAGGGAATGGCTGGTTCCATTTGGGCTGCCATCATGTATCACATCTGAAAGGTATGAAGAGTGAATGGGGCAAGAAACAGGAAGAAGCTCAACACTATAAGACGTTCCCAAATGAAACTTTCAACTGACTTTAATATTGTCAGTAATTATAACAGCTAACAGTTATTGAATGTTTACTGTTCCTGGTTAAACTGATTATACTTCTAAACATACTTAATCTACACAACAATCCTATGAAACAGGTACTACTCTAATTCTCACATGAGGAAACCAAAGAACAGAGGTTAGGTAATTTGCCTAAGACCATCCATACTAAATAAAGCTTAGCTTCAAATCAAACTCTTAGAGTTGCTTTGATTTGAGGGTTCATTTTAGAGTTGCTCACACTATTAATCCCTTAACCATTAATGGTGAATTGCCTGTGACATTAACTCAAGGAACATAGTGCACATGCATACCATGCATAAATTATTTTAAAATTATCCATATTACTATTGCTCCACTGTAACCATGGATAATTATAATTAAAACACAGTAATACTACTTCAGAACCAAAAGCTAACACTCTATTCATATTTGAAGTATTTATCTGCTAAACAAAGTAAGACAATAATATGTTCAGCAAAATACCTTTGCTGATGTAACCTATGACTTACCTGTGTATCTGTGGATGCAGTGCTACCTCTTTTTTTTTTTTTAAAGTCAAAATTGGCCCATCAAGGAGGCAGCATCTCATTTCAACCCAGGTGCAGGTTCTACAGAACTGTTTGTACATTGCTGCTGTTATTGCCACTAGCCCTTCAAATTAGGTAAACACAGTTCTGTACAGGAAATCATTTCAGTAAGGTTGTTGAAAGCAATATTTCAGAGGTTTTGTTTTGTTTTTAAATACCAGCAACCCAAAAGAACATCATTTCCTGATTTCCTACTAAACACAGGCATGACTAACAGCCTGTTATGGCAAGGTAGTGCCTCGTTCAAAAATCAGGAAATATTTTAAAAAGCACTAAAACAATTCCCCGATACTAGTACTACTGTTAAGATTCTGACTACTCTCGTCTGTTGTTCAAAACAACATAAGGCACTTTCCAGAGAAGCTAACTGTAAATAAAGCATAATTGGTAAGAACTGCACATAGGCACTTCACAAGATAAAGGAGATAGAGGCCATGGGTGTTTTTTTTCCCCACTATGATTTTTTTTAAGCTTTTATTTAAATTCCAGTTAGTTAACATTCAGTGTAATACTAGTTTCAGGTGTACAACATACTGATTCAACACTTCCATGCAACACCCAGCACCCATCACAGGTGCACTCTTTAATCCCCGTCACCTATTTAACCCCTCCCCCCACCCACGTCCCTTCTGGTAAACATCAGTTTGTACTCTACAGTTAAGAGTCTGTTTCCCAGTGTGCCTTTTTTTCGCCTTTGCTTGTTTGCTTTCTTAAATTCCAGTATGAGTGAAATCGTATGCATAGTATTTGTCTTTCTCTGACTTATTTCACTTAACATAATACTCTCTAGCTCCATCCATGTTGCTGCAAATGGCAAGGTTTTGTTCTTTTGATGGCTGAGTAATATTCCACTGTATACGTATATATCACCTCTTCTTTATCCATTAATCAGTCGATAGACACTTGGGCTATTTCTATAATTTGGCTATTGTAGACAATGCTATTTATAAAACACTGGGGAGCATGCAGCCTTTTGAATTGTATTTTCGTATTCTTTGGGTAAATACTTAGTGCAACTGCTAAATTGTAGGGTGATTCTATTTTTCTGAGGAACCTCCACACTGTTTTCCTCAGGGGCTGCATCAGTTTGCATTCCCACCAACAGTGCATGTGGGTTCCCCTTGCTCCTCGCCAACATCAGCTGTTTCCTGTATTGTTAATTTTAGCCATTCTGACAGGTGTGAGATGATATCTCATTGTAGTTTTGATCTGCTTTTCCTGATGATGAGTGATGTTGAGTATCTTTTCATGTGTTAGCTATCTGTATGCCTTCTTTGGAAAAAATGTCTATTCATGTCTTCTGCCCATTTCTTAACTGGATTGTTTTTTGAGTGTTGAGTTTGATAAGTTCTTTATAGATTTTGGATACCGACCCTTTATCGGATGTCATTTGCAAATATCTTCTTCATTCTGAAGGTTGCCTTTAATTTTATTGCTGTGGTTTCTTTTGCTGTGCAGAAGCTTTTTATTTTGATGTAGTCCCAATAGTTCATTTTTGCTTTTATTTCCCTTGCCTCAGGAGACATATCTAGGAAAATGCCGCTATAGCCAACAAAGGCCTGTGTTCTTCTCTAGGATTTTTACTGTTTCCGATCTCACATTTAAGTCATTAACCCATTTTGAATTTGTTTTTGTGTTTGGTATAAGGAAGTGGTCCAGTTTCACTTTTTGCATGTAGCTAACCAAATGTGTTTGGTGTTTTCCCAACACCATTTGTTGAAGAGACTGTCTTTTTCCCACAGATATTCTTTCCTGCTTTGTCGATTAGTTGACCATATAGTTGTGGGTTCATTGCTGGGTTTTCTATTCTGTTTCACTGATCTCTGTGTCTATTTTTGTGCCAATACCATACTGTTTTGATCACTACAGATTTGTAATATAACTTGAGGTCTGGAACTGTGATGTCTCCAGCTTTGCTTTTTCAAAGTTACTTTGCCTATGTGGTGTCTTTTGTGGTTCCATACAAATTTTAGGTTTGTTCTAGCTGTGAAAAATGCTGTTGGTATTCTCATAGGGATTGCATTAAATGTGTAGATTGCTTTGGGTAGTATGCATATTTTAACATTTGTTCTTCCAATCCACGAGCATGGAATGTCTTTCCATTTCTTTGTGTCATCTTGAATTTCTTTCATCAGGGTTTTATAGTTTTTCAGAGTACAGGTCTTTTACCTCTTTGGTTAGGTTTATTCCTAGGTATCTTATTGTTTTTGGTGCAACTGTTTTGTTTTCTTAGTTTCTCTTTCTGCTGCTTCGTTATTGGTATATAGAAATGCAACAGATTTCTGTATATTGATTTTGTAGCCTGCAACTTTACTGAATTCATGTATCAGTTCTAGCAGTTTTTTGAGCCATGTGTTTTTCACAATACAACAACCACAGTAGCTTATTTATTGGATAAACTCAACCTGGGTATAAAACAAGGGAAATAGAAAGTTGTCACCAATTAAAAGCCAAAGTAAGAAAAATTAACATACTGAGTTGAGACTCAAGATTACAATACAATCACAAACTTAACCACAGTGAAGCCACCTTTATTATAGGGCTGTTAGAAAGAGAACAAGTATTCTTTGGGCTCAAGAGCAGATTTCTAAGGCCAAAGATGTTCCACAAATATCACTCGCAAACAAATCAAGGTATTAACAAGTAAACAAAAATTATTGATTAACCCAGGTCACCTGTTTAGTCAGCAATAAACCTGAAACCAGAACTCTCAACTCCTAACATAAGTCTTCAATTTGAAAATTATGCCATTTCCTATACGTTTCCCTTCCCACCAGTTTCATAACGTCCCACAAACCAAAAGCATATTGCCTCACCAGTCATTTTTTAACTAAGGTTACAAATCAGATTCACAACTCACTCAAGAATTTTTTCAAATGATAAACTGCGGCCCTGCCTACATTAACTGAATCAGAACTCCAAAGTGTGGGCCAAGGATCCTGTGGTTTGACAAAACTCCCAGGTGATTTTAACACAGGACACACAACTCTAACTCAAAACCACTGGACTAACAAAGAATTAATGACAACTCCCATTCAGATTGATGACATCTGAATCAATGTAATTAGACACAACTAAGGAAGGCCAACAACAATACACCTTATTCAAGTAAGAATTCTACAGACTACACCTTTGGAAGACATGGAAGGTAGAGGAGGCTTTTCACTTGTTGTAACTGTATTTATTTATATTTACAATGTACTCTAGATAACACACTTTACACATATTATCTCATTCCATCCTCATGTCCACCATCTGTGGGTAGGTATTATTTCTTCTTTACTGATAAAGGAGTATGAATCACTGATGTTAGGTATCTTGTTCAAGGCCATACAGCAAATAAGTGGAGGAGCCCAGATACAAATCCAGGTCTATCTGTTCTATACCATGCTACTCACATGTCTACTATTTGCTTACTTAACACTCATTTTTGTCATCATTCATTTTTACAAAAAGCATGTATTAGTTTTATAAAGAAAAATATTACCTTGCTGCCCTCACTTTAAAGTACACCACGCTAGATTTTTCAAAAAATAATGTGACAATTCACTTTTCTGGAAAAAAATAAATTCAAATTCCTGTATGACAAACCAAATCTAAAAATAAGTCCCAGATGGATTCAAGAGGTAATTGTAATAAATGAAACCATAAAAAGAACAAAAGGAATACACGTAATATCATCTCAAGGTGAGTACAGCCACTACTACAGGAATTCAAAGAAGAACATTATCTGTAAAAGTTCAACAGATTTGACTACATAAGTCTCAAAAGATTCTATATATTTACTTTTTTAAAAGTTGAGATTCAATGAAAAGACTGGGGAAAATATTTGCAATATGACATTAATAGAAGTAAAGGCAATACAACTTGAGTGGTCAAGGGAAATAAACAGGAAATTACATGCATACCTCATTTTATTTTGCTTCATTTAATTGCACTTCACAATACTGTGTTCTTTATAAGTTCAAAGCCTGTGGCAACCTGAGTCAAGCAAGTTTATCTGCCATTTTTCCAACAGTTGCTTACTTCGTGTCTCTATGTCATATTTTGGTAATTCTCACAATATTTCAATCTTTTTCATCATTATTTTATTTGTTAGGGTGATCTGTAATCAGTGATCTTTGATGTTACTATTGTAATTACTTCGGGGCCCCACCAACCGTGCCCATCTAAGATAGCAAACTTAATAGATAACTGTTGTGTGTGTGTGTTCTGACTGCTCCACCTATGCTATTCCCCTGTATCTCTCCCTCTCCTCAGGTGTCCCTATTCCCTGACACACAACAATATGGAAATGAGGCCAATTAGTAACCAGACAACGGCCTGTAAGTGTTCAAGTTATAGGAAGAGTCACATGTCTCTCACTTTAAATCAAAAGCTGGGAATGATTAAGCTTAGTAAGGAAGGCATGTTGAAAGCCACAAGGCCAAAACCTAGGGCTCTCATGCCAAACAGCCAAGTTGTGAATGCAAAGGAAAAATTCTTGAAGGAAATTAAAAATGTTCACACAAACGGTAAGAAAGCAAAATAGCCTTGTTGCTAATATGAAGCAAGTGGTGTGGACAAAAGATCAAACCAGCATAACATTCTGTTAAACCAAAGCCTAATCCAGGGCAAGGCCCTAAAGGTTTTCAATTCTGTGAAGGCTGAGAGATAAGGAAGCTGCAGAAGAAAAGCCTGAAACTAGCAGAGGTTGGTTCAAGAGGTTTCAGGAAATAAGCCATCTCTGTAACATCAAAGTGCAAGGTAAAGCAGCAAGTGCTGCTGTAGAAGCTGCAGCAAGTTATCCAGATGATCTAAGATAATTAATGAAGGTGGCTAAGCTAAACTAATTTTTAATATAGATGAAACAGCTTTCTATTGAAAGAAGATGCCATCAAGGACTTCCATAGCTAGAGAGGAGAAGACAATGCCTGGCTTCAAAGCTTTTTAAAGGATAGACTCTCCTGTTAGGGGCTAATGCAGCTAAGTTGAAGCCAATGCTCATTTTATCACTGTGAAAATTCTAGGGTCCTTAATTATGATAAATTTACTCTGCCTGTGCTCTATAAATGGAACAAACCCTGGATGACAGCACATCTGTTTACAACACGGTTTACTGAATATTCTAAGCCTGTGTTGAGACCTACTGCTCAGAAAAAAAAAGATTTCTTTCAAAATATTATTGCTCACTTACAGCGCACCTGGTCACTCATGACCAACAGTTTGATAGAGATGAACAATAAGATTTATGTTGTTTTCATGCCCGCTAACACAACATCCATTCAGTAGCTCATAGATCAAGGAAGCACTTCAACTTCCACGTCATATTATTTAAAAAATACATGTTGTGGGGCACCTGTGACAGTCAGTTAAGTGTCTGACTCTTGATCTCGGCTCAGGTCATGATCTCACGGTTTGTGGGTTCAAGCCTCGCATCAGGCTCTGCACTGATGGCACAGAGCCTGCTTGGGATTCTGTCTCCCCTTCTCTCTGCCTTTCCCCTACTTGTGTGTGCTAAGTAAGAAAACTAAAAAAAATAAAAGAAAAAAGAAATATATGTTGTAAGGCTTACAGCTCCCACAGACAGGGATTCTTCTGATGGATCTAGGCAAAGTAAATTAAAAACCTTCTGAAAAGGAATCACCATTCCAGATACCATTAAGAATATTTGTGATTCATGGGAAGAGGTCAAAATACCAACATGAACAGAATTTTGGAAAAATCTGATTGTAACTTTCATGGATGACTTTGAGGGGTTCAGGACTTCAGCAGAGGAAGTAACTGCACATGTGGTGGAAACAGCAAGAGAACAAGGACAAGGAGTGGAACCTGAAAGAGGCTGGGCTCTGGCCCCACGATTCTGGTTCACAGGGTCTGGCATAAGCCCTGGAATCTACAGATTTAAAAGGTGATTCTTGGGGCATCTGAGTGGCTCAGTCAGTTGAGCATCTGACTCTTGATTTCGGCTCAGGTCATGATCCCAGGGTCTGTAGGATGGAGTCCCATGTCAGGCTCTGTGCCAGGTGTGGAGCTGGCTTGAGATTCTCTATCCCTCCCTCTCTGTCTCTCAAAAAAAAAAAAAAAAAAAAAAAAAGAAGTGGAGCCTAACAACTGAAGTTACAACTGACTTGCTGCAATCTCATGATAACGAACAGATGAGGAATTGCTTCTTACAGATGAGCAAAGAAAGTGGTTTCTTGAGATGGAATCTACTCCCAGTGAAGATGCTGGGAAAGCTGTAGAAATGACAACAAAGGGGTTAGAACAACAACGCAGTGGCAGGGTTTGAGGGAACTGACTCCAGTTTCGAAAGAAGTTCTACTGTGTATAAAATGCTATCAAACAGCTTCATACACTACAGAGAAATTGTTCGAGGGTCAATTGATGGGGCAGACTTCACTGTTGTCTTCTTCGAAGAAACAGCCACAGCCACCCCAACCTCCAACACCACCACCCAGATCGATCAGCAGCCATTAGCATTGAGGCAACACCCTCCACCAGAAGAAAGATCGTGACTTGCCAAAAACTCAGATGATAGCATATTTTGGCAATATTTTTTAATTAAGGTATGTACATTTTTTAGACATAATGTTACTGTGCACTTAATTGACTACACTGCAGCATAAACATAACTTTTATATGCACAGAGGGAAAAAAAATCATTTGGCATGCTTTATTGTGTTACTTACTTTACTGCAGTGGTCTGCCATGTGTCTGAGGTATGCCAGTATATAAGAAGGGCCCAAATGATAAACAGTTTTAGATGATTGATTACCCTGACAATCATAGAAATTGACATATAATCAAGATACAGGGACATTTTCCACATGTGTATCAGCAAAGAATTGTAAAATTTTAACATACGGTGCTAGCCTGGATTAAGGGTAACATCCCCACATTCTGCCGCTGGAAGTGAAAACTGGCACACCTCTGGAGCACAATTCAGCAGTAAGTAATAAGAGCCCTGAAACTGTGCCTACACTCTGACCCTACAATTCCACTTCCAGAAATTATTATTAGGTAAGATTCAGGATGAGAAAAAAGATTTAACCTCAAGAATGTTCACACTAAAACATTACAAAGTATACCACTAATAAGGTACTGTGCGGCTGTGCACCACATGGGCAGCTACGCTGTGAGGCAGGTACTCTTGCTTAAGTTAGTAGGAAGGTTAATGGAAAGGTAATTTGCCATTTGTAACAAAAGTCTTTAAAATGTCCAGCAATTTCACTTTCTAGGAATGTATTCCATGTGAACGAAGATTTGTTTTATAAGGATGTAATAATAACCACAGCATTCTTTTTAATAGCAAAAATAAAAACAAAAATTTTAATTAAATTTCCAAAATTAGAAGCATGGTTAAGTATAAAGTATGATAAAATCCATGTCACTAAAATGACTATCAAGCTGTCAATAAGCTTTTCAATCATTTTAAATAAAATTGGAAAATATTCAGTGGAAAAATAGAGATTCCACTATACAGGAGGGAAGGAAGTGGAAAACACATTTTTAAAAATAAGGTCTTCAGATGGATTTTGCTAAAGTATCTTCCTGGAACAGTCAACTTGATGTACAAGTACCTAGAGTGCAAACTAATTTCTCTAAGGTTTCCGTGACTCAGGAAAACATGATTTTTATTTTACGCTATGAATGCACAGAAAACTGAAGTAAAAGTGTGCTAAGTCACACATAAATCAGCTTTATGACTCAGGCATCTGACTGCAACCTTCATGGGTGAATTCAACCTGAGACTCCAGTTTTGCTGTCCCTCTCTCATTACCATCTGATTCATCAGGTCCTCTAACTTCACAATTTCTTGTCCTTCTGGACTCATATGCTCCTTATCCTTTTTAAACTCCTAAATTAAAGGACTGAAGTAGATGACCTCAAAGATCCTTTTAGATTCTTGGATCCCCACTGACTTACAACCACCTTGCACACTGAAAGCACATACATATATATTTTATTGTGGGGGTAGAATAGTACCAACACGTCAACTTAGGACAGCTAGGCTCTTCCCAAGACCTTTTGTTTCACCTCCAAGATTTTCAACACAACGCTTTCTTTGAGGCCCCCCTTAATTTTCCATTTGTAACAGGGTCCTCATCAACTATTTCCTAAGCCACAGTGCTTTTATATTTTACAGCTCTACTTCAACAATAAACAAGTCATGCTGGGAAGAGTAAGTCAAGGCTGGAAAAAAATTCAGGATACAAAAAGATTTTATCAATCTGGACTATCAAAGCAGATAAAATTTAATAGAGATAAAGGGAAGTTCAGCACTTAGATGCCGAAACTACATGGAAATGATCTGATTTAACTGCACCATGCACACTCACATACACACACAAAAAACCCTTAGGGCAAAAAACCCAAAGTTTAAACTTTGTTTTTCTGCTGTTCTCTTTCTTTTTTTTTCTTAACCTAGTGTTGAAATAGGAAGGAGTAAAGGTTACTCTCCACCCTGTAAGGCGACAGTGAATGTTGAATACCATAAGCTGTGCTGAGTACACTTTAAGAGGGACAGTAAAAAGAAATGAAAGGCAGAGGACTAAGAAGCTGATGAGGAGATCTGAAACTGTCAAATAAGAAACATTTGAAGGAAATGGGAATGTTTATTTAGACTGTGGAACAGAAAACCTTAAGAAAAGGACAGCAATCTCAAGGACTACAAAAGCCCTCAAAGTGAAGTAAACTAGTGAAGCCAGCAGGTAGACACTTTAGCAAAATGGAGAGTATATTTAGCATCTAAGGGAGATTACTACCATCAGAAATTGTGAGCTCTGTATCACTGAATCCTCGAAGTTTTTTTCTCAAGAAATGCCAGATAGAAATTTTTATGTGAAATATCCCCATTTCTAAAAGTCGGCTCCCAATTTAAGTTTTTGCATAAACTGGGCAGCCAAATGATTATGTGTGCAGGCCTTATTTGACCCCTGCACACCAGTTTGCAACTCGTGTCCTGGAGAAACATGATGACTACCTTCCAACATCTGAAGAACTGTCACAGAGAAGAGGCATAGATTTGTTTCATACTGCCCTGAAAGGTGACAATTACAGAGGCCAACCGCAGCTCAATTAGGAAAAAGAAAACTCATCTACAAATTCAAATGAGCTGCCCAGGGAGGTTCATGTCATTGTAAATATTCAAATGGAGACAGCTCTGTAAGTATTACTGGCCAGTTCAAGAATTCTGCACTTACTACCACTAAACTTGGTCAAATAACTAAACCTCCCCACAACTCACTTTTCTTTCTGACCTTCCTTCCCCCTCAAAAGAAGGAATATTGTTAACATTTAGTCTCCTATCTCTCAAAGTTACTGTAAAGATCAAAACCCATGTGACCAAAAAAAAAAGAAAAAAAAAAAAGAGTACTATATGATGCCAAAGAACTACAGTCATTTAAGACATTATTACAACCTACCATCATAAGGTATTTATGTATTTCTTTTATTATACAAGCTAGGCGTATATTCCCAACCTAATTCATTTTTTATTCCTCCCACAGATCAAACATTTGCTGCAAAAAATGTTTCAAAGGAAGGTGGAAAACAAGGTTAAACTGACAACAATATAAGAAGATAGGATAACAGAGTAAACTGTCACCAAAGCAAACATCCAGGATGTTAATCATTAATATCACCGACCAGTCTAAAAGGTATTGTGCACAAGCAGAGGAATATACAAAAGGTAATGACATGTGTGTGAGGGGCTGATCCACTAAGGCAGGCACTGGTAAACTACAGCCAGCTGCCTGTTTTGTAAATAAAGTTACAGTGGAACACAGCCTTGCTCATTCAATTATGGATTGTATGTATATACTACTGTATTTATTTATTGTAATATGTGTCACATATATGCTGCTTTCACCCTACAGCAGCATAGCTGAAATGCTGCAAAGCCTAAAATAGTTATTAATTGGCCCTTTACAGAAAAAGTTTACCTACTTTTCTGTAAAGGTACTCTCAGGTTACAAACCACACAGGTGACTGAATACTGAGACATAGTTCATCTTCCTATGGTTCCATCCCTGAAAAAGTTTACCTACTTTTCTGTAAAGGTACTCTCAGGTTACAAACCACACAGGTGGCTGAATACTGAGACATAGTTCATCTTCCTATGGTTCCATCCCTGGAATGTTACTGGGTCATTCTGGTGCAAAATCCTACACTAAACATTATGGCCTAGGTGTAGGGGAGGCAAATATGCTGCTAAATGGAGACTCCATATTCCTCTTACATACTCAAGATTACAAAATTTTTAATCCTGCCTCTCTTCCACCTAGTAACATCAGCAAAGAGAGGTGAAAAATTCCCAGTGTACAGGAGGTGGGACTGGTTCAGGCAGGAAAAAATGGTGCTTCTAGGTGTATCTACCTCTGTCCCTCTTAAGTTCTCAGACTCCCATGTGTCTGAGCCCCACTATTTTCATGGAACATACAAATACATGAAAAATCTTTTCTTTCCTCTTATCCTATCATACGTCTTCAAAAGAGTTACCAAAAACTATGAGGCAATAAAAATAAAATGGAAATATGCTAAAGTAAGTTTTCTGATATAAACTTAATATCCAGCAGAAATAAGTGCACAGTGTTAGGACTTTACGAAAGATTCATATTCCTTGACTCACTCTTAAGTTACTACATGCAAAGACACTCAAATCTCTACCAACAGTAGATCTAGAGGGATCTTCATTTTTCTAATACCTGACTCTATTTCTACTTCAGCAATATTTCCAATCCTCCTCCCAGGGCTACTTACCAGTCTCACCTCAGGTAGGGACCACACACACACACACACACACACACACACACACACACACCCCTGCCACCACCTCACTCCACACCACCCGTCAATGACTTTCCACACAACAGCAAGCCTAGTGTCGTGAGGGAAAGGGCACGTCCTTATCTTACCACCACATTCTTCTGATAGCATTCAACCATCCTTTGAACCTTCCACAGTGTCATACAAATCCACTTCTCAGGCCCAACCCCTGACCCATTTCTAACTTGTCTTTTTACTCATAGGTTACAACTCTGAGGCCTCATCATTAAGAGATTCCAACTACCCACCAAACATTTAATGCCAGTTTTTTCCCTAGAAAATGGAGAGAAATATGAAGAAATGAAGACACATTCTTTTCAATATTTGGTTAGTAGCTACGCCCACTGAGAGCACTGACCATTCTCTTCGGGTATTGAATAAAAATTTCGAGTATTCCGAAGATTCACAATTCTAATTCTCTTCTAGAAAGTATTTAAGCTAGCATCCCACATACTTATGAGTACTTAGGACTCCTCAGGCTCCCCCAGAAGATCAGGAAATTCCCACAGGATAAGGTATTTTTAACTCACCAAATAAGAGTTTTAGAAGACAGCCTTTCTTTCATCAGGAAATATTGAAAAGCCTCCTTGCCAAATAAGTTGTGGAGAATGCTTAGATTCACTCAAGACTATCAAGACCCCACAGGTTACTATCCCAGGCACTCTGGATATATCGTATAATAACTGGACAGAGTGCAAGACTAACCACTAAGCAAAACAGGGAAAAATTCAGATAGTCTCCATGACCACAACACACAAAGATCTTTTTAAAACAAAAGAAAATATGGAGAGCCCAGCCTTAAAAAGTGAAGCTACCTAAATTAGAGGAAAAATTGGACAAAGTGAGGGGAAGAACTGCCAAAGACACCTCTTAAGTAAATCACATATGGGGCGGGGGGAGGACACACGTTGTTCTGCATTGCCTCCTCCCCCTCCTCCTCCATGGGAGTTGAACCAAGAGGATTTGATGAAGCCCTTGGAATTTTTTAAAAGGAAAGAAAAGAAGTTCACATCTACCAAATTCAAGTCTTTTGAGAACTACAGATACCTAAAAAGGAACTGAACCACTGGCTCAATGTGGAGAAGAGATAAACACTCTATCTGGCAGCCCTGCCTGATCTTCAAAAGGTTCGCGATTCGTACTGTCCCCTGCAGCGCACGGGTCGGGTCACTGGGCTAAGATTTCAGTAGTGCAGACAGGCACCCTGCAGCCCTTTTGCCCAAGCAGCGCTAGGCCCATCGCTACACAGCTGGGCCTGGGCACAAGAGCCCCAAATGCAGAGAACAGCGGCACCTGAACCCTCAGACAGGAAGTGGCTATTCTGACTGAGGGCTTATGATCAAAGGAGGTGAACCCCGTGAAAAGAGCCAAAGGAGAAACAGCTGCGGGCGACTGTGTCTGAACGCAGCGCAAAGCAGATGTGGGAGTGTGTGCACCGGGAACATGGGAGGGAGGCAGACATGGGCTGCCCCTTCGTCGACAGAAGATGCTCTTACACAAGCAGCTGGACAAACACAGGGGGCAGGAGGATGGAGGGCTTAGGGAACAGAAGACGCTGCACAGCTGAAGCCGAGCTTCCAGAAGAAGAGGTGGAGGTGGGAGCGCAGCCCCAAACTGAGGCTACAAGGGGCGCCGGGGAGAGGGAGGGGCGTGTTAGAACCCCCGGAACCCGGCTAACCCCTCCTTGCTGGTGGCTAAGGCCCTGGAGGTCCTCTCCCCAGTTCCTCGAGACGTCTGGGAAGGCCTACTCCGAAGCTGCACGCCCCCGCCGCGCAGAGCAGCAGTCTCCCCAGGGCTCCCGCGGCCCCAGCACTGCCGGACCCGGTCCCTCCCGCCTGCCCGGTGCCCAGCGCTCAGGGCCAGCCCCAGTATCCCTACCACGAGCCGCTTCCTGGTCGCCGCTTCCCTGCTCGGGGCCCCAGCCGCCGCCGTCGCCAGGAGTCCGACCGGCTTCCAGCTCAGGGACGAGCCTCCGCCGCCTGTGCGAAACTCGGGTGCCCAAGAGCCGCTCTCGCCGCCTCCCGCCCGCCTTCCAGGCCGCGCCGGATCCTCCGCTCCCCCTGCCGGTGGGCAGCCATTTCCGACAAGCGTCTGCGGAACTTGCCGAAGTGCGCCGGGCCGGAAATGGCCGAACCCGGGCTCTCACGAGCCGAGGGGCGAGGGGCGGGGGCGACTTTCCGGGCAGCGCCCGAAGGGCCGCCGAGGCCTCGGGCTCAGCCGCCGGGTTCGCCAGGGTCCAGGAACTGTGGCGGCGGCGACAGAGCCGGGGATTGTGGGAAAGCGAGTGCGAGGGCGGCCAGCCGGGCGAGCGGGAAGAAAAGACGCGGCAGGTCCCCTGAGCCTTCAAACCAGCGCCCTACAAATGTTCCTCGTCCTTTAGAGAAACCTACCTATGGAGTGCGGAGAGAATGCCCCCGACAGTTCTGGAACAGGTTGCGACTACGACAGCCTCAGCTGCTTCGAGCGGGCCCAGAGAAATTCAATCCAAAAATAAACCCAGACCCGTAGAAAAGGCCTTCCTAAATGAGCTGACCGGCTCCAACGATGGACTGGAGTTTTGAAACACTTTTAATATTTAACAACAAAGAAAAGGCCAGGCGGCATGCATGCTTCGGGGAAAAAACAAAAACAAAAAGCCCGGGGCTTTGCAAAAACAATAGCTTAATCCAGTCGTGTGGCAAGATCAACCAAAACTAGGAGGGAAAAGAAATACCGTTTGAAACACTTAAGAGCCAATCCCTGTGAATCTGAAAATGCACATATTCTACAATCCTAAGAGACACTCCAACACCTGCAAAGTCAGGACAAGATTTTTAGGGTAACTGGAACAATGGGGGTGGGTGAAGGAACTCTACCAATCTTAAAAGACACACCTGATCATTATTGTTAACTCAAGAATGAGTTTAAACCATCTAAAATCTATAAGTGCAGTAAAATCTGAGATTAAATTTGCTTCAACATTTTTTTTTTTTAGCATGTTTTTAATCCCCAAAAGGCAGGGCTTCTATTCCAGGGTTTCCTAAACAGGAAACCAAAAACACACCAGAACCTGGAGAAGCTGAGGAGGGCCAGGGGCCGGCTCCCATCCCTGTGCGTGGGTGGTCTGGTAGTTCAGAGGAACTGCACCCCCTGAGACAGGTCCACAGCTGCCATATAACCCATCCAAACACCCTTCCTGCTGGAGCCCAGGCCCACGCTCTAGCTAGGAGGCTGAGAAACCATTGAAGATTGATTAGTTTCCCACAGGGGACAGTTTGAGCTCAGGATTCCATCTGCAAAACAAAACTTTAAAAAAAACCTAGCAAACTGTTTTCCAGAACGTACTCTTCATCTCTCCACACCCATCAGCCCCTCCTCTTTCTGATCCTCCTTTTTCTTCTTTCTTGACACCTCCTTACTCACCCCTATTTCCCTTTCTTCTCATACCTCACTGTTTTCCTTACCTTTATTACTTTATTGTAATAATTTCACTATGAACAAATATCCAGAGCCTCACCACCATTACATATGTACAAAAAAAATTTTCTTTTATCAATGTGTTCAGGAAAGTCATAGAGGGGGAATCAAATTTTTAAAAATGAGAACCATTCCAGGAAGTGAAAATGAGGAAAACTGTTGCCCGAATATCCTGAAAAATCTGAAGTTGGCTTTTTTCTTTTCTCTTTCTCTTTTTTTAAACAGTTCATCTTCCTGGCTCTCCTCCAGAGGTGTGTGGCAGCAGGCAGAAGTCTGGCAGTGTGGGAGGAGACACAGGCCCAGAAGCTATGGTAAGAATTACCAGGTATTGGTTCATCTCCACGCTGACAAGAGAGGACCTGCAAATAGCTGCTACCTGAGGACTCAGCCTAAATAACTTCTTACACTTTTGAGTGCATTAACACATTGTTTCACCACCTGGTGGTGCCTATTCTTAGGATAGGCAGGCTTTAAGACGAAAAAGGGATATCCAACCAAAATATGATGTATCGTTGACTTTACTGGAGCCCCTAATGCCGACCATCCTCTTCCTTTGGCTCTTTTGAGCCTGTCCTCTCTCGTATCTCCTTCTCTCAAACAGTTCTAGCTCAGTCTCTTCCTCTGGTTCCTGTTCCTTCTCCTGACTCCTAAGAGGTGTTCTCTGAAAAGATATGACGGGCTACTTTCTTCTTCTTCTTCTCCACACTCTGTTGCCAATTTCAGTCAGCTCCCTTGCATCATCTGCACCTTTAAGCAGATCCCTCCCTATGGCGCTCCAGTCCCTGTCTTCCAGCTGTACTCCAGACACCATCACATCATCGTCATACTCTTAATACATGTTTTATAAATACTTAATTGCCAAGCAATAAGCTAAACCCTTTATAGGCATTGTCTCATTTTAATCCTTACAGGGAGATATCAGTGTATAGACGGAGAACTGAGACATTAAGAGGCTAAATAAAGTGCCCAAGATCACAGAGTGAGGTGTGAAGTACAAATGGAACTCCAAGTCCTCTGAACTCCAAAGCCAGTATTCTTCACCAGAACAATCAGATTGTCTCACCAGGACTTTATTATTTTTTTAATGTCTATTTATTTATTTATTTATTTATTAATTATTGAGAGAGAGAGCACGCATGAGCGAGTGAGCAGGGGAGGGGCAGAGAGAGAATCCCAAGTAGGATTTTATTTATTGTGTGTGTGTGAGAGACAGAAAGCGAGAGAGAGTGTGAGAGAGAGAGAGCAGGGGAGAGGCAGAGAGAGAGAGAGAAAGAGAGTGAATCCCAAGCAGGCTCCATGCTGTCACAAACTGTGAGATCATGAATCAATTCTAGAGCCAGAATCAAGAATCAGACACTTAACTGACTGAGCCACCCAGTCACACCTCACCAGGACTTTAAACTTAGTATATCCCACACTGAACTCATCTTTACTGCTTCCCCCTTTGCTCCCCTCAAATGTCCTTTTGATAATATTGATAATGGTGTTACCATTATTTTTCCTAACTCAGAAACTCAAATCTGGCACCATCTTGACTTCTCTCTTTACCCTCACACTAAATCAATTTCTAAGACTCGAAGCCTTCACCTACATTTATTGTCTCTACTTTGTATTTTGGAACTTAATCAAAATAGTTTTGCATTGTTCTTTAACAATCATATATGCAGATCTTTATCTGCTCCAGGAGCCTATGGGTCTTCTCTCTAGAGCACAGTCATAGGGACTCTGCAGTACCCAGTCTCTCTCTTTCTGTTCCAAATTTTAAATTCCCAGAAAAGAGACATGATTGTCCTGGCTTGTCTCCTGTGTCAACCCCTCGATCAATCAGCTTTGGCTAAGCAGCAGGTCAGCCTTGTCTAAATACAGCAATTAGAGCCTCTCATATAAATAGGGCTTGTTCCGAGAAAAGGAAACGGCATACACCATTGTTCATTTGTTCATTCATTCCATCAACAAATACTTGAGCACCCTCTCAAAATATATTCCGGGTTTTTTCATATATGCAAAATGTTAACAACCTAACCCTACCCTCATACCATGAAATACACAACATAAAAAGATAAGAAATCACCAGATAAAATGCATAACAATATTCACCCATAAGAGACTACCAATTCAATTGCGTGTGATGGAAAATAATTCAGCACACCCTGTATGAGCCTGTGGTGGTGAAAGTACTCAGCAGTGGGGCCCCCCGGGTGGCTCAGTTGGTTGAACATCCGACTTCGACTCCAGTCACAATCTCATGGTTTACGAGTTCAAGCCCCACGTCGGGCTCTGTGGGGACAGCTCAGAGCCTGGATCCTGCTTCGGATTCTGTGTCTCCCTCTCTCTCTGCCCTTCCCCCACTCATGCGCGTGCTCTCTCTCTATCTCTGTCTCTCTCTCTCAAAAATAAATAAACATTAAAAAAAAGTAATCAGTAGTAACGTGTGCATATTCTACAAAACAAGCTCACAACAGCACCGTGAGGAATAGACAGAAACAGAAAACTACCTAAAGTCCATCAGTAATAGACTAGATCAACAAAGTATAGTGTATTCACCCAAATGACTACTTTACAGCAATGAGAATGCTCTACAAATACATACAACAATACTGATGAATCTCACAAACAATGCTAAGCAAAAGAAGCCAGACACAAAAAGGTACATAGGATATGATTCCATTTACAAAAAGTATAAAACCAGGCAAAAGTAATATACCTGTCAAGAGCAATGACAAGAGCAGGAGTGCCTGGGTGGCTCAGTCGATTAAGTGTCAGACGACTCTCAATTTCGGCTCAAGTCATGATCTCACAGTTCATGAGATCGAGCTCTGTGTTGGGCTCTGTACTAACAACGCAGAGCCTACTTGGGATTCTCTCTATCCCTTTCTCTCTCTCAAAATAAATACATAAACTTTAAAAAAAAAAGTAGCAGTGACCAGAGGAGAACAAAAGGAGCTGCATGGGTACTGGTCATGCGCTATTTTGTGAGCTGCATGCTGCTTACACAGGTTATCAGTTTGTGAAAATTCATCAAGTTGTACACTTATGTTAGTATCCTTCGCTATATGTGTATTATCCCTTAATAAAAAGATTTTTCAAATAAGTAATTCATGGGGGCACCTGGGTGGCTCAGTTGGTTAAGCATCTGACTCTTAATTTCAGCTCAGGTCATGATCTCACAGTTGTGAGTTTAAACCTCGTGTCGGGCTCTGCGCTGACAGCATGGAGTTTGCTTGGGATTCTCTCTCTCCTCTCTCTCTGCCCTCCCCCACCTCAAGATAAATGAATAAACTTAAAAAAAGTAATTCATGGGCAAAACGAGCCTTTAAGCACCCTTGAACATTGTCACTATAAATATCCTAGAGTTGCCAATTACTGCACATACCTGCACCATTACACCACCTTCTTAGAGACCATAAGCCACTATCAGCCTTTGCATATCGCCACCATTCTTATCACATGGCCTCATCCCCTTCAGCCCCAGCTGACTGGACTTCCTGCTCATCTGGAAACTTGGGAGCAGAACACGTGAAGCTGAGTCAGGTGATAAGAGTGCTTCATCTAATAAACTGTATGGAACTGGGAAAAAAATAATTCCTGGACATATGCACAGCAATAAGCCAAGAACGCTGGTCTGCAGAAAACAGAGCCAACACACAAAAGGAAGCAAACAAACCTGTGAGAAATGGAGGGGAAAGCTTCAGAGGCTGCTCACTCTCCAGCTCAAGTCTCATATATCCCAGCTGTCACTGGGTATCCATGAGATTGCTCATGTTGCCTTACTACTGAAAAAAAGAAAGAAAAGAAGACCTTACTTATTTAAGCTAGGGTGAATATGTTTCTGTGTGTGGAATGTATAGTCTCATTTAGTCCTTTTAACAACCCTATATGGTTCAGTTCCATTATGAGTCCCACTTCACAGTTGAGAAAACTGAAGCCCAGGGAGGTTATATGTAACTTGTGTAAATCACACACCTGGTAAGTGGTGGTGCCAGGATTTGGACCCAAGGAGTCTGACTCCAGAGCCTGAAATCTGAAAACTATCCTACACTGCAGTGCAACAGAAATGCAGAAAACGGCAATGTGATTTCTATGTTGCATTAATGGATTTAACTAAGGCATCTGATTCCGTTAAATGAGTTCAAATGTAGAAATGGTACAAAGATTAAAAGACTGGCTGCCTAAGAAGTTGGTAAGCATTTATTTCTTTCACAAGGGAATTATACTTTGAGTTGTAGATGTTAGAGAAATATAAAACACATGCAGTGTGACAGATTATACTAATGAGACTGTGTTATTATGCCAGGAAATTTATCTTATAGATTTCAGCAAAATGCTCTCCTAGAAGATCCCTGCTGGTTACCTGTTTCTCCCAAAATGTTAATATCCAGGAGAAGGGGGGTTTAGTCTCATGGAAGGAGAAATTGATAAAAGTTAACTTCAAGTCTTAAGGAGAGAGGCACCGGTGGTCACTTTCCATGAAGGTAGCTGCCAGACCCACAATCCACTCAGCAAGGCTGCTAGATCAATCACAGGCAAGCCACTGGTGACCCCCAGCAACCTTCAAAAGGTATGATTCAGGAATTATCAGTGAGTTTAAGTCAGGTAAGAACTTGTTCTATCAGTAATGCTTTGATTTTAAAGGAAAGTGCTGACAACCACTATTCAAGATCTTTTCTATATATAAATGATTGAGCAATTTTTGTGGCTTATAATTAGAACAATGCATGACAATTTCCAGATTGGAGTTCCAAGGTTACTCTTTCCCTTTGGTCCATCAGTGCCAAAAAGACAAAAGGTCATCTTCTGAGGCTCCATGGATAGCACTCACTAGCCTGCTAAGTGGCTCACTCTGAAAGTCCTGGCTTTGATGTTATCTTTTAAAAGTGGCTGTTTTTTATCTGGCAAAAGGTGCAACAGTTCGGATGTTTTGTAAAATACTTTGTAGTAAGAACACTGAGTTAATATCAGGTCCAAAACAAAACACACATTATTGTCAGAAGACGGTTTGTTAACTCCTTGCCTCATGTCATAGTACTCACTATCTTGCATGTGGCTGTGAAAAATAAATTTTGTACTAGTTTCACATTCATTAGGAAGCTTAGCATGGCTCAAACCTGTCACTTACATAAGACTTATAATCTGTAATGACCAATTAACATTCTAAAAATTAGCTGTCGTCCCTAAAATATAACCTATCTGTCTCTCAAGTCCCTTCTTCCTTCAAGCACTGTTTCCCCTGTGAGTTTTTATTCCCTCCCCACCATGTCGGCACAGCTTGCAGAGGCAGTTAGGTTTGACCATCGGTAGATATCAAATGCCACCAAAAGCTTGCTCCTGGTAGTTCCAAGTAATGATACAAATGTCCCCCCAAGGCAAAAATACAGGCACCTAACATTTACCCTAAATTATGCCAGTGAGGAGTAAAACTGTGCTCAGTTTTACAACAACATGCCACAATATGGCATGTCTGAGTGTTTGCGGAATTTAGCATAATGAGAGTTGTAACCAGGAAGAAGAAGAAGGAGAAGGAGGAGAAGAAGAAAAATCAGGCAGAGCATTGATAAAGTTCCAATGTCACATTGTAGCTCTATCACTTCAGGATTGTCCTTACACCAAAAAAGCTACCCATACATTCAAAAAATCAACTACTCACTACTTAAAAATGCCTCACATAAACAAGGCACTCCAATTGAAAATGGGCAGAATGTCATAGAAGTACTTACAGAACATCAATTAACTTCTTAGTTAACCCATTTAGCTATAAAATCAAAATTGAAAGCAAAATTTCTGAAAATAATACTAAAAACTTTTTAAAACTTTAAAAATATATATAAGTTGGTAATAACATGGAGTTCATGTATATTTAAAAAACAAACAAACAGTAGTTTCTACCAACCATTATCAAGAAAAAAATGTGTAGGTTTTAAACCAACTCATGAATGTTTACAGTAAGATTTTATTGAAGAGGTTTTTCACTATTTTCCTAAATATTGCTTGAGATTAATTCTCAACCTAAATGATAAGAGCATGAATCTAGTGGGACCCAGTCAATGCCAGAACAAACTAATCACTGATCCCTTCCTCAATCCATGCCTTCAGCCTTGCAAATACTATGCCACAGGTCAAAAATGAAACCAAATGAAAATGTGACATTTCTCCAAATCCATCAATTCAGTGGGCTAAAATTAACAACCCAAAGCTCACTCCTAATGGACAGTTTCAGATATTTCATCCTCACTTTTTTAAAAAAGATTTTATTATTAAGTAATCTCTACACCCAACAAGGAGCTTGAACTCACAACCCTGAGATCAAGAGTCGCATGCTCCACTGACTGAGCCAGCCAGGCACTCCAGATGTTTCATCTTCTGTAAAAAGGGACACACATGATAACATTGTGTGGGTTATAAGGAAATGTATATCTCTAAAATGAAGAAGGGATTATTGAAGTTTATTTATTTATTTTGAGAGAGGCAGAGAGAGTGTGAGCAGGGAGAATCTCAAGCAGGCTCTGCACTGTCAGCACAGAACCAGACACGGGGCTCAAACTCATACAACTGTGAGATCATGACCTGACCCAGAATCAAGAGTTAGGCCCTCAACCAGCTGAGCCACCCAGGTGCCCAAAGAGGTGATTGTTTAGAAAAAAGATGATTGAAATAAATGAAGCAAATAATCCAAAAATATATTAACTATATATTAACTAAATATGAAAATACTTTAAAAGTTCAAATACCACCACGCATTTGTATTACTTTTATGTACATTTAACTATGCTGCAATGATGTTCAATTTTTTTTTAAATTTTTCAACATTTATTCATTTCTGAGAGACAGAGAGACAGAACATGAGTAGGGGAGGGGCAGAGAGAGAGGGAGACACAGAATCCGAAGCAGGCTCTAGGCTCTGAGCTGTCAGCACAGAGCCTGACGCAGGGCTCGAACCCACAAACTGTGAGATCATGACCTGAGCCAAAGTTGGAAGCTTAACCGACTGAGCCAGCCAGGCACCCCTGTTCAATTTTTTTTTTAAGTTTTATTTATTTTTTGAGAGACAGCGTGTACAAGTAGGGGAGGGGCAGAGAGAGAAGGGTACAGAGGATCTGAAGCGGGCTCTGTGCTGACAGGCTGACAGCAGCAAGCCTGATGTGGGGCTCAAACTCAGGAACCATGAGATCATGACCTGAGCCGAAGTCAGACAATCAATTGAGCCACCCAGACACCCCAATGTTCAATTTTTTGTATTTCATCTTTAATTAGCTTAAATAATAAACACTTAAATATTCGTAGGAACACAAATAATAAAAAACACATAAACTGATAAATATTTGCCAGCTCTGTGGCTTCCTTCAAGCTCACAAGCATAATTTTATAAAATTGCTATCTTTATGTATCAACCATTTCAATTTCTTCCTTTTTCACTTACTTTGAATGGATTATTATGTGTTTCTACATCATTCTCATAGTCATCTTTACAGGTACTAGAACATTCCATATCTGTTCTCAGTAGTTCCTGAATGATAGTTTGTAGACCAATATAGGATGAAATTTTTGTCAGTCCACAGTTAAATGAGAAAAGCAAAGGCAAGTTATTGAGGTTTCAATTTTATTCAATTTAAAGATTGTCCTTTATTTTGAGATTATGTCCTTTCCCCTTTCTTGTGTTAAAATTTGTTTTTATGAAATGATAGTGATGGCAGCTTTTTAAAAATCTTCCTTACATGACAGAATATTGAGACATATTTAGTTTGGTTCCCTGCTCCCACCCCACCCCCGGACCACCAATTACTTGTTATTTTACTAGTCCATTAAATCCAGAAGTCAGCTAACTATCTAACTACACCCCTTCATTTTAAAATATGAGCCCACACAGACACACAAACACCCAAAATGTTTTTGGAAAGACTTCTATGGTAACCAGCCTCCAAAATGTCCCTAATGATCTCTGTCCCTAGTATTTCCACCCTCATATAGTATTTCCACACTGTACCACAGATGATCTATGTGACCAACAGAACGCTGCAGAAGTGATGGTGTGTCACTCCTGAGATTAATTTATAGAAGGCATTTCAGCTTTCACTGTGGTTGTTCTTTTTTTTTTTCAATCACTCACTCTGAAAGGAGCTAGATGCCATGTCATGAGAAACAGTGTAGAGAGGCCCCTGTGGTGAGGAACTGAGGCTTCCTGCCAACAGCCATGTGAGTGGGATTGGGGAGCAGATCCTCCAGCCCCAGTCTAGCCTTCAGATGATGCTGCTGCCTCTGAAAGACCCCAAGCCAGAACCAACCAGCTAAGTGCCCCCTGAATTCCTGACATATAGAAAATAAGAAATAATAAGTAGTTGTGTTTTAAATTATTACATTTGAGATAATTTGTTATGGAACAACAAATAACTAACGCGACTCCTGTATCCCTTTTCAGCTACAAGATGAATATGCCAAAACTGCTGAGCATGTTTGTGTTCATGCCTGTGTGGGGGGGAGAAAGGATTAGCAAGGACTGTGATCTCAATTATCCTGACTTTAGTTTACATACACTGACTCTTCCCTTCTCCATTGCTTTTTCTACTTTTCTCATATTGACCAGAGCACTTGGTAAACTGAAAATCCATCTCTAGCAAAGGAATCAATTCTATAAGTTTTTATAGGCTTAGTTAAAGGAATCATTCTATGTAAATGTGGTATTTTATCAAAGTTTAGAAATCTGGTAAATTTCTATTGACAGAATCCCTCACCTTAGCTGTCAAATCTTTCCTAGATCCATCCCTACCTCAACAGAAGAAGATCTCTCATGTGCATTGAGAAAATAGAAGCAATCCCTTTCAATTCTCTCCTCCCACATTTACACCATCTTTAAACTCTGAGGTGAAAAAAAAATTATTTTAGCAGCTGATGCCAGAGCTCCTCTTAGGAATAGAAAATACCTTATTGAGGAAACTATCTTGATATGACACCTGGAGTATGGAGGAAGAAAGCTTGGCTTGTAACAAAACTGTAAAACAGAGATAGCTAAACAGATCTGGATAAAAAAGAAGAAGAAGATGAAGGAGGAGGAGGAGGAGGAGGAGGAGGAGGAGGAGGAGGAGGAGGAGAAAAAGAAGAATATGAAGACTGGAACAGGGCAAAGAGGACAGGAAATGGGAGGAGAGTAAGAAGAGATGAGGCTTAAAAAATGGTGTGGGAGGCTGAAGGTTGGGGAGTGAGTTCCAGTGATGGGGGAGCTGGAAGCATGTTTAAAATAGAAATATCTATTATTGGACTTCACATTGTTTGTGTTGCTAAGGATATAAAATCCCTGAAGTCTTCAGTAATATCTGACATATGCACAAGTGCCTTATGTGAGTGATTTGGGGGGAGATCAAGGGAAAAAGATGTAGAGGGGACTGGTCTGAGTTCTATAGCCAGGTCAGATGGAAATAAGGAATAAGAACATGGGAATTGAATTACAAGTGAGACGAATTTAATAGAAGCAAAACTCAAAAGCTAAAGAAACTATTAGATGAGCTCCCAGGAATTAACAGAAATCTTGGAATAGGCATTGAACTTCCACATGAAATCCCAATGTGGAATGGGAACTTAAGTCAATTTTACTTAAATCTCAAAAAAAAAATCTATCTTAACTGACATCTGGGTCCATATTCATGGATTATTCTCTCATCTGTTCTGGCCTTTGACAAAGGGATGTTCAAGACTAGCACTCTCTTTTTTAATGTGATCTGATATCCTTCCTTCCTCTGACCTTGCTCTGTCAATTATTCTCTCTAATACATATAGTCAATATTCTCCTCATTACAGAGGAAATCTCACTGCTTATACCCCCACTGCTTATACACAGGCTCAGGCCCAGGCCCAAACTACCACCATCTTACAACACCAGATTTGAATTCCCAAAGATTTAGATTTTGAAACCTTGATTTATTATTAGTCGGGTAACCGTGGGCATATTACTTAACCTCTATATGCTCTCCTCACTATAATTTCCTCATCAGAAAATGGGGATAATAATAGTACACACCTCACAGGAATACAGTAAGGATTAACCTAGATAATGAGTATAAATTGTCAGTCCAGTGCCTGGCAAATAGCCCTCTTACTTAACTGCTATCATCATCATCATTCACCAGAATTCTCAAAAGAGTAATCTCTACTCTATGTCCACTTCTCTACCACCATTCACTCTTTCATATCCAGAAAGCTGGCTCGTGTCAAACTACTGAAATTGCTCTCATTATGGTAACCAGAGACTTCCTCGTTCAGTAATGCCAGTGAAACTTCTCAGGCCTCCTTTTGGAATTCTTCTTAATCCTCTACACTTAGCTTCTTGAAATGGTTCAATCCTGGCTTCTCAACACATCGCTCTCTCATTACCCTCTCTCTTTTCTCTCACTGAATCTTCTTTCCCCACCACCCTTTAAATGTTGGTGTGCCATCATCTTCCATTCTCATTGAGCACGTATTCATGACTTTAGCAGCCAGATCACTACCCTGAACCGAGACCCTTCTTGTGAGCTCCTGAGCCAAACTGCCCACTAGGTATCTTGCCCTAGGTGTTTCACAAACCCAGCCAGTCACCCAAACCATGTTTATAGGTACTGTTAGCACAATCATCATTCTGACTTCCCCAATTCTTTCCCTCCCCTCGTAGTCATTTTCCTGATTAACACCAGCTGTGATTCTTCCTGTTTCCATCCTTGACCTCACTGTAGTTCCAAGTGGGCTTTAGAGTCACATGGGCCTGGGTCCAAATACTAACTATGATGGTTCTCGGCCAAATTACTTAACCTCTCTGACCTCAGGTTTTTGTGGTGATGAAATGAGATATCACATGCAAAATGGCCAGCACACAGTAGGACTTCAGCAAACACTCCCCTACACCTCTTCCTTCGGGTCTTCTTCACCACCTGCTGAAATACAATATCTACCTATTTGGTCTCTCTTGCCCTTTTCTCCTCCAAATTGCCCTAGTCTTTCTTATAAATAAATAAATAAATAAATAAATAAATGTGATACTATTATCTCTTTGCTTACAAATCTTCAACATTTTCTTTTTTCCTATGGAGCAAAGTCCAAATTCCTTAACATGGTAAGTTCCAACTGGCTTTCTGGTTCCTTCTCTCCCAGACCAGTTACTCTAAAATATTGGCTGCTCACCAGCTATTTCTGTACATACTAGCTTACATCTCTGCACATGTGAATCCCTCTGGCTATAATTCCCTTCCTGTGCCCAAGTTCTTTTGTCCAACTGGCAAGTTTATTCATCCCCCTTAAGACTTACCTCAAAAGCTGTCACTTATATGGCAACAAAAGCTCAGCCACCAAAAAGTAAACAAGTTTAAAAGCTTCTGCACAGCAAGAAGACAATAAAATGAAAAGGTAAACTACAGATTAGAAGAAAACATTTGCAAACCATATATCTGATAAGAGTTAATATCCAAAATACAGAAAGAACTCCTACAATTCAGTGGCAAAAAAAAAATTTTTTTTTAAATGGTAAAAGTCCTGAATAGACAGTTTTCCAAAGATAACCATACAAATGGTTAACAAGTACAAAAAAGGTGCTCAGCATCACTAATCATCAGGGAAATGCATATCAAAACCATAATAAGATATCACCTCATACTTGTGAGGATGACTATCATCAAAAAAGTAAGAGATAACAGGGACCCCCTGGGTGGCTCCATTGGTTGAGCGTCCAACTTCAGTTCAGGTCATGATCTCACGGTTCATGAGTCCTGGTTCATGAGTCCATGGTTCGAGTCCTGCTTTGGACTCTGTGCTGTCAGCGCAAAGCCTACTTTGGGTCCTCTGTCCTCCTGTCTCTCAACCCGTCTCCTGCTCACTCTCTTTCTATCAAAAATGAAAAAAAGATTAAAAAAAAAGATACAAGATAACAAGTGTTGGCAAGGATGTGGAGAAAAGGGAACCCCTGTGCACTGTTGATGGGAATCTAATTTTGGTACAGCCACTTTGGAAAACAGTATGGAGGTCCCACCCCCCCAAAAAAGAACTACCATATGACCTGGCAATCCCTAGTCTGGATATATATCCAAAAGAAGTAAAGTCATTACCTTGAAGAAATACCTGCACTCCCATGTTCACTGCAGCATTCTTCACAATAACTGAGACATGGTGAAAACTTAATTGTCCATCAATGGACAAATGCATAAAAAAATTTGATATACATTTATGCCATAACTGTATTACATATGTGTATGTGTGCACATGCACCTACACACACACACACAAACAATAGAATGTTATTCAGCCTTAAAAAAGAAAGAAATCCTGCCATTTGTGACAACTTGGATGAGCCTGAAGGACATTAAGCTGAGTGAAATAAGCCAGATGCAGAAAGAAAAAGACTGCATGATGTGACTTATATGTAGAATCTAAACAAGTCCAATACATAGAAGCAGAGAATAGAATGGTGGTTTCTAGGGGCTTGGGGGTGGGGGAAATGGGGGAAATGTTGATCAGAGGGTACAAAGCTGCAATTAAATGGGATGAATAAGTTTATAGATCTAATGTACATCATGATGACTATAGTTAATAATATTGTATTGAACATTGGCAATTTGCTAAGAGGTTAAATTTCAGGTACTCTCACCACAAAGAAGAAAAACATGGTAACTACTTTTGGGTGAGGAAGTGGATTTGTTAATTAGCTTGATTGCAGTCAAGCTATGCATATCCACTATGGATATACATACAAAATTATGTTGTATGCTTTAAATATATAAATTTTTTATTTAAAATTTTTAAAAGTTTAAGGGGCGCCTGGGTGGTTCAGTCGCTTAAGCGTCCAACTTTGGCTCAGGTCATGATCTCGCAGTTCGTGAGTTCGAGCCCTGCATTGGGCTCTGCTCTGACAGCTCGGAGCCTGGAGTCTGCTTCAGATTCGGTGTCTCCCTCTCTCTCTGCCCCTCCCCGGCTCATGCTCTCTCAAAAATGAATAAATGTTAAAAATATTTTTTCAAAGCAAAAATGAACTACTGGGACCTTATGAAGATAAAAAGCTTCTGCACAGCAAAGGAAACAACCAACAAAACTAAAAGGCAACCAAGAATGGGAAAAGATATTTGCAAATGACATATCGGACAAAGGGCTAGTATACAAAATCTATAAAGAGCTCACCAAACTCCACACCCGAAAAACAAATAACCCAGTGAAGAAATGGGCAGAAAACATGAATAGACACTTCTCTAAAGAAGACATCCGGATGCTGTTTCCGATTCTGTGTCTCCCTCTCTCTCTGCCCCTCCCCCGTTCATGCTCTGTCTCTCTCTGTCCCAAAAATAAATAAAAAACGTTGAAAAAAAAATTAAAAAAAAAAAGAAGACATCCGGATGGCCAACAGGTACATGAAAAGATGCTCAATGTCGCTCCTCATCAGGGAAATACAAATCAAAACCACACTCAGATATCACCTCACGCCAGTCAGAGTGGCCAAAATGAACAAATCAGGAGACTATAGATGCTGGCGAGGATGTGGAGAAACGGGAACCCTCTTGCACTGTTGGTGGGAATGCAAATTGGTGCAGCCACTCTGGAAAACAGTGTGGAGGTTCCTCAGAAAATTAAAAATAGACCTACCCTATGACCCAGCAATAGCACTGCTAGGAATTTACCCAAGGGATACAGGAGTACTGGTGGATAGGGGCACTTGTACCCCAATGTTTATAGCAGCACTCTCAACAATAGCCAAATTATAGAAAGAGCCTAATGTCCATCAACTGATGAATGGATAAAGAAATTGTGGTTTATATACACAATGGAGTACTACAGGGCAATGAGAAAGAACGAAATATGGCCCTTTGTAGCAACGTGGATGGAACTGGAGAGTGTGATGCTAAGTGAAATAAGCCATACAGAGAAGGACAGATACCATACGTTTTCACTTTTATGTGGATCCTGAGAAACTTAACAGAAACCCATGGGGGAGGGGAAGGAAAAAAAAAAAAAAGAGGTTAGAGAGGGAGAGAGCCAAAGTATAAGAGACTCTTAAAAACTGAGAACAAACTGAGGGTTGATGGGGGGTGGGAGGGAGGGGAGGGTGGGTGATAGGTATTGAGGAGGGCACCTTTTGGGATGAGCACTGGGTGTTGTATGGAAACAAATTTGACAATAAATTTCATATATTGAAAAAAAATAAAAATAAAAAAATAAAAATAAACCTATCTTGCTTACATTAAATAAGTATAAGCTTTTTAAAAAAAATATTTTTTCAAAAAAAATAATAAAATAAAATAAAATTTTAAAAAGTATAAGCTGTCATTAAAAGGGTGACAGCTATTCTTTACTGGTTCAGAATTTAAAAAAGAAACTAGTCTAGGGGCACCTGGCTGGCTCATTCTTGGGGTCATGAGTTTAAGCCCTACTTTGGGCGTAGAGCTTACTTAAAAAAAAAAAATATTCTATACACACACAGCACACACACACACACACACACACACACACACACACCAAACATAAAAGGAGAAGGAGAGGAAGAAAGAATGGTAAATGTGGATACGACACAATGTTAAAAATTGGTGAATCTGGGTAAGAATTATTTGGAACTTATAAAAAAAGTTGCAAAACTCTATATAATTCTGGCTTTTATGTAAGTTTGAAACTGTTTCAAAGGAAAAAAAGAAGAAAGCATGGGGCAATCTAACCATGCAGTAACAATCAAACAAACCCAAGTTGAGGAACATTTCACCAAATAACTGGCCTAGATTCTTAAAATGTCAATGTCATGAAAAAAAGAGAGGAAGTTCAGAGGGAAGGAGGGAGGTAGGCGGTGGGCTGAGGAAATATTCAAGATCAAAGGAGACTAAAGAAACATGACAACTAAATGCAATGTGTATTCCTGGATTGGATGTTAGTTTGGAAAAAAAAAATGCTATAAAATACGTTATAGAAACAAGTAGGTAAATTTGAAAATGGACTCTCTATTATATAATAGCATTACAGTAATATTAAATTTCCTGAATTTAAAAATTGCACTGTAGTTATGGAAGAGAATGTCCTTGTTCTTAAGAGATACATCCTGAGGTATTTAGGATGCTGGTATTAGGATGATGGTAATGTCTACAACTAAAATATGTTTCAGCAAAATTCAAAATAACAGTTAAAATGTGTCTGTGTGTATCTAGAGAAAGAATAGAGCAAAATGTTAACAATTGGTGAATCTGAGTTAATGTTTACCATTCTTGCACCTTTTCTATAAGTTTGATTTTTTTTCAAAATAAGCTGTTTTTTTTTTAAAGCTGTAACTCAGGTAAAATATATTCCCAGTCTCCCAGTTAGAATTAATGCTGCCTCCTCTAAGCTATGGGTTTTTTTTAAGTTTATTTATTTATTTTGAGAGACAAAGAGAGAGTTCAAGCAGGGGAGGGGCAGAGAGAGGAAGAGAGAGAATCCCAAGCAGTCTCTACACCAACAGCACTGAGCCCAGTGAGGAGCTCAAACCCATGAACCATGAGATCATGACCTGAGCCAAAACCAAAAGTCAGATGCTTAAACAACTGAGCCACCCCTGTGCCCCTAAATGTTTTGATTTTTACTCTAAAATGCTCAGATTGGGTTGTAATTATTTATTTAAGTATTTGTCTTATTCTGCTAGATTGAGAGCCTCTTGGGGCAGGAACTTAAGTTGCCTTTGGAATTTAATAATGGGAGAAGTATTCTCCTTCAGGATAACTTTATGCTGCTGGCATTGTATTACTACTAGAGTACAATGATGCTACAATTTGGGCTCATTGCAAAACATGGCTGGACATTGCTGAGATGAGAACTAGAATGGAAAACAAAACTTAGTTTGTAGCATAGGAAAGTACTGGAGTTGATTTACAATGTACCATTCTGTCTTTTATGGAGACTTCTGCCGGCAAAGCTGGAAAGCGCTTGCAGATACACAAGGTCCCATGCAGATACACAAGGGTGCTATATGTATGAGGGAGAGGGCCCCTGAAGGTAGAGATGAATTACAACCCCAGATGTATCTGTCTTATCACTTCCAACACATGTGTAACAGGAGGGCAGTCCCATCCTCAGTTGGCCACAGGGCTAATTATAAAACCCTTGGGTTAAGGGTGCCTGGGTGGCTCAGTTGGTTAAGTGTTTGACTCTTAATTTTGGCTCAGGTCATGATCTCACGGTTTGTGAGTTTGACCCCCACATTGGGCTCTGTGCTGACAGTGTGGAGTCTACGTGGGAATCTCTCTCTCTCTCTCTCTCTCTCTCTCTCTCAAAATGAATAAACAAACATAAAAAAAATTTTTAATAAAATAAAAATAAATAAATAAAACTCATGGGTTAGAAGATCAGACCATGGGAGAGTGTAGGTGAAACCATGCTCCTCCCATCTCCCCATGCTTGCTTTGATCAAGAATATAGGAAATAATCTTTTCCATAGTACTGAGAAGATAGCTTCTATCCTTCTCTTCCCACTTCCTTTATATACTCCTCAAGGAAGAAAAACATCACTTAGATTATTGATAAGCCTACCTACAGGGTCATTACACACTCACTACCCAAGCTCCTTGCAAGTTTGTCTTTCAGAGATGTCTGCCCCACAGGCCATATGTGTTCTCTCCTCATGCAGTGGCAGGTTGAGCAGTTTCCAGCCACCCTGCCTATGTCCAGGGAGAAAGTTCAGTTCCCGGAGGAAGAAATGAGAAGCCAGTTTTGGGCTCAGGTCTAAGCAACATTCTCCAGACCAGCTTTAGCAGCAAGAAAGATGATATTTCAATCCCAGTCTGTTTCCTCTATGTCATTCTGGTTCAGGACTTGGAAAAGAAAGGGGCATGAAAGGCCCCCTCAGAATCCCAACATTATTTTACTAACCTTTGGATCTCGGTGGTGGCTTGTTCTATGACAAGCCCTCAGTAAACTTTTGTTGTCTTGAACTCAGACAATGTGATGCATACACAGGCATGTGATTGCTCACAGCTATCCTTGTGGTGGTGGTTGTATTTTTTAATCATACAAAGTGATTTTTGAAGCTTTTCTAGTTTGTCCGAGGGCTCTGGGGCTACAAGGAAGCAGGCTTTCATTAGTAAGAGAGAGAGAGCCGTGTCTTTGTGCTTCACTGTGATGGCAATACCAGGGAGCGATATCCCAGGGGATCTGCCAAGCAGCTTGACAGCAATTCTAGCAAGAAGGTGGTAGAAACACAATTTTAGCAATAATGATCAAACCTTTTTTGAAATGTTCCTTTATCCTTGAAATGCCTTGTGTTGCTGAAAGCCTATTCATTACCGATCATTCATCTGTAGCCAGTCATGTCTTTATGTGTCTGTACCCAGAAGTGACCACACTGGGAGGGTTTTCACAGAGAGACAAAGGCTCCTAGGCACAGTGAGAGAGCCAGAGAGGTAAAAGTGAACAGCAGCCCGAGGAGGCAGGAGATAAAAACACAAAACAGAGGAAGGAGAAGCTATAAGAAAGTCATCTTACTTAAAGGGGCTTTGGTATTTAAAGTGGACGTTCACAGCCCTCTGATATTTTTACTGGGACCATATCTGGAACCTCCATCTTCTTTTGGGATCATTCCTCTGATCTCATCTATGAATCACTGCCTTCCTCTCCAGGATGTCCAACTTCTCCCTGTCTCCTTCACGTCAACCTGTAAACATGCGCAAGGTTCTTACATCCCCTGGAGCCTCGAACTACCCTCCAATGACCACTCTCTTGCCTCCTTGTTGAGTATTCCAGTGCCTCCCAAAGTGTGGCTTGTGGCCAGCAGGATCAACAGCACGTGAAGTGCATCTGAAATGCAATCCTCAGGCCCACCCCAGAGCCACAGAATTAGGATTTCCGTGGGTGGGAGTCCAAGATCTTCCATTTTAATATGCTCTCCAAGTGATTCTGAGGCAACCTGAGTTTGAGAAGCACTGCCTCTGCTCCATGTTTCTGCTTCCTCGCCATTTTGGAATGCCTTCCTATGTCCCTTTAATGTTTGATTCCCCAAGGCTCTGTCCTGGCCTCTTCTTTTCCTAGCTATCTCCTTTCTCTAAGTGATCTTAGCCACCCAAAGACTGATTTAGTTGTTTGTTTGAACACAGGTATGCATCAGTTTAAGAATCACTCCTTCCCTGGCCTCGTCTCCGAGCCTTGAGAATGGCCAGTTGCTTTGTGGACCTTTCTGACAAAATGTTGAACAATTTTCTAAACTCGGTAGATCTAAAACAAACCCAGTATCTCCTCCTATACCCACTCCATATCTCTTTTAACTGGGCTGCAGGGTAGCACTACCACCCACATAGTCACCTCGGACCCCTCACCCACTCCGAGCCAGTCTCCAAGCGTGAACAGTTCCACCTCCACCACTTCCCCAGTGTGCACCCTGTCAATGCTCCTCTTCCCTAATCAGTCCTCCTTCATGCTGCCACCCCATCACCTCCCTGCTTAAGGCCCTTTAATGAATCCCCATTGTTTACATAACTCCTAAGCCCCTTAACCTGGGCTCCAATGTATTTCCCATCCATCCTCCCCTCCATAAACAAATATTTCAGTAGTATCAAATTACCTCCCATTCTGGGAATGGTCCATGCCACTTTGCAACTTTGTGTCTTGGCACCTACTAGTGCCTGATTCTGATATGTCCTTCCTTCTGCATGCCTTCCTACCTCAGCTGGTGGTCCTGGCAAACTTCTATTCATCCTCTAAAACCTCACTCAGATGATGTCAAATCCTCTGGGAAGTCTTCCTTACACTATAGAGTACTTACCAATGTTTCTCTCCGCAATAAGGCTAGATCACCTTCATGCCGGAAGCCTGCCTTATTTGCCTTTGTATAGCCAGCACCAAGCACAGGCCCTGACACTGAGGACGTTTAGAAAATTTTTTTTTCCTTATGTTAATTGGTGCACCCAACAAAAATTTACTGAACATACATCATGCAAGGAGCATTGTGGATACAATGAGCAAGACAAAAACTCTCTACCCTCTAAGCTAACAAGTAGGCCAATAATTTTAACAGTATACTCAATTTGACATGAGGGATAAGCTTAGGGAGGTACATGGAGTGACACCTAAATCAGTGTGGGGGTAATCTTACTGTGTCTTTGGGAATATATTCAGTCTTTGGATCTGCAAGGAAAAATGACCATTTGTATTTTTAAAGGATATCACAATGTCTAATCATTGATATTATTGCCAATAACAGGCATACTTGTCCTTGGGCAAATGTCTTTCCCTCTACTTAATTCTGAGGAGGAAAAACATGAAAATAACTCTCCACATGATTTTCTTCATGGCAGCTGCCATGCAGGTAAACAGGAGCCCCTCAACAGATTTTCTTTCAAATAGGGCTGAGAAAACAGTAAGACCTTGGGTTGCTGACGGTCATAATCTGTGTGCTCCATCTCTGTCCCCATTCCATGAGCTTCTTTAACCTAATCTTCAGAAGTTCTGTCAGCTGATAGAGAAAGCCAATGCTAAAAGGGCACAATCACGATGGCAAGTTCACCTGCATACATCTCTTCTCCCTCATCCGTTTCACACCATTTTGTGTCATTATTTCTTGTAACTTTTTAATGTTTATTTAATTTTTGAAAGAGAGAAAGAGACAGAGCACAAGTGGGGGAGGGCCAGAGAGAGAGGGAGACACAGAATCTGAAGCAGGCTCCAGCCTCTGAGCTGTCAGCACAGAGCCCAACGCAGGGCCCAAACCCACGAACCGTGAGATCGTGACCTGAGCTGAAGTCAGACGCTTAACCGACTGAGCCACCCAGGCGCCCCTAACTTGTGTGTCATTACTAAAGGACATCAAGGTATGACAAATTCCATTTGTGGGTGATCCCCCCCTTCAAACTGATGATCAATCAAAACATATAAAAGGACATAACTAAATCAAGCAAGGCTTATATTCACCACACAGTAATGAGAATATCTGCTCTGAGGAAGAATGTTTTCTGTATAGTTTTGGAGTTCTTTAGAATTATGGTTTACATACCCTGCTAATGGCTATGGTTCCTCAACTTCAAGATATGTGTATCACTCCCAAGCATTAATTGCAAAGATACCAGATTAGCAATTCTCAAATTTGAGCAAGCATCAGAATTATCTGGAAGGCTTGATGTCATGCGAACTTCTGAGTCTCAACCCTAGAGTTTCTGATTCAGTAGGTTGAGGTGGGACCAAAGATTTCCTAGTTCTAAAAAATTCCCAGGTGATACTGATATTGCTGATATTGCTGCTTTGAGAAGCAGCAAAGTCAAGGGTAGAATTCCTATACCTGCCAATCTTTACCACCAAGAGAGACTAACCCTGCGTGCCTCAAGAAAACCATATCATAAGAAAAGCAAATAATCATTACAATTATACATTTTAACAGCCTCTGCCTATTCCATGCTACTTATGAGAGGAGAATGTCAGCTGTTATATAAAAGCTAAGTTTTGGGAAAGCAAGAGGAACATGGGTTCCAAACGCCTTGCAGTGCTCTTCTCCTGTGAAAAACAACTGCAGCAAAGGCAGAAAATACCTACAATAAAGAAATCATTCCCATGATTTCCCATTCTCCTGAGGTTTCCTTCTCCTCACAGAGTGGTGTCAGTGGAAAGAAGAATTTTAGTAACTACTATTTATCCTGGCTTAGTGACTGATGTGTTAACATCAGGTGAGTTTAAGAGTCCAATTAACATTTCAAGCAGGCACCCTGATGCTCTCAGGAAAAGAATTAAGGATTTGCTGTCACACTGTTCTGTCCTTCTTTATGTTTCCCAAAGTTGAAGGGATTATCCTCTATATTATTATCAAAATAATATAGACGGGGAGGCACTTGTGATGGTTAATTTTATGTGTCAACTTGACTGGGCCAGGAGGGGATGGGGCCCAGAAGTTTGAACAGGATTCTGGGCATGTCTGTGAGGGTCTTTTTTGGATGAAGTTAATGTCTGAATCAGTAGACTAAGTAAAACAGACTGCCCTCACCTATGTGGGTGAGCCTCAGCTGAAGGCCTGAACAGAATAAAAAGGCTGAGTAAGAGGGAATTTCTTCCTTCCTGACTACCTTGAGCTGGGATGTGGATCTTTCTTCCGCCTTCAGACTCGAACTGAAATGTTGGCTCTTTTGGGGTCTCGAGCCTGAAGGCTTTTGGACCAGAACTTACACCATTAGCTCTCCTGGGTCTCTGGCTTGCTGCCTGAAGATCTTGAGACTTCTTGCCTCCATAACTGCACGAGCCAATGCCCTATAATAAATCTCTTTATCTATATAAAAAGAGATTACACACACATACACGGACTCACATCCCATTGATACTGTTTCTCTGAAGAATCCTAATACAGCACTGGACACAAATTTCTTTCTAAATCACCTGTTTTCTGCTTTAATTTCTACTTAATTAAAAATCAGCACCATTCCTAGCAACCTCTACCAAAGTCCCTTTAAAGGATGTCTGTAACTAGACATTTCAGTAGAGGTGATTCTGATTCAGTGACTCACTGGTGATTTCAGCCCTGTTGTGCTCTCAGCCCTGGTGAAGTAAAGTCCAGGTTGAAACCTGCTAAAAGGGGAACATGTGCTCATTTAAGATAGCCATTGTTATATTGGGGCGCCTGGGTGGCTCAGTCAGTTGAGCGTCCCACTTCGGCTCAGGTCACGATCTCGCGGTCCGTGAGTTCGAGCCCCGCGTCAGACTCTGGGCTGATGGCTCAGAGCCTGGAGCCTGCTTCCGGTTCTGTGTCTCCCTCTCTCTCTGCCCCTCGCCCGTTCATGCTCTCTCTCTGTCCCAAAAATGAATAAACGTTAAAAAAAAAAAAGATAGCCATTGTTATAACCTAGGCAGTGTTGATTTTTCTTTATTATTATCTGAGAGTAGAGAAGTTAGAAATGATATCAAAAGCAGAAACAATGTTTGTGGTCTCCATAATTTGCAAGGATCCTGCTCCATTTCACACACACACACACACACACACACACACACACACACTCCTTGTGAAACTTCTGAAAACTTTTAGCTGTACTTTTTGAAAGTAAAAAAGCCATAGAGGACATATCAATTAATTAAAAAGAGTAACAGCATTTTGCAGGAGATAGTAACTTAAAGAGAAGCATCTGATTGGCATGAGAGAGCAGATAAGCTGTATAACATTAACACTCCACTCTATGTACTAATATAGGTAACCACTTTAGTAATTATGCCATAAAAAAAGAATGTTCCAATGGTTTTGATGTGCCTATTGGAATAAAGTTAGGACATTTTCCTTATAGGTAGCACAGTGTAAGATGAAGGAACCCGAGAATACTATTCAGAGTAAGAAAGCTACCATTGAGGGCCTCAGTGATTCTGCTTCTACCAGAGCAAACGGGGCTACTCTGTAGGTTACTGGTATCTAGTAGATATTCACCAGTCTGCCAGGTTCAGGGAAATTTGTGTATCAGTCCTGGTATAGGGAATACTGTTGAGGTTAGCGTCAGGAGATCCAGATAATGTGAGTCTGGGTCAAAAATAATATTAATATCAATGGTAGCTTCCATTTAATTAGCAGTGATAATTACATTAATAGCTAACTCATAGAAGAAGGTATTTTTAAGTGACCTGCCCGAAGCCATACAGCTAATAAGTAGCAAAGATCTGACCCCAAGTGCTTCCCATTCCAAAGCATGTTCTCTGAACTGCAATTCATTTCTGCTTTCTAAAGTGCTAGAAATAACTAATCTTTAAGGAAATATCATGAATCAAATATAAATAAACAAACAAAACAAACAAATAAATAAGAATGAGATATCACATTAAGTCTAGACTATTATTTCAATTAGGATGATAGCCACTTGGTCAGGAGGCCAAGAATCCCAGTACTGAACGGAAATATTCACATGTACATAGAATGAGGAAGGGGCTGACAAGGATCCCTTTTTTGACCAAACTTTGGTCCAGCTCTTCTGAGCTCTCTTCTTGACTAGACTGTGTCCTAAAGCTACCACCCTCAGCCTGCTTAAGGCCAGTTCAGCACAATCCTGCCAATCCTTTAGCAAGGATCCCCCAACCCTGGGTATCCAACCAAGTTCCTCTTAGTAATTTCCCATCCACTGATGCCTCTCATCCTGCCTGTTGGCTACAACACCCCAGCTACTTCTGTTGTATCCAGAGTTGAGTTCCATCTCTCACCCCTACTGCAACAGTCTTGACCCCTAATTATGCATTAGTCTTGAATAAAGTCTTCCTCACCTATTTATTTTTTTTTAATTTTTTAATGTTTATTTATTTTTGAGACAGAGAGAGACAGAGCATGAACGGGGGAGGGGCAGAGAGAGAGGGAGACACAGAATCGGAAGCAGGCTCCAGGCTCTGGGCAATCAGCCCAGAGCCTGATGCGGGGCTCAAACTCACGGACCGCAAGATCGTGACCTGAGCCGAAGTCGGACGCTCAACCGACTGAGCCACCCAGGCGCCCCTGTTCCTGTATTCTTTTAATGGATGATGGTGGGTATCAGACACTATTAGATTCCTCTGTAGACATTTAAAAGAATAAAGTTACAGTTTTCTGGGTGTGTCACATACATACATATATAGGGACATCTGAATGGATATATATATATATAAAATGGTATATATAAATATATCTGTGTTAATGCTCTGTAGTTTAGAATCTATGGTTTATATGAATATATTTAGATTTTATTTATAAATTATATAAAATATAAATATATTCTTATATAATATACAGCTTCAGTAGGGATATATGTGTGTGTGTGTGTGTGTGTGTGTGTGTGTATACATTCCTATATATGTGCTATATCATATAAACTAAATATATATGTGTGTTTACATATGCCTAATAAATATATAGATAGATCTGTATATATTCATGTTAAGACTTTATATTTTGGTGTGTATATTTTAATAAATGCACATACACATATACATGCACACATACATATTTGCACATTTATATTTGTGCTAAGAGTTTACACTGTATATAAATGCATACATGTATTATACATATACATACACATGCCTCAACATGAATATACTTGTGAAATTATGTAATTACATACAATTACCAAAATTCTTCAAATTGTACACTTAAAATTGACATTTTATTGTATGTAAATAAAACAAAGAGAGGAAAATTCTCCCCATTCCTATAGGAATAGGAAATTCCTATTAAATAAATAAATAAATAAATAAAATATATTCCTATTCCTATAGGAATAGGAAATTCCTATAAAATAAATAAATAAAACAAAGAGAGGAAATTCTCTCCTGTTCCTATAGGAATAGGAAAAAAAGGAAAAAAAGTAGAAACAGAGGGATGTTTCCCTGGTATGATTGATAAATATCTTGTGTATGTGTATAATGGCTTAACACACACACATACACACACACACATATATATATACATACATATGTAAGTGCATGTATATTCAATTTTTTTAATGTTTATTTATTTATTTATTTTGAGAAAGGTGCAAGTAAGTGAGGGGCAGAGAGAGAGGAGGAGAGAGAATACTAAGCAGGCTCCATGCTTGGCCCTGAGCCCAGTGCAGGGCTCAAACTCATGAACAGTGAGATCATGACCTGAGCTGAAATCGAGAGTCGGACACTTAACCAATTGAGCCACCCAGGCACCCTTCAGCAATTATTTTTTAAAGTCAATATTGACAATGAGCTCTAAAATATATCCTTCACAACTAATTAAACAAAATAAAATTTTAGATAGAGACTGTAAATGGGTGAGGGGGGCATGTAATTTTACAAAATCCTCTGGAGGATGTGCAAGCCAAAAAGTTTGAAAATCCCTGGATGCTGATACAGGATAATATATATGGGTGAAGCCAACATAGCAGAAACAGAGAACAAAGAAACCATCAGTATATTTTTGCTACGAAGATATAGGAAAGCTAGATTACAATGACATAATGTTTACATTTGCAGTAGACATAAAAAGTTTAAAAGCAGCTCTTTGTTCTCCTGCTTACTGTGGGGCAGGCACTGGCACATGTGAAGGAAAAGAGATGACAGCACAGGCACGCAGTTTGACCTGCTGATGCCAAGGCGTCACCAGATCGAATCTGGGAAAATGACCCTGGGTTCCAGGACAGAAGCCCACACACATGCCCTTCCACTGCAAGCCCAGGTCACAACACCTCATGTCAGGACTCATTCCATGACTACCTGCAACAAGGCCTCATAATTACTTTACTTTGGAGGGGAGAAGTCAGTTCACTTGAACTCTTACCAAGTACAGAAATCTTTGATCAGTAAGGTTTAACTGGCTTCTTTTCCCAAATGACACTGCAAATAAATTTATTGTGCTCCTAGGGTGCCATATGATATCATTTTATAAATGCAGAGGATTCAAAAGCAGTAAATGCTTCATCTTTGCTCTCAATAAACCTGTCACCTAATCAGGAGGACAGCATCCAAGTTAAGACAACTGAAGAACAATTCAAAGCAACGTGAAAGAAGCATGTAATAATCCCCCAAGAGAAACAACAATTCTCATACTTTCCCAGTGGATGTATAAATTGGTACAATCCCTGTGAAAGAAATTTGTGGACAGAGATCCGACAGAATTCCTGTGGACAAAGATAAAAATTACAACCAAGTATCTCCTTTGACCTAGTAATTTAACTTCTGGGAATTTGTGTTTCCGCCATACTTAAGAAATAACATATATACAAAGTTACTCTTTGCAGCATGACTCAAAATAACATAAGATTGGAAAGGACTCAAATATCCTTGAATAGGGAACTGGTTAAATAAATTATGCTATGTATATACAACAGAATATTTGAAGGTATAAAAATGCATGAGGAAGATTTCAGTGCACAGGTATTTTTAAAAGTCTCCAAGATCTACTAAGAGGTGTGGAGGGTGGGGGGGAGGAACCCCAGCAGGTTGCAGAAAATGTATGTACAATGCATCCTTTTGTTTACAAGGAGGGAAAAACAAGAATGTAGAATATATTTGTATTTGCTTTGATATTCATAAGTAAACTCTCGATGAATACACACAAAAAACTAAAAGCTGAGACCAGCAGTGAGTTGGAGGGGGAAAAGTGGGTGCCGTGGAAGGGAGGAGGGAGACTTTTGCTGTATAAAACACACTGATCTATTTTGAACCATGTGAATGTCCTCCCATTCAAAACAATTAAGAAGACAGTAATGTAAAAACACCCCCCAAGGAGGCCCAGCATAATGAGGATGAAACTGGTTTCCATGGGACTCCTCCTTGCCCTATGTCAGGCATGGACCTACGCTTCGGCCAGCTCTGTGAACAGTAGGGAAAATGAAAGGGAGCGAGAACACATAGTTTCTGCACTGCAGCACTGAAGGCTTCTGAGCCACTGCCCAGCTGAAATGCTTCCCTGCCCAGTACCTCTCGTTCATGAGAGCCCAGATTCCATTCCTGCCTCCCCTGTTGCCAGGAGGTTCATGCCCAGCCATCCTCACCAGTTACCAGAATCCTCAAGCAGCTGGCTTTAATTTTTACTATGGCAGGGTGGGGTGGGGGTGGAGGTAGAAGGGGGAGGGCAGGGTTGATTAAGTAAATTTCTATTAAGGGAAGAGTAACACGCAGGAGGTCAAAGAGTCTGGGACAGATGCCTGGCTGCCTGCCAAATCAAGCTTAGCAAATACTCCCCAAAGATACCAGAGAAATCTGCCCAAATGTGAATGCTGATGGCTTCAAATTGTGTAATCATGGGTGTTTTTTTTCCCCTGGTCTTTATGCTTTGATGTGCTTTCCAATTTTTTATTTTATTTTATTTATTTATTTATTTATTTATTTAAATGTTTTTATTTATTTTTGAGACGGAGAGAGAGCATGAGCAGGGGAGGAGCAGAGAGAGAGGGAGACACGGAATCTGAAGCAGGCTCCAGGCTCTGAGCCGTCGGCACAGAGCCCGACGCGGGGCTCGAACTCACTGACTGTGAGATCGTGACCTGGGCCGAAGTGGGACGCTCAACCGACTGAGCCACCCAGGCGCCCCGTCCAATTTTGTTTTAAATCAGTATAGATTACTCTTAGAAAACAATATTGCAAAAAAAAAAAAAAAAGAAAGAAAGAAAGAAAAAGAAAACAATATTGCATACAATGTGAAAGATGTATATATTAAAAACCAAACCATGATTCTTACATAGCCCAGAAACTTTGAATGATAAAGAAAGGCAGCTCAAATGGGCAGCATAAGAATTTCACAGGCATAGGGGCACCTGGCTGGCTCAGCTGATAGAGCATGTGATTCTTGATCCTGGGGTCATGAGTTCAAGCCCCATGTTGGGCATAGAGCCTACTTAAAAAATAATAATAACAAAATACAATTTCAAAAAAATTTTACAGCTGTAAACAATAAAAATAAGAATACTGTAATTTTCTTTTAATTTTCCTATAATGCTGAAGATGTCACCTAACTGTATGTCAGTGTGACCTGCCTCGTCAGGCTAGGCAGAGTGGAACTGTCCATGGTTCCAGGGGAGGAAAGGGCAGACATTTAAGAGATGCCTGTATTAGTCCTAGCTTTCCAGGTCACAGCCAGGGCCTGCCCAATCTTTCTTTCATTGAGTTTGAAACTCCGTATCCAGCACTTCAAACCCAAATGGTGGGGCGCCCAGGTGGCTCAGTCGTTTGGGCATCTGACTCTTGATTTCAGCTCAGGTCATGATCTCATGGTTCGTGAATTCAAGTCCCAGGTCGGACTCCATGCTGACAGTGCGGAGCCTGCTTGGGATTCTCACTCTCTCTCTGCCCCTCTCCTGCTTGTGCTCTCTCTCTCTCTCTCTCAAAATAAATAAATAAACTTTATCATTATTTTATCTTTCTTTTTTTCTTAAAATTTAAATCCAAGTTAGTTAACAAATCGTGTAATGATTTCAGGAGCAGAATTTAGTAGAATATCCATCACTTACATATAACACCCAGTGTTCATCCCAACAAGTGCCTTCCTCAATGCCCATCATTCATTTAGCCCATCCCCCCACCCAACACCCCTCCAGCAACCCTGTTTGTTCTCTTTATTTAGGAGTCTCTTATGGTTTGCCTCACTCTCTGTTCTTATCTTATTTTTGCTTCCCTTCCCCTATGTCCATCTGTTTTGTTTCTTAAATTCCACATATGAGTGAAATCATATTATATTTGTCTTTGTCTAATTTCGCTTAGCATAATACATTCTAGTTCCATCCACGTAGTTGCAAATGGCAAGATTTCATTCTTTTTGATTGCTGAGTAATATTCCATTGTATGTATATATTTACCCCATATTCTTTATCCATTGGTCAGTTGATGGGCATTTAAGGTCTTTCCATAATTTGGCTATTGTTGATAGTGCTGCTATAAACGTTGGGTGCATGTGCCCCTTTGAATCAGCGTTTTTGTATCCTTTGGATAAATACCTAGTAATGTAATTGCTGGGTCATAGGGTAGTTCTATTCTGATTTTTTCAGAAACCTCCATATTGTTTTCCAGAGTGGCTGCACCAGTTTGAATTCCCACCAGCAGTGCAAAAGTGTTCCCCTTTCTCTACATCTTCGCCAACATCTGTTGTTGTCTGAGTTGTTAATGTTAGCCATTCTGACAGACGTGAGGTGGTATCTCATTGTGGTTTTGATTTGTATTTCCCTGATGATGAGTGATGTTGAGCATCTTTTCATGTGTCTGCTAGCCATCTGGATGTCTTCTTTGGAAAAATGTCTATTCATGGCTTTTGCCCATTTCTTCACTGGATTGTTTTTTGGGTATTGACTTTCCTAAGTTCTTTGTAGATTTTGGATACTAAACCTTTATCTGATATGCGATTTGCAAATATCTTCTCCCATTCCATCAGTTGCCTTTTAGTTTTGCTGATTGTTTCCTTTGCTGTGCAGAAGATTTTTATCTTGATGAGGTCCCAGTAGTTCACTTTTGCTTTTCTTTCCCTTGCCTCTGGAGACATGTCGAGTAAGAAGTTGCTGCGGCCGAGGTCAGAGAGGTTGCTGCCTGTTTTCTCCTCTAGGATTTTGATAGCTTCCTGTCTTACATTTAGGTTTTTCATCCATTTTGAGTTTATATTTGTGTATGGTGTAAGAAAGTGGTCCAAGTTCATTCCTCTGCATGTTGCTTTCCAGTTTTTCCAACACCATTTGCTGAAGAGACTGTCATTTTTCCATTGGATATTCTTTCCTGCTTTCTCAAAGATTAGTTGTCCATACATTTGTGGGTCCATTTCTGGGTTCTCTATTCTGTTCAACTGATCTTAAATAAATAATTTAAAAAAAACTCAAATGATGATGATAGTCCTATTCATCTCAGAACCTTAACAAATACTTTTTGAAAGTTGGCCAGTTTTTCCTTTCAGCTCCTTAGTAATTGTGGGAAAAGTAAGTTAATATTCAAATTACTGGATTAGGTTTGGACATAGTTGAGGCTAACAAGGTTTCTCACCATTTAAAAAACAGTTTTACCTAAAGGAAAGTCAGTAGAGTTAGATGCAAAATCGAGCCCTTCAGTGCTTGAAAAAATATAGAGTTGGGGCACCTGGGTGGCTCAGTTAAGCATCTGACTTCAGCTCAGGACATGATCTCATGGCTTGTGGGTTCAAGCCCCACATCAGGCTCTGCGGTGACAGCTCAGAGCCTGGAGCCTGCTTTAGATTTTGGGTCTCCCTCTCTCCCTGCCCCTCCCCCTGCTCGCACTCTCTCTCTCTCTCTCTCTCTCTCTCTCTCTCTCTCTCAAAATAAATAAACTTAATAAAAAAAATTTTTAAAGAAAAAATATAGAGTGGCCCTTGATGTTTGCAATGGATCCATCCTAAAACCCTCCTGAATCCCAAATGTGACAACAGCATTATCACATAAAACTTTCCCCTTTATTAGTCTTTTGATTGTAAATGATAGGCACTCGAATGACAAAAAAAGTAGTATATCACAGGACAGAATTCAAGGAATGGCTGAACAACCAAATCTAAGAAAAGATAGGGGTGCAGTAGGCTACCAAAAAAAATAGGACCCAGGGACACATACACTGTCCAGACTCTGTCCATCTCTCATTTATACTTCTCCAGGCAAGCCATTTTCATTTCCTACTCCACATGATAGGAAACGTGGCCATTGAGAGGTCCATCTAGTATTACCATTGGCAAGGAGTTGCTCAAATTTTTTCTGGTCTTAAGTTCAAATATCCTGAGAAGAGTCTTTAATTGGTCAGCAAAGGTCAGGTGTCCACCCTGGACCAATGAGCTCTAAGAACATGGCAGTTCCTTCTAGAATCACATGGCTGAAGTAAAGGAAAAGCTGATCTCAGTATACAGAAGGTGCCAGACAGACCAAAATAAATAAACAAAAAGACAGAGGGCTACTACACTCCAGTATAAAAGAATATTGTAAAACTGAAAAATGTAAGTGACATTTCAACTTTTATGGGAGTCCTTTTTTATTTTTTATGCAGCAAAGCTACAGCGAGATAGAGACTGGGCCTTTGCCTAGGTGCTCTCAGAAGCAAGGAGCTTCCCTCCCACACACCAGCCTCACAGCACACACAATTCAAGATTATTCCACCTTAGCTCAATCCAAACTGTTATGTCATGGATTCCGATTGCTCACAGATGGTAAATTATAAATAACAAGGGTCTATAATGCCTCAGAGAAAAGCATTTTTAATGGAAGGTGCTTCTCTAAAATGAATAGATTATATAAAAAGGCAGAATGATTCTCAATGAGCCTACATCCTGACTCATCTTGACACCACCTGCTCTTTACCACCCACTCAGTTACCAACTAAATCCTATTATTTCTATGTCAATAGCAACCCTCCATCTAGTCCCCTCCCCTTGATGTACCACCATCCTGGTTCAGGACATTATAACCAGGCTGAATCATTCTATAAATACTAGAAAGAGAAATAGGATGCCTAGGCTCTTATTTGCAAAATACCTATTGAGAAATAAATTATTTTTAGTCCCAAAGTTTAAGATTAATGAAGCCAAGCCTAGGAAATGACAAGAGCATGGATGTTGAAACCAGATAGCTCTGGTTTGAACACAGCCCTGTTACTTACTCTCTGTGTGACCATTGCAAGTTATTAGATTTCTCTGAGGCTGATTTTCTTATAAAACTGGCATAATAATATTTGTCTTGAAGACCTTCTGTAAAAACAGGTGACAGAATTTAAAATGCCCAGAATATTAAGGGAATATCTAATATTTGCTTCTGATATTAGAGGACTTATGCTAACCTTACGAAGGTCAATAAGCAAATGCAAGGTAAATGTTTAAGCCAGTAGACTAAATCTGCTCCCTTCCTCCCATCCTGCTTTGGCTCACAAAGAGCCACCATTTTTTCCTCCTAAGCCTGGAAGGTATGCCTAATTAGTAGATCTTAGTTTCTTTGTTAAGCACTGCTTTGATGCAGAACAGTTATCTGTAAGAAAAAGGCTTGGAGTCTTTCTTGGGACTGTATTTAAGGAGACAGAAAAGTTTGAGAATGCTAATTCCCTGAATGCTTTAGTAAAATTTGAGTAACTTAAGTAATTTTCACACCATACTGCTGAACTGTTAATGATGGGGTTAGGAGGAGTGTGTAGCATGTGCCAGTAAATTTAAATGTTTGAAGAATTATGACTAATTTGGGGTAGGAGAAAGAATACAGGGCTTTGGATCAAACACCTGGAGTATTCTGTCCTATATTATTATATGATATAAATTGCAATGGAATATAACGATAGAAGATGTAATTAGAGAAGATTTTGCAATGTTGAAGATGGATTCAATAAGAAGATGTTCTGAGGCACCTACGTGGCTCAGTTGGTCAAGCATCCAACTCTTGACTTCAGCTCAGGTCGTGATCTCACAGTTCATGAGATCAAGCCCCATGTCTGGCTCTACACTGACAGTGCAGAGCCTGCCTGCTTGGGATTCTCTCTCTCTCCCTCTCTCTCTGCCCCTCCCAGCTTGTTCTCTCTCTCTTTCTTTCTCTCTCTTTCTCTCTTTCTCTCTCTCTTTCTAACTCTCAAAATAAGTAAATAAACATTAAAAAAAATCTTCCTGAAAAAATTTTTTAGTCAAATTCAACATAGAATAAACTAATCTCTTCTGACCTTCTGAGGACAATGAGGTCAACAAAATCTCCTAAGAATCTTTAAGCCAGAGAATTTCTATCTCTTTTTCCTTATTAAACAATCCTACAAGATTATGACTAGGGAAACCAATTCTGGTACTAAAAGTAAATACTATGTTGCTTTCTCCCATTTTAGGTAACATTTATAGGACTTTACATCTCAGGGAAAATCTCTTACGTTGTATTATAGAGAGTGCTAGTATCTTCCCAGCAAGTATCAGCAAACAAACAACATAAGCCATCAGTGAAAAAAATGTAAAACACTGCTGAAAGAAAGTAAAGATCTAAATAAATAGGAAGACATCCCATGTTCATGGATTAGAAGATTTAATATTCTTGAGATGATAATACTACCCAAAGCAACACATAGATTCAATGTGGTCTCTATCAAAATCTCAAAGGTCTTTTTTTTTGAAATGGAAAAACCCAACCTAAAAATTTGCACAGAATTTCAAGGGACCCAGAATAGCCAAAATAACCTTGAAAAGGAAGAACAAAGTTGGAAGATTCACACCACTTGATTTTAAAACTTATTACAAAACTATATAGTAGTCAAAACTGTGTTGCTGGCATACAAACAGACATATAGACTAATGGAATAAAATTTAGAACTTAGCAATAAACCAAATCTATGGCCAACTGATATCAACAAGGGTGCCAAAAGCTCTCAAAGGAGAAAGAACAATCTCTTCAAAACTGATGCCAGAAAAACCAGATGTCCACATGAAAAAGAATGAAGTTGAGCCTTACTTTATACCATGTACAAAAATTAAGTCAAAATGAATCAAAGACCTAAATTTAAGAGCTAATACTATAAACTTAGAGAAAACATAGGGGAAATTTTGGATTGAACTTGCATGACCTTGGATTTGTTAATGGTTTCTTAAATATGATACCAAAAGCATAGACAACACAAGAAAAAATAGATAAACTGGACTTCATGAAAATTGAAAACTTCTGTGTATCAAAAGACACTATAAAGAGAACGAAAAGACAACCCACAAAATGGGAGAAAATATTTGCAACTCATATATCCAATACAAGTTTAATATCCAGAATACATAAATAACTCCTAACACTCAACAATACAAAAACAAACAACCCAGTTTAAAAATGGGCAAAGGGAGTGGTAGAAGGGAGAGACAGATAAACAGGTGAGACACAGAGGATTTCAGGGCAGCGAAATTATTCTGTCTGCTACTATAATGGTGAATATATGTCATTATATATTTTCAAAACTCATGACCTCCAATGTAAACTATAAACCTTGGGTGATAATGATGGGGTGCCTGGGTGGTACAGTCAGTTAAGCAGCTGACTTCTTGATTTTGGTTCAGATCATGATCTCAAGGTTCGTGGGATCAAGCCCCATGTTGGGCTCTGTGCTGACAGCATGGAGCCTGCTTGGGATTCTCTCTCTCCCTCTCTCTGCCTCTGCTCCACTCACACACACTCTCTCTTTCAAAATAAGTAAATAAACTTAAAAAAAGATAATGAGGCATCAATATAGGTTCACTGATTGTACCTCTCTGGTACTAGATAAGCTGATCCTAAAATCCAATGGAAGAATAAAGAACTAGGAATAACAGAAAACAATTTTGAAAAAAATAAAAACAAGGTAGACCTCCTGTCTGTATGAGGTATGAAGATATATAAAAAGTTATAGTATTTAGATAGTGTTATATTAGCCCAGGAATAGATAACTAGATCAATCAACCAAAGAAGTCCCCAAAACAAACCCAACTGTATGGAAACTTGGTTTCAGACAGACATAACAGATCAGTGGAGAAAGAAACTGATTTATTTATACAATAAACGTGCTGGACTCATTGATTATCTGTATGAAAGAATACGAGAAATGGATACCAATCACAGAATAAATTCTAGATGTGTTACATGATTAATGTGAATATCAAACCTGAAAAAAAATTTAGAAAGAAAATATGCATATGCTTTTGGAGTGGGAGAAAAAAAAATTTAATAAGACCTGAAGGAGCACCTGGGTGGCTCAGTCTGTTAAGCGTCCAACTCTTGATTTTGGCTCAAGTTGAGATCTCACAGTTCGTGGGGTTGAGCCCTACATCTGGCTCTGTGCTGACAGTTTGGAGCATGCTTAGAATTCTCCCTTTCCTCTCTCTCTCTCTCTGCCCCTCCTCTCACTTGTGCTCTCTCTCTTAAAATAAATAAATATTTAAAAATAAATAAGACTTGAAAACACAAATAATAAAGATTGTGAGGTCACTAAGTTTAAAATTAAATTTGTCTGTATATTGAAATACCCCATAAACAAAGCAAAAGACAAGCAAGAGACTTGGAGATCCCTGCACAGTGCATGACTAGTAAAGGGTAAGTAACCAGAACATACAATGAACTACTTCAACCCATAAGAAAAAGAACAACACAGGAGACAAAAAAGCAAAGAATATGAACAAATAATTCAACAAAGAGGAGACTCAAATGGCCAATAACCACATGAAAAAATGTTCAACCTCATTAGTAATCAGGAAAATACAAACCATTATGAGAAACCATTTCACATGGATCAGATTGGCAAAAAATTGTAAAAGTCAGACAACAGTAGGCATGACTATTATAAGTAAGGCAGTGCAGAAGCAGAAGCTGTCACACAAACCATCAACTGGTACAACCACCGTGGAGAGAAATTTGGCGATATCAGGGTACATTCACTATGACTCAACAATTGCAGCTATAGACAAACACCCTAGAGAAACTCCCACCCAAGTGTACAAGGACCCGGCTACAAGAATATGCCTCAGAGCATCATGCGTTAAGTGTGTTTATCCACATAAGTATATGTAGCAAGTGACAGAATGAAATCATGCCCTGTAACAATACTTCAGAACAGTCGTGGCCTCTGGAAGGGAGGGAGGGAGGAGAGTGAAATTGGGGAGAGGGCTTCACCGAGGATTCAGCTACATGCATACATTTTCTTAAAAAAAAAAAAAAAAAAGGAACTGGAACAAAAAGGCAAAATCTTAAGATTTGACAAAACTAAGTTGTGAGTACATGATGTTCTTCACACTTTTCTAGACCCTTGAAATATTTCATAAGAGCAATTTTTGAAATTCTAGCAGTAGTTAGCCAGCATGGCTTTGAGGACATGAACATTCCAGACAGTTGGGCAACTACAGAAGATGAGAGATATTTAGAGCTGGAGAAGCTGCATCTTTCTTTCCTAAAGACTCCGAGCCAGGAAACATAAATGATGCAACATCATCAGATACAAACCGGAGGCATCAACTTCTTTGTTTCCTTCCTGGTAGGATGATCAGCATCAAGGGAACTCCCCTGGGAGTCTCCCCCCAGACCCCATCTACGTGCCGCTCTCAAGACTGCACCGTGACTTCTCCCTCTAATGGTGACCCCTTTTCTACACATGGAGGAGAGTCATTTATTCCCTCTCTGAGTATTTCCTGCAAAGATAATTAAGTATTTTAATACGAAATAAGGAACACTCAAATTTCATTCCCTTGAAGCTCCCACTGCAGAGAAAAAAGCATTGGCAAGAAAGTGAAGAAAATAACAATCACCAATGACTTACCAAGTGTAGGCGGCAAGGTGTGGTGGTGAAGTGGCTTTGAATATGAACTCCTCCACTTATTTGCTAACTTAATGTACATTACCTCTCTGATGCTCAGTTTCCACAACATCAAGTAACAACAATAATCCCTACCTCACAAGGTTAATGAGAAACTAAGATTATATATGAAAATCACTCACACAGTGCCTGGCACATAACATATTCATAGTAATAACAGAAATTTGTATTATCAGTAACCATGGGTTGGACTACATTGTATTTAATCTTTGCATTTGCTAGAATGTAAACTCCATGATAACAGGAAAGTCTGTTTCGTCTTTTTTGTTCACTGGTAAAACCCAAGTACCTAGAACTCTGGCCCACACTAAACACTCAATAAATGTTTGCTGAATGAATGAGTGTGAATCTCAGTATTTGGCACATATTAGGTACTTAATAGTTGCTATTTACTGAGAGCTTACTATGTGCTAGGCATTATACATTTTGTTTCTCATTTAATCCTTACAACAACAATGTATTATACTATTCATTTTATACATGAGGAAACCGAGGCCCCGAGAAATTAACTTACTTCTCCAAGCTCACAGAGTTAAAGGGAAGAGCCAGGATTTGATTCCAGGTTGTCAATTTTCAGATATTTGTTGAATTAATAGCTCAGAATTATTTTGACAATTTAGTAAATGTTCACAGTAGTTTGGGTAAGAGTGATGAGTTACCCTAGGTGGCCAGGTGAATTATTACGAATTTTATAGTAAATTGATTCCCCTTAATTTAGTATTTATTATGTGTACCTATGGCTTCTTGGCAAAGATTGGCCATGTTCTAGTCCAGGAGTAGAGCCCACTATCCAGTGTCTCTGCTGGGATAGTAATGAGGAAGTTCTCCACATTTCACAGAGAGTTACTAGACAAAAAGCTAAAAATTAAATGTCCTAAGTTCTTTTATTTTTAAAATTTTTTTAATGTTTTTATTTATTTTTGAGACAGAGAGAGACAGAGCATGAGCAGGGGAGGGGCAGAGAGAGAGGGAGACACAGAATCTGAAGCAGGCTCCAGGCTCCGAGCAGTCAGCACAGAGCCTGATGCGGGGCTCGAACTCACAGACTGTGAGATCCTGACCTGAACTGAAGTCGGACACTCAACCGACTGAGCCATCCAGGCAGCACTAAACGTCCCAAGTTCTAAAGAGAATTGAAGTAAACTAGTGTGCTTTCTTCTCACAACACTCCAACTAACATAGCTATTGATTTGGAATCCACTGCATCTAGAAAAAACAGTATGAAGGCAAGAAAGTAAAAGAAACACTTTCCTTTTCATAAGACCTCAAATATCTCCACATTTATTTATAATCAATTACTTCTCAAGAAAAAGATCATAGAAAATAATGACATTAATGAAAACTGTTTTGTTTGGAGCAGTTTCTAATTTAAATATAACCTTATAGAAATTTATTGTATAAAAGTTTAAAAAATTACAGATTAAAAAATTGATTTCATTACCACCATATAATCTTTGTATCTCCTCCTAGTCATTTCTGCCTATTTTTCTTCTACAAAAGTGGGGTGAAACTGCACACTTTATTTATATATAAATACATATATTGAGAGAGAGAGAGCATGCATGCCCACGGGAGAGAGGCAGAGGGTGAGAGAGACATTTAAGCAGGCCCATGCCCAGCACCAGCCCCATGCAGGGCTGAATCCCACAACCCTGGGATCATGACCTGAGCCGAAATCAAGAGGCGGATGTTCAACCAACGGGGCCACCCAAGTGCCCTGAATCTGTATACACTTTATAACTTACGTTTTCCAATTAATAAAGGTAACTATCTTTATATGTCCATAAGTGCATCTTTTTTAACTGAGGAATTCCATTGTATTTATATGTTAAGTCCCAGTGGCTAAAAATTCAAGTTGTTTCTGATTCTTCCCCATTATAAACAAGGCTGAGATGAACATGGTAGAGATAAATCTTTTTGCATGTGTTTAATTATTTCCATAGGATCGATTTTGAGAAGTAGGCTTGCTGGGTCAAAGGGTTACATTTGGAATTTTTTAAGTTAAGCACAGACATCTGTTTTAAATATACTTTAACTTGTCTTTCACTTCATTTTTAGTTTCCTTTTTAGTATCAAGAACTACGACAAATAACATGCCAAGCCTCCAACAGAGACTGGTTGATTGAGCATCTCTTTATATATTCTATTTCTCTCTCTCCTTTTTGGAAGAAATAGTATCTGCAAGTTAAAAAGAAGGGGGTAAGGATGAAACAAAACAATGTTGACCCAGAGTGAGAAAGACTAGTTGGTAATACTGTGGCTTCTCAAATAGGGATAATAAAAGTTCATGGCCCATCAAAATAAAACAAAAAACAAAGGAAGAATAGCTGGCCCCCAAAATAGGTTGGGAAACAAAATTCCATCATCAAAGGCATATGCACAACATTGCATTAGGCACCCTACGAAGATTTAGAAGAAAGGAAATATGTAGGGCTAGTCCGAGCCCTTGAAAAGCAGGGCATCATGATGAAAAAATATATTGAACATTATATTTTAAATTAATGCTTGAAGAACATTTATTTATACACAATCTCTGAATGAACCGTCAAGGCATTTTCTTTTGGAATAGGTCCATTAACTGGAGTTTCATAATGCTTTGGTTAAGTGGTTCCATTTTTGGTTTCCTTACAATTCTTTTTAAAATTTTTAACAAATTAAGTGGCCTTGAGGATAACTTGCACTGGTCTACCTTCTGCTTCCCTGGAAAGGATGAATTTACATCATTTGACAAGCCTATTTCAGGTTTTTTTGTTGTTACTGTTTGTTTGCTTGTTTTTGTTTTCGCAGCCTAAAATTAAAATGTCATATAATTTTAGTTCTCACAAAAATAAAGTAAAATAAAAATTTTACTAAATTAAAATTTTAAATTAAAAAATTTTTAACTAAGAACTTTCCCTAATATTTGTTTCCTCACCCATACCCAATTCTTTTTTTTTTTTTAATGTTTATTTATTTTTGAGAGAGAGCGTGAGCAGGGGAGGGGCAGAGAGAGAGAGGGGAGACACAGAATCTGAAGCAGGATCTAAGCTCTGAGCTGTCAGCACAGAGCCCAACACGGGGCTCGAACTCATGAACTGTGAGCTCATGACCTGCGCTGAAGTCGGATGCCTAACGGACTGAGCCACCCAGGTGCCCTCACCCATACTCAATTCTATTATAATTATCCTTAGTAAGTTACTCTCACCCAGTCTTTTTCCACATCTCGAGCTTGGCTTTTATAAAAGCAATTCTCATCGCTTCTTGGCCTTTTGGCTAAAATCAAGTGTAGAAGCAATTCTCTTTTCAAGCTCCTGTTGCATATTGGACATCAGAGAGGCAATGGAGAACAGAAGTTCACACGAGTTAAACAGAAGTGTGTTGCTTCCTTTACACAACATGAGTGTTCCTCAGATCAAATCCAGATGGCATCTACTCAGTAATTACCCTTCTGAGGCAAAACAGTGAAGCAATGAATCCAACGCATAACTTCTAGTTCTTTGTTAGAGAGCCAAGGGTATCCACCATCAACCCTACCTGGGAGGAGAGAACTCCAGATGACACTTGGGTATCCACAGACCAAGCAGTGGTTTTCATCCTGAGAAAGTGTTAGAATCTATTGAGATGTACAGGATCATGAAGTATATTTTAAAAAGTAAAACGTGAGGTTAGAGGCAATAAGATTCCTTTGAATTAATATAATAATCATACTACACTGGTCTGTTAGAAGTGCTGATATCATGATGCCATAGAAGAAGAAGCCATTCTGCAAGTCATGAGCTCTGAGTTCTAGTCCAATTAGCTCTGTGGCTTGTACATGTTACAGTCCCTCTGGGCTGTCTTTCTCATCGGCCAAATGAAGGGAGATAGATGAGTGCTAGGATCCTCTTCGGTTCTAAAACTCTACTATTCTTGGGTGCCTGGGTGGCTCGGTCGTTAAGCATCTGACTTCAGCTCAGAGCATGATCACACGGTTTGAGCCCTACTTCAGGTGAGCATGAGCCTTGCTTTGGGTGAAAAAACACAAGCCCCGGGTGAGTCCCACTTCTCTCTCTCTCTCTCCCTCCCCCTATCTCTCTCACTCTCTCTGTTCCCCCCCCCCCACTTGTGCCTGAAAGAAAGAATGAAAGAAAGAAAACTACTATTCTTTAAGGAGGACCAATAAGCATAGTTTCAAAAAGGCAGTAGACATTGTATTCTAGATATTCCAATAGCCTATTGAAACAACCCAGATTCTAAAATCTAGAAGAAAACTGGAAAATCCTTTAGGACAATAATGTCTCATTTTATGTCACAATTGCAATAAATATTTATTGAGTGTCTTACTCTGATGCTGAGGATATTTCATAAAACATGGGAAATGTCTGCTTTCGCAGACTATATGGTCTGCTGTGGGGTATAGATGATTTAACAATTACAACAGAGTGTGATAATTGCTAAGATGGGAAAGTAGAACGCTCTTACAGGAAAAAATATGTGCACAATGCAATATGGAAGGCTTTTCTCAATACAGTTGTATCTAATGTGGGAACTGAAAAGAGAAGTAGAGGTTCATGAGGAAGGGGGCTCAAGAGGGAAATGGTCCAGGTGCAGGGAGCGCTACATGAAAAGGTGCACAGCCGGGAGACAGGTGGCTAATCTGGCATCTATGGCTGAACTGCCTAGAACAAGAGATGAAGTCAAAAGTGAAACAAGCAAGAGCTGAATCACACGAGTGTTTACAGAACTTAACTTGCCTTTAGCATCCCACCAATGTGGGGTCATCAAAGGCTTGTGATAGGATCAGATGAACATTTTCAAAAGATGACCCTGGTTGGAATGTGAAGAAAAAATTGAGAAAATCACTGGGAGGCTGTTGCAGGAATATAGACAAAAAGTGGTGACCTGAACTAAAATACTGGCAGCAGAGAGGGGATAGATATTTAGAAGCTGGGATGGGACTTAGTGATTAAGCAGTGGGGGAAGAGGACTCAAAAACTGATTCCTAGAACTCCAGATTGAGAAATTGGGTAGACATTTTTCCATTGTTTGTTAAGAGGATTGGATATAAGCCTAGAGTTGCTGGCAGGCATTTTGCCATCATTTGGAAAGAGGCTGCCTGAGAATGGAGTCAACACAGGAAGAACAAAGCTAAGAGATAGAGTGAGGCTGTTTGTGACGTCCTTATTTTATGTCTCTGGACCGGCTATCCCAGAAGGCACATGAATCAATGCATTTCCTTTGTTGTGGTTTTTGGTGGTGGTGATGGTGGTAGTGGTGGTTTGGTTGGTAGGTTGTTCAGTTCAATTTGAATTGGGGTCCTATTACTTGGAACCAAAAGAATGCTGGGAAGAGTGGGGGCAGAGCCCAGGGTAGAACTACCACTGAAGAGGTGACACAGGAAAGTGAGCCCAAGAAGAAAGCAAGAGGAAAAAGGAACCCAGGAAAGTATAGTGCCAAAAGAAGAGAACTCTTCAAAGAGAAGCATGTAGTCAGTAAAGTCAAATGCTTTTGAGAGATAAAACAAATGCACTGGGGTCAACAACACGGCAGTAGTCAGTGGCCTTTGTGAGGACAATTTCAGTGGAGTGATAAGAGTACAAGCCAGAGTAAAGAAAGCTGAAGAGTTGAGATGAGGAAGTAGAATAGAAACAATTCTAAATCAAGAAGCTGAGTTGTGGAAGCACCTGGGTGGCTCAGTTGGTTAAGTGTCTGACTTCAGCTCAGGTCATGATCTCATGGTTTGTGAGTTCAAGCCCCACATCAGGCTCTCTGCTTTCAGTGCAGAGCCTGCTCTCGGCCTCTCTGCTTTCAGTGCAGAGCCCACTTCAGATCCTCTGTCTCCCTGTGTCTCTGACCCTCCCCTATTCATTCTCTCTCTCTCTCTCAAATAAACGAACATTTAAAAAAAATTTTTTTAAATAAGTCATGTCGTGAAGACAAGGGCTGTCCGAGGGAGTGATTTTCAGATGGGTGAGATGGAGGCATGTATAAAGGCTAGTGCCAAGAACTCAGCAATCATTGGGAGGGGTCCCTGAGAAGGAGAGTGGAGAAGGTCCAGAGCACAGGCCAAGGCACAGATTTAAAGGCTGGCCCTAACTCAAGGGAAGGATACCTCTTGAGTTGGGACTGTACAGAAAGAGCAGAGGATACATGCAAAATTAACCAGACATTTTCACATGGCAGTAGGAACTCAAGGCATTACTGTTTGACCGCCTCTATCTTCCCCGTAAAGTAGTGGGCATGGTCCTTTGTGGAGAGCAAGGAGAACCTGGGTGGTGGGAGGTTTAAGGAGAAGAGAGGCTGTTTGAAAACTTGCTCTGGGGAACAGGAGAGAGGCTAGGAAAATAAAAAAGAATTGACTAGAAACTCTGAGGGCCCACTTTATGACAGTAACCATTCCCTGGTTTTACCCAAATCTGGTAAGTCGAAGAAAGAACGAAACCTGAAAGTAAATTTCTAATGATAATGAGACAACTGATTTACAAATGAGACCATTATAAGAGAGTCTCTTTTATAAATAAAAGAAAATGTTAGTACTGGAATATTCGTCATTACTAACCTAAAGGAGGAACTGGTAAGTATGCTTCTATGACATTCAGCTTTTCTGCACAGTGAACTGCCAACTTGATGGAGATAAACCACAGGAAGACCTCACAAAATGGCGTGACCAAGCCCAAAGTGGCTGATAAGATGCAGCAGGCTAGGAGATGATAAGGAGTCTGGGTTTTCAAAGCAAATCAAAATTCAAACCATGCTGGCAAACTAAAGGTTTTGAGATCTTAGTGACAGCCCAATGAAGAGATCGAAGTTATGGGCAACAGCTCTCTGCTCTCTGTAAGAGCAGATACAACCCCTTGGGCTGACAGAATATCAAATATCAAGAGGCTACTAGATAAGGTCCCTTTGCAGTGTCAAGACTCTGAAGTTTCAGACGAGAGTGACAAGAACTCATGTGAGGCATCTGCATGAAGAGATGGCCTTCCTCCGTCCAGTTAGCTATCTATGTGTTCAAGTTTATCCATATACCCTGTTCCATTACCATCATGTGGTTTGGGGACCATATTAGCTCAGCCCTTCCTGAAACATCTTCTCTAAATTACAATGGAGTCTTGTGATGTCTATCTTCAGGAAGCTATGATGCCAATACTCTGAAGAGTGTTTTTTGTCTTTTAGGGTTGAGGGTACTCCTAAATGGAATTACTCAATGTTCTTCAGAAAACAAAAACAAAAACAAAAACCCAGCCAGGAACTTTGCTATCCTGGGTCCTCCTTGCCTGGATTTTCGTTTATCTGCCCCATTTCTTACCTATCTTTCCAGGTTCTTGAGCTGGAGAGTTCATTCCTCCTTTAGAATACTGTGATTCTCCTTCTCGGCCTTCACACGTGGAGGTTACCACGTCCCAGAAGTAAGCGATTAGGACATCTTCCCTAACTTTGAAGGATTCATAGACTAAGTAAATATAAAGGGACAGGTGCTGTGATAGGAGGTACACAGGCAAAAAGGTGGGAGTGATCATCTCTTACAGCATGGGCAAAATTTTACATCATTTTCATTTGTCATGAAATAGTATTCTTCTGACTTTTTCAACCATGTAAATATGTAAAAAACACTCTTACCTCACTGTCTATACAAAAACAGATATGAGCTTGATTGCCTGTGGATGAAAGTTTGCTGACCCCTATTCCAAGCACGAGTTCCCAGGGCAAAGATGGCCTCCTTCATTTTTATCTACTCAGTTTATTATTATAACTGATACCAATAATACTAATACACACCAACTGTTGAGAACCTAGGTGCCAGGTAGTATGTACCACAGAGAACTGCTCTGAAGAATAAACAAAATAATGCATGTAAAGCACTTCACATAATGCTTCATCCAAAGTAAGCATCAATAATTGTTAGCTACCATTACTATTTTTGTTTATACATCTTATCCCTGATCAGTAAAATGACTCATAAAAGGAAAATATTACCATCCTATGGAGGATGAGAAAAAGGAAGTAATTTGTGAAATCACATAGCTAATAAGTAGCAGAGCTAGGAATTGAACCTGATTTATCTGACTTCAAAGCCTGTGGCCTTTCCATTACCTCACAACCTCCTGTTTAGTTAACATGAAGTAAATTCACTGCCTGCTTGTTACTTGCTGGCCGATCCGTGAGCAGCAGGTACTATTGTTCGTGGAGCCCGCCATCTTGTGTCAAGAGTAGCACAGGGCTTATTCTATTCTTGCTTCAAAGCTTAAATGCCTGTTGGGCCACTCAGTTCTTGTTTCCTGCCAAGGGATACTCTTCTTTATAACAGTAAAGATGACTAAACTCAATGAACAGTTAAGCCTTTTCCTGCTCAGGTGTCCAATTCTGTCCGCTTCCCCAAGTTCTTCTGATGACTCATCCTTAGGTAACTTCCTGAAAATGACTCCCCTGGGATCCTACCACAACAGCATTCTAACAGAAAAGTACTTTACACTTCCAGTGATAACTCCAGATAGTTTCCACCAAAGCTAAAAGTGTTAGTTGCATAAAAACCATTCCCATCTGCATGATGTTTTCAGAGTGGATTATAAAATAGTATTGAAGATATTGTCCACAGCTTCAAAATTATATTCAAGGGAGCCTATGTGATAAATCCTTCTTTGAATTTAGTTCCAGAGGAAAAAAAAGGTCTTCTCTATAGTTGAATCTGTATATTTTATCTTGCCGGAATAAGAATATGATGTAACCCAACCTGTTTCCTCTTATATTGTGGCTTCCAAGAAACATAAAGCCAAATTCCATGCCAAAGCGTCTCATCCCAGGTGCCTAGTAGAATCTATTTCTGCTTCATTGCTATGACCACTTTTACATGTTACAATTTTAAATCTAGCTCGAATATAATGTGTGTCTCCTCTACGCCAGGCACTGTGACTTTCTCATGTGCCCTTCCTTCTTAAGTGGTTTCAAATCTGGTGCTTGTTTTACTGAACTACCCTAGTGCCTTATTTTTTAAGTTCTGTTTTACCTTATGTCCTATACTTAAGATCTCCTGAAAGCAGGTAAGTCCATACACTGGAAAGAAAAAAAGCCTCCGTTCACCTTTATGCACATAGTTGTGAAGGGCCAACCTGGCTTTATCCTTACAGGCCTCACGATAGGGGTGTCATTCCATGAATGTCAGGGCTTTTCCAGATTGCCCTGTCTTCCACATCTCTCTCTTTCTACCTCTGCTTGTCTCTTGTGTATCACTCTTTTTGTTTATCTTTTGGGTTTCCCACTGTGGGTATCACTGACCCTCCATGCAGTCATTAAGAACTTCAGGCAATCCCCACACTTGTCTGTGCCGGGGAGAGTTACATGAGTAGGACTCCCATCCTGATGGGTCTGCAGCCACTAGACACACGTCCTAATGAGAATCCTTTAGCTCCATGTGGCTTCCTCTCGGGAAGCACAACTCTCTTTGGTATCTGTCACCCTCACGTCACTTCCCCTCCAATTGTATCTGTTCCCCTCTTGACCTTTCTGTAAGTCAGGAAGGTTAATGCAACTTAGAGTTTATGTCCAAGGGTGATTGGCAGAGCAGCATCTAGAATAAAGCTAGCAGACAGCTGTTACTTGATGGAAAAATTGGAAACTGGAAAGGATATGTGGCACAACAGAGGCCCTCAAATATTTGATAATGAATGAATGAATGAATGAACAAACTCTAACTTCTCCCCACTTTCCCACCTCACCTTGATACCTAGACAAAGCCAGCAACCAAACACCAGTGCCAAGCACGCAAATCTCTGCGGTAATTGTAATCGTCTGCATTGACTGCAGCAAGGCTAATAAAGATGGAAATCCTGGTTTCTTTCTCCTTAGAAAGAAAGCCAAAGCACACCTCTGTCAGCTCAAAGAGGTGCCTTGCCAGTACCAGGCACAACTGTCTGGCAGAGGCCAGGTTTTTGCTTTAAATTCTCCCTTTGCCTGAACTTGCTCAGTGACCCTGGGCAAGTCACTTGACGACTCTGGGTCTCACTGTGCTCATCTGTAAAAGGTGGAGGTTGAACTAAACGGTACCTCTGGGACCTTCCAACTTTACACTTCCGTAATCTGTCCTCCGGGAATCCAGCCAGCATTCTTTGCTTGGGCTGGGCCTTTTGAGATGTCTGCTTTAATTTTTGACTTACATTGCCTAGTCTTCTTATCACAAATTTATTTAAAGTTTCTGGACTTTGGTCATCTGACCAAAGAGCTCAATAGGCTCAATAGGCTTTTTTTTTTTTTTTTTTGTGGTGGCGGTGGTGGTAAAATAAAATTGATCACTTTAGCCATTTTTAAGTGTACCATTCAGAGTCATTAAGCACGCTCACACTGTTGTGCCACCATCACTTCTGCTAATCCACAGAACTCTTTTCATCTCATCTAAACTGAAACTCTACCCATTAAACAGCAGTTTCCCACTCTCCTCTTCCCCTGTGCCTGGCAACCACCAGCCTACTTTCCATCTCTACCATATGTAAAATCCTACACTATTTGTTCTCTTGTGACTGGCTCTCTACTTAGCATGATGTCCTCAAGGTTCATCTGTCTTGAAGCACATGTCAGAATGTCCTTCCTTTTTAAGGCTGAGTAAATAATACTTCATTGTATGGATAGACCACGTTTTGTTTATCCATTTGTCCACTGATGGACACTTGAGTTGATCCCCCTTTTGACTCCTGTGAATAATGTTGCTATAAACACAGGCATACAAACATCTGTTTGAGGACTTGCTTTCACTTTTTTGGGTAATACACCGAGAACTGGAATTGCTGGATCACATGGTAATTCTATGTTTACTATTTTGAGGAACTGTCACACTGTTTTGTTCAATGGGACGTTTAAATGCAAAGACAGAACTACTTAGGAAGCTAGGGTTGCAGGGGTGCCTGGGTGGCTCAGTTGGTTAAGCATCAGACTCTTGGTTTTGGCTCAGGTCATGATCTCACGGTTTCGTGGGTTTGAGCCTCACATTGGGCTCTGTACTGGCAGCACAGAGCCTGCTTGAGATTCTCTGTCTCCCTCCTCTCTGCCCCTCCCCCACTCATGCTGTCTCTGTCTCTCAAGATAAATAAAATTTAAAAAACTGGTATTTCAGTCTTTTTGCCAGGCTGACTCCTGAGAGGTGTTTCCAGGGTATAGATTTGCCTAGAAGGGTTGTCTTGCCTCATTCTCAAGAGGGGCAGGACCCACTTGCTGTTCAGAATGAATCCTGCACTAGACACTGGATCTGGAGCCACTTCTGACTCTGCCTCAGTATCAACATCTGTAGAGTAACCTCATAATACTTAATTTGCAGAGTTATTATGAGGGTCAAGGATGATGCACACAAAGCACTCAGGTAAGCACTTAGAAAATGAACACATGAATCTTACCCTACCCTGATTGCAAAGGGTGGTTCTAAAAACCAAATGAAAATGTGAGAAAGCCAGAAATAGTAATGCATTCTACAAATGCTAAGCCCTCATCATTGCTTTTCCAATCACTGCTATCGCCACCTACCTCCTGGCCTCCCAGGTCTAGCCTTCACTCAGGCTTGAGAGTAACTGTCTAAAGCACATACAACCCTGTTGTTCTCCCGCTAAAGATTTCAGTGGCTCCCCTCCCCCTTGCCCAGGCCTTTTCTGCGCTGACCCCTACCTCTCTCTTCAGTCTTATTTCTAATCTTTGTAGGCCTCCTATATTGCCACTTCACCCCCATGATTTTGTTAATACCTGTCCCCTCTACCTGGAGAACTCTTCCTCCCCTTTCCTGGCTAAAAGTCATTCTTTCATATGAATTTCAGGCACTGCCTTTTCCAGAAGGCCTTTCCCAACTCCACCAAACCATAATAGGAGCCCATAGCAGCATGAGCAGACATCATCATACCAAGCACACACTTTCTTGGAATTATCTGTAGGTTGATTTCCCCAACTAAATCAGCTTCTTAAAGTCAGGGGTTAGATTATTTGCATTTCCAGTGTTAGCACAGTGGTAGGATGTTTATTGAATAAATATATGAATATGAACAAATAGGGTGGTTTTATTGTAAAGTTGGGATAGTTCACATATGATTAACTCTTGAGTTAATGCTTCTATAATCTCATATTACATGACTCCATCATTAGAATAATTTTAGTATCACTATATAATGATTTTTTTGTTAATTTGGTGTCTTGTTGTTGTTGTTATTGTTGTTGTTGTTAACTGGCACCATAAGGGATAGAAGCCAGAGGGGAAATATTTAAAGGTATTTTTTCTATCCCCTTCTCCTTCCAAAATAATTGGTGTGTCTTTAAATTGAGGTCCTCTGGTCTTCACGGTGCTTCTTCTTTTAAAAAAAAAAAAGTATTTATTTTGAGACAGAGAGAGCGCGTGTGCACATGCATTCAAGGAAGGGGGCGCAGAGAGGAAGAGAGAGAATCCTAAGCAGGCTCCATGCTGTCAGGGTGAAGCCCAACCTCACCAACCATGAGATCATGGTCTGAGCCAGAAGAGTCTTGATGCTTAACCGACTAAGCCACCCAGGCGCCCCTTCACGGTTCTTTTGAAAGATGCTTTTGCTTCCTTAGCAGGCAAGAACTATCCAGGCCCTTAATTGTATGGTCCTGATGACACAGCCCCCAATAAGAGATCTTCCCTACAGCTATTTTTCACAAGGAGTAGACTAAAGCAATGAGTCCACTCTTACACTTAGTAGGTGCCTGATAAAGATCTGCTCAAGAAAGGAGTAAATTATGAGTTGCTTGTTTGTGCTAACTCCTGTAAACCAGCTTGTGGCTAGAGGTCAGTTTTTAAGTTGATCTCCTTCAGAAGCAAGAACTGTGCCAGCTGTGCCATTTTTGAATAAGGGCATTGGAAGACTATAAAAGCAATGGGTTGTTTAAGCTAACTAAAATGCATATATTTACAGCTGATATAGGAAACATTTGATCTGCTTATTTTTTGTGAGCCCACGAATTTGTATTTAAGTTTCCTTATGTGGGTGTCGGTGTCTTTCCACATGACTCTCTTGAGGCTATGGGCTCACTGATGCTTACAATGTACTATGCAAAGTTATCTCTAACATGTTCTTAAACTGCTCCTTTTAAGCTTCAAAGAGTCCCCTCTCGTTCTTATGGGTGTTGGTGACTATTAACGACATACTGGATTTTGGTTTTATCTTTTGTGTTTATTGCCAATAACCGAAGACCTCATGATGGGAACCACTGATGTATACCAACACAATTTTTTTCTTGTATTTAGTTTTTTAAGGTTTGTATCTTTTTACTCATAAATACATAATGCTATAAAATAACAGTAATGTTAAATGTGGAGAATACAAATCTTTTCCAAATAGAAAATATTTTACATAACGAGTAATTCATAATTTCACATTTTGATAGAAAACTGACGTTTCTGGAGCAAAGTACCCAGAGACAGCATTAAGGACCATTAAGAATCCCTGCTTAACAAAAATTTAGAATCCTAACAATTTCTAGACCTACCCTCTTTCCTTGGGCATAGGTAAGGTGGTAACAGTTCGAAAGAATTTTCTTAGTTTTTATTGGTATCTCCAATCAAGAGCTGTGTCTAGCAAAAAAAAAAAAAAATCTGTGTTGATTCATGGCATTTTATATTTGAAAGGAACAATAAAGAAAATTTAATCATCCAACAGTTCTCTTCTTGGAGGCAAAAATGTTTTATTTTATTTTTTTGAGAGAAAGAGAAACAGAGCACAAGTTGGGAAGGGGCAGAGAAGGAGGGAGACACAGAATCTGAAGCAGGCTCCAGGCTCTGAGCTGTCAAAACAGAGCCAGAAGCGGGGCTCAAACTCACCAACCATGAGATCATGACCTGAGCCAAAGTCAGACGCTCAGCTGACTGAGCCACCCAGGCACCTCTAGGCAGAAATGTTTTAGAATCAAGCTTGTCTGATTTCCCATCTTCTGCCTTTTATGATGAGCTAGTTTGCTAATTAGGATCACGTTCAACTGAAGAATATATCTTTTAGCTTTCCTAGTTATAATCTTTATTATTAAACAATAAATGAAACTGCATGTATATCATAAGTAAAATCAATCAATTGATAATGATTAGAATGGATATAATATAGGGTAAGGGTTTTTAAAATCTATATACCTTTAAAAATATAATTTATTTTACGCTGGGGATAGGGATCAGAGGACTAATGGGCTTTTCTGAACCTTTAGAAGTGGGCAAAAGGGACATCATTTTAGAACCAAAGCCTGGAGTTTTCAGGATGGGATTATTTTGGGTTGGCATTATTACCAGGAAGGGAGACTGAATGAATGGAGCCATGCAGTGTGACCCAGAAACAGGCTGAGGAGGACAGACGCCAACAAGCTTAAGCTATCGCAGGTGCCCACTCCTCCATTCAGTGCATTCAATTTGGCAAACTTTATTTTTTGGAAAGCTCAAACTGTGCGATCTCCAAACTAGGCTCAGCTGTGCTGTTAAGGGGGCTCTGGCTGTGGCAGCAGGGACTGCCGGGAAGCAGGTCCTGGGAAGGAGTCCTGGGGTGCGGTGTGTTTGGGTCTATTATAACTTGAGGACACCCACTGGCTTTCGATCACAGGATAGCCACCTCCGGATAGGGTGTCGCAGGCGGCGCACGCGACAGACGCCACTCACTACCTGAAACAGCAGGGGCTCAGGATCCTCACGCACACTGTGAAACAGACCCCGACCGACATCTAAATTTTCCTGAGTTCTCACACATGCACACATCCGAAGAAACCCAGCCCACACCCACACAAGTTCTCACACATTCTAACCCCACCCCGAAGTCTGCACACACAAGGCAGAACGGATGAACCAAGAGCTTGAAATTACCCAGGCACAAACTCCCCAAATCAGGCTTCCCAAAGCCCAACAGAGTCTAGAGGGAGCCGAGAAGGGGTCGCAGACAAAAGAGTTTTAAAACAGATCCCTTGGAGCCAACCCGGTTGCTCCATGTCTAAATTTTGGCAGGTTAAGTCTTCTCCAGTTTGAACAAGAAAAGACTCCACACACACCCCGCCACAGGGACGGTCCTGAGAAGCCCCCCTACCTTACTACAGCGCCAGGTGGACAGCTCCCCGAGGCTGGGAAGGGTGCGACGTAAACCCCGGCGGCTGCCCGCAGGAGCCGCACAGCTGTGGGCCACAGCGGCTGCGGCGCCTGGCCCCGCCCCCGCCTCAGCCCCGCCCCCCCTGGACGCCCCGCCCCCCGGACGCCTGGCCCGCGCGCCCCAAACCCTCCCGGCTCAGCCGCCGCCGCTTGGTCCCCTCCCGGCTCGCGGACTACAGGTCCCGGTGCATTGTGGGAAGCCAGAGCCCAAAGCTAGGCGGACGCTGACCCCTGGTGGGTGCAGTTCCAAAGGGAGCCGGCGGCTCACGGTGGGGGCACTCGCAGGAGCGGCGGGAGCTGCAAGCTAAGAGAGAGGGAAGGCCGACCACCCAAGGCCACCCCAGCGAACTAGTGTCTATTGCACATCGCTCCTATGTCGGTAAAATAGCACTATAAACCCAGATGCTTTCAAAGTGCCTGGGGCCCCCTGCCTAGTAGTGATATAAGTAAAAACTAAGGAAACTAAGGAAAGCTTTTTTTTTTTAATTTTTTTTTTAACATTTATTTATTTTTGAGACAGAGAGAGACAGAGTATGAACGAGGGAGGGGCAGAGAGAGAGGGAGACACAGAATCTGAAACAGGCTCCAGGCTCTGAGCAGTCAGCACAGAGCCCGACGCGGGGCTCGAACCCACGGACAGTGAGATCGTGACCTGAGCCGAGTCGGACGCTTAACCGCCTGAGCCACCCAGGCGCCCCAGGAAAGCTTTTTAAATAGGGAAATTCATTTTTTAAATTGTAAGACTAAATGACGTCAACGTTATGGAAAAATCTGCACTTAATTTTTATTTCTGGTAAAACCACAGATGGGCTCAACCTGTCTAGAGAATATGGGGAAAAAATGTAACAGAAACTAGGAAACTGGAATCCAGGACTTTCTCTTCTGGGCATGTGTACCTCAAGGAAATAGTTCAAAAGAAGTATGTTTTTAAAGAGTAAACTATATAAAAATATTCATAGTGAAAAATTAGAAAATAACAAATGACCGATAATACATGAAAGGCACAAAAATAATGCGTACCTATTTAAATAAGAATATGAAGAGTATCACCCTGTAGAATGATTTCTATCAAATAATGTTAAATGAAAAACACAGAACACAAGAAAGCACAAAGCCAATGATTCCAACCATGTGAAAATGTATGTGTTCACAAATATAAAAAGAAACTTTGGAGTAATGTGAATACAGTTTAATGTGTCTTAAGATTCTTTTATTTTTATTAAATAATTTTTTAAACATTTCTAAATTGTTGGGGCTAGTTCTAATTTTGGATAGTATATGCAAGATTTCAGTTTCCCCTGGCTGTAAGCAATAAACAAAGTTATCTAAAAAGAAAAAATTCTGAGGCTGTAGTGAACCATGATAATTTTACTTGTCTACAAATGCTGGTGGGACACAAAAGGAAATAAATTTATTGGGAGTGGGGTGGGGAGGTGTATTAATCTGCCAGGACCGCCTAAGGAAGTACCACAGACTGGGGGGCTTAAACAGATATGTATTGTCTCGCAGTTCTGGAAGCCGGAAGTCTGAGATCAAGGTTCTCTCTGAGGGCTGTTGAGGGGAAAAAAATCTGTTCCGGGACACTCTGTTGGTTTGTAGACGGCCATCTTCACATTCACATGGTGTTCTCCCTACATCCATGCCTGTGTCCAAATTTTCCCCTTTCATAAGGACACCAGTCATATTGGATTAAGGGCCCACTTTAGTATGACTTCCTTTTTTCTAACTACATCCACAACCATATTTCCAAATAGGTTCATGATCTGAGGTACTAATGATTAGGACTTTAGTAATTGGAGGGTGAGGGAGAGGGGTGGAAAGAGGACACAATTCAACCCATCACAGGATTCCAAGTGTAATCTTATGAAAATTGTACCTGGCGAATGACAAAAATAATAGTATAACGTATGCAATCTCAAAACATATCAAAACCCTAACAACTTAAACACAGTAAAACCCAGTTGATTACAACTTTCTTCTTTCTGTCCTTTAACACCATCCAGGCCTTTTTAGTTGAAACTGGGGATGTTAATGAGCTAACAAAGCCTAGAGGCTTTAAAGATAATATATCTGATGTGTCCAGTCTCCTGCAGCAAGGCCTTGAAGATGTGTCCAAATGCCTGGGAGGAGGGTGGCTTCTCTTGCGTTTGAACCTCAGGAACATGGGCAGAGAGAACATGGGTTGAGAATTACAGGAAGCAGGATCCCCATCACTGGAGGGCGCCCACAAATACCCTCCTGCTGAAGAATTTATCTTTAGTGCAAGAGGCTGATGAGAGCCCTTGCAGCTTGGGGGGGATGCCCTACTGGGGAGGAATCTGGTCTCCCCAAACAGAGCCAGCCTCTCCCAATTAACGTTACCACGTGGGTGGGAAGAGAAGCTCTAAATCTTCACTGAGCCCTGCCTCCTACCTTCTGAGGTAATGAGGACCCAGAAGATCTCTGAGAGAAATGAAGTCCTTAAGATTTCTGGATCAGTTTGCTTGTTCGTTCATTTGTTTAAAGAACCAGAAGCCCAGTCAGTGGTATACTGATAAAAAGGACAACTGGCTCTCCAGAAAGAAAAGCTCTCATTTGTGGGGTTTACAGATTTCTGTGGTGTAAACACTCCCACCATGGCTGATTTCAAGCTGCCAACATGAGCTCACTGAACACAGAGTTGAAGCTCCAGCACACCACCAAGCCCCCATAACTGGCTTAACAGAGTCTCAAAGCTGGGGAGCAGGGAGCCATATCTGGAGCACCCCAGTGAGAGGTGGAGAGAACGGGCACCCCTTGTGGGTTAGGAGAAGAGCCCCCGGCTGGCAGCCGTACTAGTGGGGAGCCATGGGCAGTGGGATGACTCAGTGAGAAGCAGGGTCCACACATAGCCTCCAGGGCAGTGAGGATGGCCGATGGGCAGGAAGGTCAAACATAGCAGGCAAAAAGGAGGAAGTGCATTCTTTCAGAGCTGAGAGAGGCTCACCCGGTCTGGTAGGAGAATTAGGACAGGTAGCTTTAGGGCAGGAGAGGCGATCAGAATTTTCTCAGACTGGAGAGAAACACCCCTCTTTTATTTCCTTTATGAGGGCATTTTCCCGGGAGGACCTTACCAGGAAGCGACACATTTAGGTTAGAGCTTCCAGGGCTCACACAGATGATCCTTGTCAACTGAGCTAAATCCCACATGGACTTCCTCCCCGTGTAGAGATTTGGTGTCAGGCTGAGCCCAGCAAAGGACACATGTGGGCTCCTGTTACAACAGGGTAAAGCTTGTGTGAAGGCAGGTAAGAAAACCAAGACAACTTGGTGGGTCTCCTGTCACTTACACTGTATCTCAGGGGTGTCGTATATATGGTGGAGATCAGTGGTGAGCCTGGGCCACAGCTTAGTAACTCTTGCCTAGCCACACCTGGCAGTGTTCGTACTCAGCACTGCTTTCAATACTGTTCTTGTACAACACATCCCCCATACCTGCCAGAGCGATCTGTCTCACAGGCAAACCTGATCATATATATGTTCCTCCTACTTAAGAACCCTTTCCTGGGGCCAGTTCACTGTCATTCGGCACACAGGCTTTTCCCGATCTGATGTCTATTCATCCCTCTAGCTTTATCTGCTGCTCTGCTCCTGGTAACTTCACTCTATCTAGGTTGCCATTCCCAAACAAGCTCTGTTTTCTTGATTCTAGGCCTTCTTTTTGTGTTTCCTCTAAGTTTTTACTCTTTTCCTAGCTCTATGAGTCTATTCCCATGCCAGGATCTTGAGTCACATCTATAGTTTTATTATTAAATTCCTGTTTTTTAAATTTTACTATCTTTTTATTGTGGGAAAATATATAGGACATAAAACTTACCATTTTTCACCAAAAAATTTAGTGGCATTAATTACATTCACAATATTGTGCAACCATCACCACTATTCCCATAATTTCTCATCACCCTAAACAGGAACTCTGTACCTATTAAACAATAATTACCCACACCCCACTCATCCAACCTCTGCTAACATCAAATCTACTTTCTGTCTCTATGAATTTGCCTATTCTAGATATTTAATATAAATGGAATCATACAATAGTTGTCCTTTTGTGTCTGGCTTCTTCCATTTATCATAATATTCTCAAGGTTCATTCATGTTGTAGCATGTGTCAGAACTTCTTTCCTTTTCCATGGCTGGATAATATTCCATTGTATAGACATACTACATTTTGTTTACACATTCATCTGCTGATAGACACTTGGATTGTTTCCACCTCTGGGCTATTGTGAAAAATGCTGCTCTTGAACGTTGGCATATACTTCACGCATTTTTCCCTCCTCATGATAAGATCTTATTTCTCTTGTAGACCTGGTGAACTCCTATTTATGGTACAGAATCCTTTATATGTAGAAAATGGAGCCCGAACCCAAACCTCCTGACTATGACCAAAGATGTTTCCACTTTGCCCCACTGAATGACAGTCTTTCCTGGATGGGCTATCAAAATGCAAGGGTGGGCCAAGGGTGGCAAAAGTGGGTCTGCATTTGATACTCATAAATGTCTCCAGGCAGCCATTTTCATAAAGTAACAATATGTGTAGGTCACTGTAGGGTGTGCATGTATGACTAAGTTAACAGGAGAAGAGTAGAAAAGAATGGGAGGCAGATGAGAAAGAGAGACATGAGAATAAATGGTCATGTGAATACTTAACAGAACTTTAGTCAAGCTACTAAATCATACTATAACAACAACAAATATGTCCCCACAAGGACAAAGCAGGTGGCAGGATGCCAGCATGCAACTTCATTTCGTCTGTTTTTACATGAAAATAAGTAATAGAGCATACTGAAGACAAACAAGGATATTTAATTGACCATATATTAAGTGTCATGATCTAGACTGAATTGGTCAAACCCAATTCATTGCTATTAATCTGCCCCCTAAGAAATAGTCACTGAGAGCCTTTTGCTCTCCCCTGCCCCAAGGCCTTGAGACCTTGTATTGAATATTGTCAGCACTTACTGCAAAGTTGTAAGACATTCCAAATTGTACACTCAGAAGTCCTTTTATTTTTTTAAGTTTATTTTACTTATTTTGAGAGAAAGGGGGAGAGAGAGAGAGAGAGAGAGAGAGAGAGAGAGAGAATCCCATCAGGCTCTGCACTGTCAGCACAGAGCCTAATGTGGGGCACGAACCCACGAACTGTAAGGTCATGACCTGAGCCAAAACCAAGAGTCAGACGCTCAACCAAATGAGCCACCCAGGTGCCCCAGAAATCCCTTTTGTAACCCTAGTCATGGGTCATCATGAAGCAAAATTGGAAGTAAACAGCCAGTATCTTCTTTCTGTGTCTTTTCCTTCCAGGCACCAGCTGTTAACAGGTATGAATCATTAAGGGCGGAATTTTAGGCATGAGTGGAAAATAAAATTTTTTGGATGTAGCAACCTTTCTGGCACTCCTTAAATCACACCATCAAGACACACCACATATTCAGCTTGGCTGAAAGGCCAGTCCTGCCTGGACAGATCCTCTCAAGCCTGAGACACTCTGACAGGAAGCCGGCTTTGAAAGAATGTCCTGCTTCTTAGGGTTGAGCATAACCAGACATACTGGTGCCATCTTGATGCAGTCTGAGTAAAAAGTGTTCAAGGTGATACAAGAGGATGTGGCTAAAAGAAGGAAGCAAAAAGGAACCTTGGGGAATAAGCCTGGGAATCAATTTTGCCTTTCCCTCAATTTCCTAAGCCTAGTGAGAGAAACCACAGAAAGTTCTAAGACCTACAGGGAGCCACTAGGTATTGTGGCACTGGGCCATTCCTTAGAGCCCTTGTGTATTCGTAGCTCCCTCTCCATATCCAAGTCTACCCTCGGTGCACAACTGCTAATGGACTCACTTAGAAAGGAAAGCTCTAAAGCATTCAGGCAACATCAGCCTTGTGCATAAATCTCAAAGAACACAAGATTTTCCTTTTACATCTGTCTCTCTCCTTTCTTTCTGTGGAGCTTGAATCTTCCTGTCTCAGTTACAGACTCTTAATCTCTTACCACTTCCCCATTTCTTTCCACGAAAAATTATCTTTACCTTTAACAGGATCGTCTATATTAATTCATACTAAAGTATACTCTGGTTTCTCTTCAGATCACATAAACCTTTTGCCCCTTTAATTCATACTAAAGTATGAATGACTGAAAATAGCTTACACACTGTCTTTTGCAAGAGTAGTTACATTTTCCAAAGTAATACTTTCATCAGTGATAGATTTCATGTAGTATTTTTTAAAAATTCAAGAGATAGGGGCGCCTGGGTGGCTCAGTCAGTTAGGCGTCTGACTTCGGCTCAGGTCACGATCTCACAGTCCGTGAGTTCGAGCCCTGCGTCGGGCTCTGGGCTGATGGCTCAGAGCCTGGAGCCTGCTTCCGATTCTGTGTCTCCCTCTCTCTCTGCCCCTCCCCCGTTCATGCTCTGTCTCTCTCTGTCTCAAAAATAAATAAACGTTAAAAAAATTTTTTTTAAATAAAAAATTCAAGAGATGGAAAAAGGTACACCATGATAACACTAATCAAAGGAATGCTAGAGTAGCTACTAGTTATATTACTTTCAGATAAAGCAGACTTCAGAGCAAGGAAAATTATCAGGGATAAAGAGGGGCATTACATAATGATAAAAGAGTCAATTCTTCAAGAAGACATAATAATCCTTATTGTATATGTGCCTAACAACATTGTTAAAATATGTGAGGCAAAAATGGATAGAACTACAAGGAGAAATAGATGAATCCATGATTATAGTTGGACACTTCAACGGCCCTCTGCCAGAAATGGATAGGTCCAGCAGGCAGAAAATCAGTAAGGACAGGGGTGCCTGTGTGGCTCACAGGGGTGTCCGACTTTGGCTCAGGACATGATACCACAGTTCGTGAATTTGAGCCCCACATTGGGCTCTCTGCTGCCAGCATGGAGCCCGCTTCAGATCCTCTGTCCTCCCCACCCCACCTCTGCCCTCCCTCACTCATTCTCTCTCTCTCTCTCTCTCTCTCTCTCTCTCTCTCTCAAAAATAAATAAATAAAGTTAAAAAAATCAGTAAGGACATAGTTGAACTCAACTTCACCAATCAACTGGACATAATTGACATCTACCAATTACTTCACTGAACAACAACAGAAAACACATTTCTCTCAAGGTCACATGGAATAGTCACCAAGACCGACCACATTCTGGGCCATAAACACATATCAACAAATTTAAAAAATAGAAACTATACAAGGTATGCTCTCAAAGCATACAGAATTAAACTAGAAATCAATCACATTAAGATATTCTAATGCTTATTTATTTTTGAGACAGAGAGAGACAGAGAACGAGCAGGGAAGAGGCAGAGAGAGAGACACAGAATCTGAAGCAGGATCCAGGTTCTGAGCTGACAGCAGAGAACCTGACGTGGGGCTCGAACTCACAAACCGTAAGATCATGACCTGAGTATAAGGTCAGACACTTAATCAACTAAGCCACCCAAGTGCCCCAACATTAAGATATTCTAAAATATTTAGAGAGTAAAAAACACACTTCTAAGTAACATATGGGTCAAAGAAGTCTCAAGAGAAATTTTAAAATGTTTTGAACTAAGTGAAAATGAAAATACAACTTACCAAAATTTGTAGGATCCAGTGCAAGGAGTGCATAACAGGACACTTATAGCACTGAATGCACATATTAGAAAAGAAGAAAGACCTAAAACCAGCCATATGAGCTACCACCCTAGGAACTTAAAGAGAAGAGCAAATTAAATCCAAAGTAAGCACAAGAAAATAAATAACAAAAAATAGAGTAGAAATCAATGAAGCTGAAAACAGAAAATCAATTTTAAAAATCAACAAAACTAAAGTGGATTCTTTGAATAGATCAATAAGATGGATAAACCTCTGGACAGACAAGCCAAGCAAAAAGGAGAGAAGATACAAATTATCAATACCAAAAATCAAAGATCCCATGTACATTCAAAATCCATTAATACATTATGTAGATATATAGTTAAAAACCATAAATACTGATCCCATGGACATTAAAAGGATAATTAAGGAATATTATAAATAATTCTATGCTCACAAATTTGATAACTTAGATGAAACAGGTCAATTCCCTGAAAGACACAAGTCTTCTACCAAGTTCATTTCTAGCAAAATTTATACAAGGAGAAATATATAATCTGAATAGGACTTTATCTATGAAAGAAATGGAATCAATAATTAGTAACTTTTCAAACCTGAAAGCACCAGGCTCAGATGGTTTTACTGATGATGCCAACAAACATTTAAGGAAGAAATCACATTGATTATCTATCACCTCTTCCAGAAAACAGAGGCAAAGGGAATATTTCCTAATTCATTCTGACGACAGCATTATCCTAATACCAAAACAGACAAAGCGATTGCAAGAAGGAAAACTACAAACCAGTATCTCTCCTGAACATAGTTGCAAAAATCCTTCAACAAATTATTAGCAAATGGATTCCAAAAGTGTGTGAAAAGAATTATACACTACAACCAAGTGGGATTTATCCTGGGTGTACAAGGCTAGTTCAACACCCAAAAATCAGTTCATGTAATCCAGCATATAAACAGACTAAAGAAAAATCATTTGACCATATCAATAGATGCAGAAAAAGTACTTGACAAAATCTAACATCCAATCATGATAAAAATTGTTCATGTTGGATCTTTCATAAAAAATAAGATAAGGGGAACCTGGGTGACTCAGTCAGTTAAGCGTCCACCCTCGGCTCAGGTAATGATCTCACGACTCATGAGTTGGAGCCCCATGTCGGACTCTGTTCTGACAGCTTGGAGCCTGAAGCCTGCTTCAGATTCTGTGTCCCTATAGGGACACTATAGGGGATAGTGCCCCTATCCTACTCATTCTCTCTCTCTCTCTCTCTCTCTCTCAAAAATAAATAAACATTAAAAAAAAAAAAAAGTAAGATAAGGGCCAGCTCAGTCCATGGAACATGTGGCTTCTGATCTTGGGGTCATGAGTTTGAGCTCCATGTTGGGTGTAGAGATTTCTTAAATAAATAAACTTTAAAAAATTAATAAGACAGATACATTTCACCTAAATAAAGAATACTAAGAGAGAAAAGACTTGCCTTCCTAGAGTTTTAAAACATGTTATAAATGGACAACCACTCCCACTTATTCAACCCCCAAGATAACTTTTGCACTGAAGATAGGTTTTGACCAGGGGCACCTGGATGGCTTGGTTAAGCAACCGACTCTTGATTTCAGCTCAGGTCACAGTATCAGGGTTCGTGGTGCTCTTTTGGCCCCAAGCAGGCAAACATCAGTTAAGAAGGAGCCACTTGCCCTTTGCTGGTGGCAAAGTCTAAAGGAAATGATGACCCTGGAATGTGGAGCCTCTGCTCTCACAATGGAGTCAAGAGGACGAGGTCTGGGGTGACAATGGCAGGCTTCTGCTGCTAGAAGTGAACAGACTCACTTCTGATTTAACCCCGTGTCTCCTTTGACATTCCTCTGGCCAACTTGGTCTTCAAAGCACAAGGATTTAGAAGATGAGAAGGATTTTCCAGACATAGAGGAAGAAAAGAAGAAATCAAGAGCTGTAAACAAGGGGGACAAAGAAGCTAAGACAGTATCCTTTGTATTTCTAAGTGGCCTTCACTTCCTGGTGTCAGAAGAACAAACCCCTGTGCCGGATGCTCCAGATTTGAGGTCATTATCCTCTCTGGCCTTAAAGGGGTGGGAATCATGCTCTGGTTAAAGCATTTGTCACAGTATGGTTCAGAACTCTCACTCAGAAAAAGAATTAAACTCATTCAAAGGCATTTAGAATCCCAAATATTAGAGCTAGTTGAGGCCATAAACATTGATTTTTTTCATGTCCCCTTTAATGAATGAGAAGACCCCAGCCCAGAGAGGTTATAAAAGACTGGCCGCAGGACACACGACAAGGAAAGACAACAGAGGATAATGCAACCAAGCAGACCTGGGCTGGATTCCCAAACTTGCAGAAATCATACTTCATCTGTCGGAGTCCCTGCTACTTCATCTGTGAAATGGGGATAAGAAGAACCATTTTGCATGATTGGTGTGGAAACTAAGATAGAAAACCTGCAGGGGTGCCTATGTGGCTCAGCCCGTTGAGTGCCCTTCTTCACCTCAGGTTGTGACTCTTGAGCCCTGCATCGGGCTCCCTGTCGTCAGTGCGGAGCCTGCTTTGGATCCTATGTCTACCTCTCTGCCCCTCCCCTGCTTACGCACTACGTAAAGTACTCAATAACTATTTTCCTTTCCTTTGGTTTCCAGTGTCAGAGCCAGTACTCAGTGCCTGGGCTCTGGAATCCCAGTTCCTTCCTCTTTCCTCTGGTCCAACTGACAGCAATAGGTAGTGTAATGCAGGTATCAGGTCATGTTGGAGAGGGGCGAGGTCACGGGTGGGCTACAATGGGTCTGTGCTTCTGCTACCTGCCATGGGACACACTCAGCTGGTTTCAGCTTCTGCCTCTCCCACCGATAAGCTGTGCAGGGAAACCTAGATCCACCTATAGTTTCATTTTTCCATCTGAGAAATAGCGCAAAGGCCATTAAAATGGATATTATCTGGTATTTTAGAAGTCTCCCCAGTGAACTTCTCTTCATCTGTATTTATGTGTACATTTGCTGCAAGAAAAAAATCCAAATTCCTTCCCCTGAGTCACAAAGTCCTCAATGACCTGGCCCCAGGCTGTCTTTCTAAGATCTCATACCCACTGTCTGTGTGCTCACTGTGCTCTAGACAAATCCGCCTTGTTTCTGTGCCTCAAATATGCCAATCTGGGTCCTGCCTTAGGGCCTCTATACTAGCTGGGCCTCTGCCTGGAATGCACTTCCCTCACATCTCTGCATGGAAGGCTCCTTCAGAACTCAGCTTGATGTCACCATCTCAGACAACTCATAGAAGAAACCACCCATTCACTCACTATCACATCACCTTATTTTAATTCTCTATGTAGTTCTTCTCACTTGTCGATCATTTTCTTATTTCTCTAGTTACTGTCTGTCTCACCCTACTGGAAGGGAAGCTCTACGAGACAGCAATCTACCTTATTTATTGTACCTTAGTGTCCAGAAACTGTTCTGGCACATGGGAGGCACTCAACAAATACTTGTTGATTGAATAGAATAAGGAATGAACTCCAAACCACCAAAAGTGAACTAAAGAGCATTGTCTCAGGGGAGTGTTCATTCTAACTAAATCCTGCCTCACAGAAAGTTGCCAAGATTCAGAAACTCACCAGGTCAACCAGGCAGCAGTACATGAGTGAGAAGAGCATGGGCAAGGGACGAATCTTCTTCTAAAGGATCTCAACTGGCTGGACATCCAAAGGCATCTCTACCAGGAGACCTCTGAAAATATAGTTCTCTATGTGTTTCTGCAATGAGACTGGCTCAAATATCCATTTAAAGACAGTTAAATTGTGTTTCGAATGCTCCCTGCTATATAAATGCTATGGTCTCTCTTAAATGAGACAATTCTGAATGGGAGTGGTGCTCTCAAGCCAGGGCAGAGCAGTTGTTAAGAAAGATTAGTTACCTAAAGCAAATGTGAACTTTTCCTATTTTGCCAGTACTCAGGCTCTTTCCCACCCCACCTCCAATCTGGACCCACTGAAATCCTGCTACTTCATTTTTTTAAACAAGTTTATTTATTTTGAAAGAGAGAGAACCGGCAGGGGAGGGGTAGAGAGATCCAAAGCAGGCTCTGTGCTGACAGTGGAGAGCCCAATATGGGGTTCGAACTCATAAACCCCGAGATCATGACCTGTGTGACCTGAGCTGAAGTTGGATGCTTAACCGACTGAGCCACCCAGGCGCCCCCCTACATCTTCATTTTTAAGGCACAACTATAATGCTACAGCTTCTGAGAAACTCTTCAATAAGCCAATACTTTCCCAAATTTCATTACCCTTTTGTATATAAATCCATTATATTACTTATTTTATTTACCTTATATTATAATTACATTTATATACCTAGGGTTACCCTAGAAGATTACAAGTTCCTTTATCTCCCCCTAGCAACTATCACAGTTATTTACACAGAGGAGGTGCTCAATAAGTGTTAGTAAAATGAAGAAAGGAATAAGAGAGGGTAGTGTTACTCCTACTCAGGTGGTGGCTAAACACTGATTTAGGACTGAGAACAGCAGACAGGGGCAGGGATCTTGAACTTCCACCAGCATTTACTTATATGCACAGACCTTCTTTCCTCTCAGCACTGGGAGGATGAAAAGGCAAATCAACGCCTTGCTATGATTTGCTCAATTAACCCGGACGAGATGAACAGACTTCCCCTAACAGGCTTCCAAGGCATGTGATGTCCAGCTATCCCGAAGGCTGAACATTAACTGGTAAGATCGGATATATTGCTTACAAAGTTGTTCTCGACTGCAATCTCTAAAATAATTAAACTGTTTTAATTTTAGGTAAATAAGGCTGGAAAATTCATGCTGAAGACATTAAGTTTTGATCTACGATAACCAAGTCTTCACCATCACTACCACAGGATGGCCACAGAACAGGATTTCAGAGGGTAATGATTTTTGTTTTTGTCTTCAGGGAAATGAATTTACTCATTTTTATAGGCAACTGGCTTGGTTCCAATTGGTTTTGTCTTCTTATACAACTTTGTCTTCTCCATTTTTTTCTCTTTTGTGATCAGCAAGAGAATATTCACTACTGAAGAACCATCCATAACCAGCCACAGTGTCCTCTCTACGGTCTTCATTTGCCTTGACCTCAACATCCCATAACCAAATCTTAACTCCATGTGCTGGAGCCCTGTCTCCCATTTCTGTTTTCCTTCCTGCTCTGTTTCTTTTCTTTTATAATCTCCCGTCAGAGTACTCCTCATGTCCCTCCCTATTCCCCATCCTCTGACAGTTTACTGAGTCTTCTACAAAACTACCGATAAGAGTCTCTATGGAGAATTCTTGTCACTCTAAGGCACTTTGGATTAAAGTAACCAAGGGTTCCATCACCTACTAAATCTAAACCTGCATATATCCTCTGACTCAGTAATTCCACTCTAGGGTACATATAGTAAAGAACTGAGTGTCTATGCACACCCAGCACATGTACAAGAATGTTCACAGCAGCTTTATTCATAATAACCCAAAGCTAGAAACAACAAAATGTCCATCAACAACAAAATGGATAAAGTATGATACATTTACACAATGGAATGATACACACCAAAGAAAAAGAATGAATTATTGCTATACACAACACCATCCATGGATGAATCTCAAAGAGAATGATGAGAAAAAAGAGCCAAAACACACAAATGTCTCCTGCTACCCCCCCCCCCCCCCCCCATATATATAAATCAAACAGGCAGAGCTCATTTATAGGGATAGAGACTGGCAAAGTGGTTACCTCTGGGGAGATCCAGACTGGGAGAGAGCATAAGGGATGCTATTGGAGTCCAGAAACACAATTTACCTTAATCTGGTTTGTGGGTGGTTACATGGTCCTAATACACATATTAAAAGTTGTCATGATTAGTATACTTTATAGAAGTTATACATCAGTTAAAAAGAAAATACATTGAGATAAAAAAAAAAAGAAAGTAACCCATGTATTACCACAAATTCCCAAACAAAAAACAAGCTGTGCTCTATCCCTCTCCCCCACATTCTAATTTCGCTTCCTCCTTTTGTGTTTGTGCCAGGATGGCACACGATGGGTGCTGTTAGCATATGACGTGGGGAGAATGTGCAAAGCAAGCAGACAGCGTGGCAGATGGAAGCATACTCACCTTGTGAGAGGAGTAGTTCTGGACCTTCCTTTTGCAATTTCTTCAGCTGTGGCTCTGGAAGATGAGCATATGCCCTGAGAAAGACAGTGGAATAAGCAGTCTCTCTGTGATTATTTTCCCCCTTGCCTTTCCTCTGATTTCACCCTCACACTCTACCTCATGGTCAAGGAAAACTCTCTCTTAAAGCACCAACACCCATGTTCTCCTTTCCATCCATTTAACCCACCACGGCAGGCACGAGGCGCAGTGCCCAGCATGTCTCTCTTCTCTTTTCCCTGCATCACCTGTTTCATCCTCTTCCTCACATCCTTCTCCCAGCCCTCCCCCCACTACATTCCCTCTTTGTCTTCCTACTTCTTTTTCTTTTTTTTTAAATTTTTTTTTCAATGTTTTTTTATTTATTTTTGGGACAGAGAGAGACAGAGCATGAACGGGGGAGGGGCAGAGAGAGAGGGAGACACAGAATCGGAAACAGGCTCCAGGCTCCGAGCCATCAGCCCAGAGCCCGACGCGGGGCTCGAACTCACGGACCGCGAGATCGATCGTGACCTGGCTGAAGTCGGACGCTTAACCGACTGCGCCACCCAGGCGCCCCCCTACTTCTTTTTCTATCCCCACCCCTCTGTGAGTCCCTCTCTCCTCCCGATCTGCTCATCCATGTCTTTTCTCCACAGTGTGGAACAAAGATCTAATGATTTTCTACAGCATTCTGAATTGTTTAATTTTAAAAAGGAATTTGGGAAAAGCCAGATTTGGGTTTATAAATAACACCTTTCCTGTTCATTGAGACTCATCTACATCATGACATGGATGTTTGATTTTTAAACTGCACGGCTGTCACTGTAAAGTTAGAAAAATGAAACCTAATGAAATTGTGGTACGGTGGGCTTGCTGTTCTCTCCTTAGGAAAACAATTTCCAGCAACACTGTTATTAAGTACTGAAAAGATTTACTCAAAGTGAAAGTCACATAAAATTTCTAAATGACCTCGATTTATATACACAATAACTTACAAAATGCCTAGTGGTAGAAAAGCAGTTATGGGAGATTTGTTTCATTTCTACTTTATGACCCACAGGGAGAGGAGTAGGGGCGGGGAGGAGGGAGCTCCCCTGGGGGAGGGCTAGACTGCAGAGGTCAAAGGGATGTGCCTGGAGACCAGGCAGGTGAGAGGCAGATGGAACCAGGGCTGGACTGCGGTAGCCTCAGGAGGCTAACGATTTACCTGGCCTTCAAATCCGCAGTCTTTAACCACTGTTTAGTGCTGGGAAGGAGGGCGAAGGGCTGCTAAGTGCGGAGGTGTCCGGAAGCAGGGGGGAGGGGGGAAGGGCGCCCTCTGGCGGCAGCTGCTCAGCCCTTCCTCCGCTGTCTTGAAGAATTCCGCTCTAACCCAGCATAGCAACCCAGCAAACCAGAACCTGCGTCGCTCACCCTCCCGCATACTCCAGGAGGCCGTTTAGCAGCCAGGGGTTGATTTTACCCCACCGCCAGGGGCCCACCGACTGTCTTTTACAGCTGTTTACTCCTTTCCCCCAAGAGAAGTACTGGAAATAAAACATTCTCCACCTCGCTAGATTTCAGCAGGTGTCAGCACTCTTTAGAGGATGATGCTAGGCAACTACAGTTGGCCCCACCTTTGATTCAGCTCCGCAGTAGCTATTGTGGGACCCTTCAGAATGTCCACAGTAGGGGGGTGCCTGGGTGGCTCAGTCAGTTAAGCATCTGACTTCAGTTCTCACAGTTCACAAGTTCAAGGCCCACATTGGGCCATGCAGAGAGCCCATTTCAGATCCTCTGCCCCGCCCCTCCTCCCACTGCTCCTCCCCTGCTCATACTCTCTCTCAAAAATAAATAAAAGTGTTTAAAATTAGAAACAGAATGTCCACAGCAGGAACATGTTCCTAAATTTTCAAAACTAGAATAATAACTTTCAAAACTAGGAATAATAATACCTACCTCCCGGGGCTGTATGAGTTACAGTGCCAGGCACACAGTAGTGCTCAGTAAATGCTGGTTCCTTCCCATGTCCCTTCCACATCCATCCCATGTTCCTTAAAAAAGATGAGTTGGTAAGTTTATTTCCTCCACGCTACTTGGCTGGCAGGGCCAACACAGGCTTGTGGCAGTTTGGTGCAGCTGCTTTGATGTAGGAGCATCTTAATATGGCCTAAAAGGCCATCAGTGTTTTTTTTCCTTAAGCAATATCACCAATAATGTGAGAAACAGATATCCTCCCTCCTTCCCTGAGACTCCCATCGATGACTTCCATTTCCCATCCCCAGATGGATGTCAGCCTTGCACATGGTAAGAAAACAAACAGACAAGGGGCGCCTGGGTGGCTCAGTCGGTTGAACGTCTGACTTCGGCTCAGGTCATGATCTCACGATTTGTGAGTTCGAGCCCCACATCGGGCTCTGTGCTGGCAGCTCAGAGCCTGGAGCCTGCCTCAAATTCTATGTCTCCCTCTCTCTCTGCTCCTCCCTGGCTCATGCTCTGTCTCTCTCTCCTTCAAAAATAAAAACATTTAAAAAAAAAAAAAAGAAAACAAACAGACGAGGAAGCCATTTTACATTTGGACACTGCCACATTACATCACCAAATCCCTAAGTCAAACAGCAACCTCAAATCAGTTGCAAAAGGAGGTAGTGACCAAAGAGCTCTGCTTTATTACAATCATGTTCAGAAGCTGGCAGAGTTGACCGCTTCAGAAAATGGGAGTCCTGTTAGGGTATGTTTTAAAGTCATCTTACAAGCTGCCTTCAAGAAAAATAGGTCATGCTCAGAGAGGCAGGTTCTTTTATTCTGCTGACCTCTTTGATGGTTATGGCTAAGCAAAGGGGGGCCTGGAGCTAAGGTCTCCCATTAAAGCCAGAAAGTGTCTTATAGACTATTTTTTTTAACCATAGCTCTTATTATTTATATGGTATGATCAAAATGCATTTCACAAAACAATAGTTACTATGCACACACTTGTATTTTCTATTTTATTTATTTATTTATTTATTTATTTAATTGTTTTAACGTTTATTCATTTCTGAGAGAGAGAGAGAGAGCGCATGAGCGGAGGAGGAGCAGAAACAGAGAGAGGGAGACACAGAATCCAAAGCAGGCTCCAGGCTCTGAGCAGTCAGCATAGAGCCCGACATGGGGCTCGAACTCAAGAACCATGAGATTGTGACCTGAGTCAAAGTCGGAAGCTTAACCGACTGAGCCACCCAGGTGCCCCTCTATTTTATTTAAAAGAAAATCTTTGTGACCCTCTAAATTGGCTCTACCACCCACTAAGGGATTATGACACAGATTGAAAAATGGTGGGCTAGGATGCTGAATTATCCTGTTAAATAGAGAAAAATAAGTGTGTACTAGGATAACTGGGAAAAAGCATGTGAGGAAGAGAGGCAAAGGAAGAGCTGTAAGATGTAGTGAAGACAGAGCAATAAGGCAGGTAAGATGACCAAGAGCCAGCACCCTGGCTGATGGACTTTTAAAAATAGAAATTTCTTGGGGCACCCGGGTGGATCAGTTGGTTGAGCGTCCATCCCACTCTCAGGTCATGACTCTCACAGTTTGTGAGTTCGAGCCCCCCATCAGGCTCTGTGCTCATGGCACAGAGCCTGCTTGGGATTCTCTCTCTCTCTCTCTCTCTCTCTCTCTCTCTGCCCCTCCCACACTCACACTCTCTCAAAATAAATAAATACACTTAAAAAAATAATACTTTTCCCTTTCCAGACTTGTTGATATAATTAAGGTGTACTATGTGATGGTTTGATATATGTATATGTTGTGAAGCGACTACCACAATAAGGTTCATTCACACGCCCTTTACCTCATATGTTTACCTTCTGTGTGTGTTTGTGGTGAGAACGTTTAAGACCTACTCTCGGCAACTGTCAAATACCCGATACACTACTGTTAACTGTGGTCCCTGCGTTGTACATTGTTCATCTTAACACTGGAAGCTTGTACCTTTTGACTACCTTCACCCATCTTCTTCCTTTTTCCCCAGCCCCTGGCAATGACCAATCTCTCTCAAAAACAGATATTTGGGTATCTGGGTGGCTCAGTCACTTAAGCATTCAACCCTTGAATTTGGCTCAGGTCATGATCTCAAGGATCCTGCTTCAGATTCTCTCTCTCCCTCTCTCTCTCTGCCCCTCCCCTGCTCATACTTCTCTCTCTCTGTCTCTCAAAATAAATAAATAAACGTAAAATTTAAAAAAACACACACACACAGAAAAAAACACAGGAATTACTGATGTCCCTTTTGAAGCTGTTTGCCTTGAAGCATTTGTGACCCCCTACTCTTGAACACTCAGTCAAGTTTGTTCCTCACACAAATACCTCCTGTAAGTAGGTTTGGGGCAGAAACGGAGGGAAAGGCTGAATCTCATTTCCAAGTGGACACAGTGCAGAACACAGACAGCTCTTACGGGGTGAGCATGAGACCTGTAAGCTACACTAATGGTAGAGGCAGGGCTCAGAGTCAGGAAATAACAGAAATGGGGGCAAACTTCTGGACTCTTCCCTGGGGTATTCAAACCAATCTTTCTTGGATCTTAAGGGCAGGGTTAGGCAGGATTTTGAGACTGAACATCCCAAATCCCCAGTTCTCAGGAGCAGTGTCATACCTCTGTCAGAGAAGGTGTGTGGGAATGGCAGAAGAAAAAGGTCCCTCCCATGAAAGGCTCTGAGAAGAGAAGGAAAGAGGAGCAGTCAGTAGTCATAGGGGCTCTTACCTGGGAAAAGGAATGAGGGGCTGAACCTGAGCCTGTATGAAAACTTAGGAGAGGGAAGAGTATGTGGGAGAGAGGGTGTAGGAGAGAGACAGGGGAGACATGGAGGTTAAGAGAAAAGGAGGGATGCATGTGACTTAGGGTGGACGAAAGGCGAGAGTGTTTAGGGACAGAGGATTGAAGGGGAAACGTGATAATACTGGAAAAAAACCTATATCTATGCCATAAAAGCTGTCCTTAGATAAAAGAGGCAGATGAAGCACCTGGGCAGCTCAGTGGGCTAAATGTCCGACTTCACCTCAGGTCATGATCTCACAGCTCATGGGTTCAAGCCCTGTGCCTGGAGCCTGCTTCAGAGTCTGTGTCTCCCTCTCTCCACCCCGCCCTCCCTCCCTCTCTCTCTCCCTCAAAAATAAATAAACATTAAAAAAAATTAAATGAGAGGCAGATGGCTTGGGCTACCTCCCAATTGCTGAATGTCAAGGTAACATTTTGCTACCTTGCTAAAGGTAATGCTTCAGCATTAGGAAATGCTTCACTTGAGACCATGCCCTGGGCACGGGCACAGCTTCCACCTTCTCTGCCCACAGCCGCTGAGCACAGTGATAGTGCAAGACACAGCTGTTGGTTGTGCGGGAGATGATCAGGTCCGCGTACACGTCAGCCAGGGTTAACATCGCTGACTCTTGTGAGCTGCCCCTGGGTCTCATTTTTGACAGGGGTGATAATCCCTTCCTCAAAGCGAACTTGTGAGGAGGACATAGATTGCTGTTCCTCTGTATGCCCTCTGTTTACTTGCCTGTAAACATGGAAGCAAACCTCTTAAATGAGCTGATGATCTCTAAACTAATACCTCAAATGAATCTGCGAATTGGGAATTTGTGAAGCTTTTTGGATTATATTTTCTTGAATTGCTGATTACAACCCCGGTGCCAAAGCAAAATAGGGCTATTTATTTCATGTAATACTGAAATCCTAATGCGTCAGTTTTTGGAGAGGTGGTATGACACAGTGTTTAAGAGCGTAGGTTTTGGAGCCAGATGGCACAGTTCAGATTCTAACCCCAACAGAACTAGTGTGCAACCTTGGGAAATTTACTTCATCTTCCTCTACTTTCCCCATCTGTGAGACGGACATGATAATAGAATTATGAAAATGAAGTGAGTCAATACAAAGAATTTACAACAGTGCTTAGCAGATATTGCATATTTGGGTTTTTTTTTTTAGTTTATAATTTATGAAATTAAATATCGGAAAAAACTTTAGTGCACTTCAAATTAAACAATTGTAAACACATAAAACCATCAGATAGAAGATGTATATTTATAAATGGTATTTAATGATACCGAAATGATAAAAATGAGGGGCTCCTGGGTGGTTCAGTCGGTTGGGGGTCTGACTCTTGATTTAGGCTCAGGTCATGGTCTTCTGGTTCATGGGTTCTGGCCCGAGTTGGGCTCTGTGCTAACAGTTGGAGCCTGCTTAGAATTCTCTCTCTCTTTGCCCCTTCCTGAATGCACATGAGTTCTCTCTCTTTCAAAATAAACATTTTAAAATAATAATAAAAGAAAATAAAAATGAAAATGATCATGAAAAATTTTAACACGAAATTCAGTTTCAGCTCTTAAAAAAAGTGAAAAACTAAAGAACAAAATACTCCAATAGTATCACTGTTCATTTTTGAGTATATGTGTACAAATTTTCCCCATTGCTGAGAAAGCATTTTTTTTTAAACATTTATTTATTTTTGAGACAGAGAGAGACAGAGCATGAACGGGGGAGGGTCAGAGAGAGAGGGAGACACAGAATCTGAAACAGGCTCCAGGCTCTGAGCTGTCAGCACAGAGCCTGAAGCGGGGCTCGAACTCACAGACCGCGAGATCATGACCTGAGCTGAAGTCGGCCGCTTAACCGACTGAGCCACCCAGGCGCCCCGAGAAAGCATTTTTTAACTCTACCCTAGTTAGGGGGAGAGTGAGAAAATACTAGTTATAAGGTATTTCCAAATACTCTCCTCTGAGTCCATCTTCAAATGATATATATATTTTTTGTTATGCTTTGTAACTTTGAAAAAATCTTTTTAGGACAGCTTCTTCCCCACCTCCGCACCCCAGAGATAGCACTTATTTCATTGTTCTAGTTTTTGTCTGCATTGTTTTAACCTTTTTTTGTTTTTGTCACATGTAGCTGGCGATTCTAACACAGAGTTATCTGTATCCTTTTCAATGATGTCATGTTCATTCTTTGCTTGTTCAAAAGTCTTTGAAAACAAAGACCCTTTTTTTTTTTTTTTTTTTTTTTTTTTTTTTTTTTTTTTTTAAGTAGGCTTCATGCCCAGCAGCATGGACCTCAATTCTGGGCTTGAACTCACCACCCTGAGATCAAGACCTGTGCTGAGATTAAGAGTCAGATGCTTGGGGCGCCTGGGTGGCACAGTCGGTTAAGCGTCCGACTTCAGCCAGGTCACGATCTCGCGGTCCATGAGTTCGAGCCCCGCGTCAGGCTCTGGGCTGATGGCTCGGAGCCTGGAGCCTGTTTCCGATTCTGTGTCTCCCTCTCTCTCTGCCCCTCCCCCGTTCATGCTCTGTCTCTCTCTGTCCCAAAAATAAATAAAAAACGTTGAAAAAAAAATTAAAAAAAAAAAAAAAAAAGAGTCAGATGCTTAACCCACTGAGCCACCCAGGTGCCCTGTAAGAGATTATCAATTATTTTTCTTTCTTTTCTTGAACATTATAGGGACATAAAGTCCTCCCGGATGAGTACACATTTACTCCATTTGAAAATTAATGGAGTGTCTAATTTTATGACTACATCTCAGGATGTAAATGTTTCTGATTTTAAAAATACCATGATGGTGGGGTGGCACCTGGGTGGCTCAGTAGGTTAAGTGTCCAACCCTTGATTTCGGCTCAGGTCATGATCTCACGGTTGGTGAGTTCTAGCCCCACGTTGCTGATAGCACAGAGTCTGCTTTAGATTTTCTGTCTCACTCTCTCTGTGTCTCCTCTGCTCTCTCTCTCTTTCAAAAGTTAATAAAATAAACATTAAAAAAATATCATGATGGCAGCATCATGCAAACAAAGATACTGGAATATTAATATATCGAAACATCAAAACACTGGAAAGCAAGATTGCACTTTGTACAGATTGTACACTTGAATGTCAAAGATCTGCTCTAATTGTTGAGGTAAATCAAGGAGGGTCTCCTATTGCTCAGATGTCAGACCCTTCCTTGTTTCCTCTGCCTCTTCCCTCTGTATGTCTGCAGCCATCTTTCTTGATAGCCCAGCAAACTGCGGAAAACAGTCCCTGCTCATGGACTCAAATTCTGTTAGGTTTATTGTCTTTTGGCTTATCCTCCTCCGCCATGTAGTAAGCAACCTAAAACTGTGACTGTAGGGGGAGCAAGCGTGCTCCGGGTGTCTAAAGACCAAGGTCAGGAAACTGTTCTCATGCACAGCTGTGGGCTCATGGGGGCAAAATCGACTCTCACAGATAAGCTAAGAAGTAGCCAACAACTATCCCTCATATATATATATATACATATATATGTGTATATATATATATGTGTGTGTGTGTGTGTATATATATGTATGTATATATATATGTATGTATATATATATACACACACACACATACACACATATATATACATATATATATATATATATATGTATATATATATGGTTTTTTTTTTAGAAAAATCTAAAATGTCCAACTCAGTGGCTGTTAAAATTAGGAACATAGGGGCGCCTGGGTGGCTCAGTAGGTTAAGAGTCCGACTTCAGCTCAGGTCATGATCTCATGGTTTATGGGTTCGAGCCCCACATCAGGCTCTGTGCTGACAGCTCGGAGCCTGGAGCCTGCTCTGGATTCTGTCTCCCTCTCTCTCTACCCCTCCCTGGCTATCACTCTGTCTCTGTCTCTCCCTCAAAAATAAATAAACATTTAAAAATTTTTTTAATTTTTAAAAAATTTTTTAAAAATTAAAAAAAAATAAAATTAAGAACATAATTAGGGAGCCTAAACATTTAGCTACTGAGCACCTCAACATGTGACAATTATCAGTGTTTATGTTTGTATTATGGGCAGATTTCAGAAGGAAAAAGAGAGGGTACGGGGCAGGAAGCCAAAGGTAGAAGGAGAAAGAGAGAAGACATGAGAGAAGAGACAGGAAGGCGTGGGCTGAGGGAAGAGGGTGAAAACAGTGTAACTGTCAGAATCCTAGCGAGGCAGAGGGAGGCTCAGAAAGGAGGCAAAGGAGGAAAAATCTAGAATAATGGTTCTTAACTGTTTTTAGTGATAGTCCACTTTGAGAATATAAGAAATGAGAGACCTTTTCCCATAAAATGCACATATGTTTGTATATTCCAGGGCCCCACGAACCACAGGTTGAAAACTCCTGGTCTAAACAGGGATACAGAGAAGCAGAGAAGCATCTTCTTCAGAGGAAGATGCAGAGGCAGGAAGATGGAGAGGTGGGTGGAAAGAGCCCCAAGGAAAAGGGCCGGCCCTGGTTTCCACCTCCTCTCTCACACCTACATCAGTGCTGGACCTGACTTTGAAGCTGGGCCTTCCTCAGGGCGTGTTTGATCTCCCCATCCCTTCTTCTCTCTCATCCAGACACACCCCCCCTTATGACAAGAGCGCACTGTGGCTTAGAATTTACAGATACGAGCTATTCTAGGGAAACCTCAGAAAGGAGACCTCACTCCTGAGCAGCGTTATCTCAGCCGGTCTTTTTCCTCTCAGAGCCCCTGTTTCTCAAGGGATTCACACAGATGAAAACGCACATTTGTGAGTCACTGCGACGTCAGCTCAGAAGTTGTCCAGGGCTGGGTCAGTAGGAGTCTTAGGTGACGTGGAGGGACAGCAGGAGCAAAGGCTGCCAGAAAGACCAGCTAAGGCTTCCTCTGCCTTCCAGCCCTGTGCGCTACAGAAACGAAGGCAGGAATGGAGGGAAACTCCCTTTTTTGGGGAGAGGGAGGAACCTCTCTTTTTGCACTTCTGTATAGTGTGGTCTTATGGTTAAAGAAGGTGGCTATCTATGTCGAAAGCATCAACCATAAAGAATCTAAATCTGACCATTGCCTTAGGCCTCTTCCCTTTCCTTGGAGAGTCGGATGGAGATGGCCCTGGAAAGCAATTTGAAATTGAGCCCCATAAACTCCATCTTATCTCATAACTTAACATTTATTTATTTATTTATTTATTTTCAAGTTTATTTTTGAGAGAGATAGAAAGAGAGAGAGTGAGAACGAGTGGGGGAAAGGCAGAAAGAGAGGAGACAGAGAATCCCAAGCAGCCTCCCTGCTGTCAATGCAGAACATGACACAGGGCTCGAACCCATGAGCCTCAAGAACATGGCCTGAGCCTAACTCAAGAGTCAAACGCTTAACCACTGAGCCACCCAGGCACCTCTTATAACTTAACTTTTAATTCCAATGTATACGCCTAGCTCTAGAGTTCTTACAAAGAGATGAAGAACTATGAGGAAAAGGTACTGTAGGGGGTTTGAAATTGGGATAATGTCAGAAACGAAGTTTCTGGATTAGGCCAGTCCCTTTACAGGAATAGGGACTCCTGACGTAATATTCTTAACCACATGTTGTTTTCTTAGGGGTTATATTTCCTAAGCATCTGGGGGATTGGGGGGCAGAAATTACTCAAAAGAACAGAGGCTTTGTTTTGGATGACTTGGAGCAGACAATATCCCCATTCAAGGGATCAAGGTGCACTGGGCAGGGGTAATGGATTGAGGAAGAAAGAAATAGATCAAGTGTGAAAATTCCATGCCAAACTACCTCCACAAGCTTCCTCCAGCCAATCTGACCCTTTTCAATGAGAAGTGTGAACCAAATTGTTGCTTTGATGATTTTTCCACTTTTTTCTACTGAGGTGAATAAGGAAGCCTTATGGCATCCTTTCATCTGCAATCCCAGAAAAGGCTTCAGGCCAAAAGTGCATAACAAGCGCCTCCCCCCTAGTCCGTCAACAAGTGATGCTCATTAGGAAAGCTGGCTCAAAACTGCCCTGTCACCTCCCTAGAGTTAAACTTCGCCCACTAGGCCAGCTGGCAGGTGTCGGCATACTTCCTGCAGGCCTGCCCCATGGCACAGGCAAGCTGCTACAGACCAAGGGATTCTGGAGCAAAGGGAAAGGGAAAAAAATCGGGAGAAGTATTCAAAACCATTCCTCATCCCCCGCTTACTTGTCCATCTGTGATACGGAGGATTTACTCGTTGCCTAGGGGATTCAAGAATCTATGATGTGGGGAGGGATATTTATCATGTGTGCTTTTTTCTGGGTCCTACTTCAGACCAAATGAATCTAAATCTATGAAGAGTGGGCCTGAGAATCTGTTTTTTTCATAATTTTATCCCTTCTATCCCCCAGGTGATTTTTATGCAAAGGAAAATTTGAGAATCTTTGTTGTAGTAAGATGAGCTCTTCTCTGAGGCTCAGGGAAAGTAGATTCTTGTCCTGGCTTTCCTTCATGCTAATTGGGTCTCAGTTTTATCACCTCTTGGGGTGGATCGGGGGTTAGCAAACTATGGCCCTTGGAACAAATCTAGCCCACTGTCTGGTTTTATAAATAAAGTTTTATTGGAAAACAACCCCACCTGTTTATGTGTTGTCTCTGGCTGCTTTTGTGCTACAACAGCAGAGTTGAGTAATTGTGATGCAGATTGTTGAAATTTGAGAGCCTAAAATATTCACCATCTGGCCCTTTACAGAAAAAGTCTGCCTGTCCCTAAATTAGATGATGTCTAGGGCCTTTTCCAACCCTGACATACTTTCTTTTTTTTTTTTAAGTTTTATTTATTTATTTTTGAGAGAGACAGAGAGCACACTCAAGAGTGAGGGAGACCCAGAGAGAAGGGAAGAGAGAGAATTCCAAGCAGGCTCTACCCTATCAGTGCAGAGCCTGATTCGGGGCTTGAATTCACGAACCGTGAGATCATGACCTGAGCTGAAATCAAGAGTGGGATGCTTAACCGACTGAGCCACCCAGATGCCCCCCGACCCTGACATTCTGTAAAAGAAAGTTAACTGCCCCCTCCACAGACATATTTACGTTGTTTCTGTATTAATAATTTATTTTACTTTAGGCATGACCAGGGAAAGTGAGGGAAGCCAGAGATGAAAGAGGAAGAAGACAACCTTTGGAGACAGAACTAAGGGAATTCCAGAGAAGGCAGGTTCCTCGCCGAGTTTGCTTGTTCAGTTGTTTTAAACTGGCAAGGGGTCATCTAGTCTAAAACCATGAGGGGTGCCTGGTGGGCTCAGTTGGTTAAGCATCCGACTTTGTCTCAGGTCATGATCTCGCAGTTCATGGGTTCAAGCTCCGCGTTGGGCTCTGTGCTAACAGCTCCAAGCCTGGAGCCCGCTTTGGATTCTGGATCTCCCTCTTTCTCTGCTCCTCCCCACACTCGCACTCTGTCTCTCTATCTCTAAAATAAAAATAAACATTAAAAAAATTTTTTAAACCGTGAAATAGATGAAGTTGGTTTGGGTGCCTAAAACCTTTGACCTGTCCTCATTCAAAGCATTTTCCCAGCACAGGCCTTCCAGCCCCAGGCTCAACCACTGTATTTCCTTCTGCCTCACAGAATTTCCTGTCTTTATCTCACCTATTCCAAAATAAAGATGTTCATCTATAAATGAATCCAGTGAATCCATGTTGATGAGCTAATGAATGAATAAAAGAAGCTCACGCTCAAGTAGAAAACGGACTTTTTTTTTTAATGTTTATTTATTTTTGGCAGAGAGAGAGACAGAGCATGAGCAGGGGAGGGGCAGAGGAAGAGGGAGACACAGAATCCAAAGCAGGCTCCAGGCTCTGAGCTGTCAGCACAGAGCCTGATGTGGGGCGCGAACTCACAGACTGTGAGATCATGACCTGAGCTGAGGTTGGACGCTCAACCGACTAAGCCACCCAGGCGGCCCTAGAAAAAGGACATTTTAACTGCATCTCTTTGTTATCTACTTGTTACCTCTAACCTATTAATAACCCTCAGTTACCTCATCTCCAGTAACCATCTCTGATGCTCCCCCTTGGTCATCTACTCTCATCGATATGCCTAGACTTCTTATCTCCATTCTTAGTCCCACCGGAAATGGGTTTTCTGCCTCATTCCTCTACCAAAAGCATGTGTTTGAAACTGACTTGCAGTTGCTAAATCAATGGCCATCTCTCAGTCCTCATCTTATTAGACTTAGCAGCACTTTCCAACAGGAGAGTTGATTATGCAACCCCCCTGGAAAAACTTCCTTCCCTCGCTTTCCAGGACAACACATTGCCTACCTTTCTGGCCACTTCTTGATCCCTCTTGCTGGTTTCCTCTTACACTTTCAACTTCTAAATGTTAGACTGTCCAGGTGAACCTCTACCCGCTATCTCTGTGTAGACAGTGTCAGGATGGTGTCATCAGGGCCTGGTTGGTGGTATGTGTGTGTGTTGGGGGGGGTGCCCCTCAACATACACTCTAGAATTGGTGATCAGGAACAAAAGAATGTATATATAGCAAAATGATTACCACAAATTTAGTCAACATTCATCACCTCATGTAATTATAATTTTTTTTCTTCTGATGAGAACTTTTAAGATTTACTCTATTAGCAACTTTCAAATGTACAATACTGTTAACTATAGTCACCATGCTGTCCATTACATCCCCAGAATTTCCAGCAATTTATTTTTAATGAATGATGACTCAAGTTTTTAGTGACGACTTTGTAGGTATTGACTCCACAGTTAAAGTCAATCTGGTTTTTTTTTCCTTAGCTTTTTTGAGGTGTCATTTACCTCAAAAAGTCACCTGTTTAGATTTATAGGAAAGTTATATGAAGTTGTGCAACCATCGCCACAGTACAATTTTAGAGCATTTTCATCATTGCCAAAAAAAAAAAAAAAATCTCTCATGCCCATTTCCACTAATCTATCTGTCTCTATAGATTTGCCATTTCTGCCCATTCCATAAAAATGGAATCATACAAAATGTAACCTCTTGCATTTTGCTTCTTTCATTTAACATAATATCTTTGAGGTTTATTTCCACTGTATATAGTAGTAATTCCTTCCTTTTTATTGATGGATAGAATCTCATTATATGGATATGCCACATTTTGTTGACCCATTCACCAGTTAACAAGGATGTGGATTGTTTCCATCTGGGGGACTGTTATGAATAATGCTGCTATGAACATTCACGTGTAAGTCTCTGTGTGGACATATGTTTTAATTTCTCATGTGCAAACACCTCATAGTAGAATTCCTGGGTTGTATGTTAAATTTATGTTTAGCTTTTTAAGAAAGTGCCCGATTGTTTTCCGAAGTGTATATACCATTTTATGTTCTCACCAGCAATATATGAGGTTTCCAGTTTCTCCACAGCTTCATCAACACTTGCTATTATCTGTCTTTTTTAGCATAGCCATTTTGCTGGGGTATGGTTTAACTTGTAGGTTAACTGGAATTAGCCTAGTAGCTGAGATTGGGCATCTTTGCATGTGTCTATTAGCCAAGTATACATCTTCTTTGGGGAAATGTCTCTTTAAATCTTTTGAACTTTAGGGGTGCCTGGGTGGCTCAGTCAGTGAAGCATCTGACTTCGGCTCAGGTCATGATCTCACAGCTGTGAGTTCAAGCCCTGCATTGGGCTCTGTGCAGGCAACTCAGAACCTGGAGCCTGCTTCAGATTCTGTGTCTCCCTCTCTCTCTGTCCCTTCCCTGCTCACGCTCTGTCTCTCTCTCCTTCAAAAATAAATAAACATGAAATCTTTTGAACATTAAAAAATTGGGTTGTTGGGGTGCCTGGGTTGCTTAGTCAGTTGAGCATCCAAACTTTGGCTCAGGTCATGATCTCACTGCTCATGGGTTCAAGCCCCACATCAGACTCTGTGCTGACAGCTTGGAGCCTGGAGACTGCTTCAGCTTCTGTCTCCATCTCTCTGCCCCTCCCCTACTCGTGTTCTGTCTCTCTCTCAAATATAAAATAAATCATAAAAAAAAATTAAACATCCAACTCTTGATGCCAGCTCAGGTCATGATCTCATGGTTTGTGAGTTCGAGCTCCTACCAGCAAGGAGCCTGCTTGGGATTCTCTCTCTCCTCTCTCTGTCCCCCATCCTCTCTAAAAATAAATAAATAAACTTAAAAATTTTTTTTAATTAAAAATTGGGTTGGGGCGCCTGGATGGCTCAGTTGGTTAAGCGCTGACTTCGGCTCAGGTGATGATCTCGCGGTTCATGAGTTCCAGTCCTGCATCAGGCTCTGTGCTGGCGGTTCAGAGCCTGGGGACTGCTTCGGATTCTGTGTCTCCCTCTCTCTCTGCCCACCCCCGCCCCCCCAGCTCACACTGTCTCTCTCTGTCTCTCAAAAATAAATAAATGTTGAAAAAATTTTTTTAATTGGGTTGTTTTCTCATTACTGAATTGTGAGAGCTCTTTATATGATTTTCAAATATTTTTTTCCGACGTTGTGGCCTGTTTTCTAATTTTCTTAGTAGTGTCTTTTGGAACACAAAACTTTTTAATTGTGGCAAAGCCAATTTACCAATTTTTATTTTATGGATTGAACTTTTGTTGGACAACTTTTGTATGGACAACTTTTGTTGTCACATCTGAAGATTTATATCTATGTTTTCTTCTAGAAGCTTTTTAGTTTTGTTCTTACATATTGGTGAACACTGTATTTTAGCTGAACATTTGTGTATAGTATGAGGTTAGGGTCTAAGTTCTTTTTTTTTTTTTTTTTTTGCAAGTGGTTATCTACTTGTCCCAACATAATTTGTTAAAAAAGAAAACCTATCCTTTCCTCTCTTGAATTTTCTTAGAACCATTGTTGAGAATTGATCAACCATAAATTAAAGATTTTAATTGCTGTCTGCCTATCTTTATACCAATACCACATGGTCTTATTTATTGTGGCTTTATAAGTTTTGAAATTCAGTAGTGTGAGTCCTCCACCTTCATTCTTTTCAAAATTGTTCTGATTATTCTAGATATATTATATTTCCATAAATTTTAGACTCAACTTGTCATGTTTTACAAAAGTCCTGCTAGAATTTTGACAGGGATTACATTAAATTTATAGATCCGTTTGAAAAGAATTTCAATCTGTTTTTAAATGTTTATTTATTTTTGAGAGAGAGAAAGAGTACGAGCAGGCGAGGGGCAGAGAGAGAGGGAGACACAGAATCCAAAGCAGGCCCTGACCTGAGCTGGAGACAGACGCTTAACTGACTGAGCCACCAAGGCACCCTGAAAAGAATTTCAGTCTTAATAATACTGAGTCTCCCAAACCATGAAGATGGATTTAGCTCTTCACGGTTTTGAGATCTTCTTTAGCTTCTTTTAGCAATGTTTTGTAGTTTTCAGGGTACAGGTTTCACAATTCTTTTGGTAAATTTATTCATATTTCATTCTTCATGATGCTGTTGTAAATGGACTTTAAAATTTTATTTGGAAATTGCTTATTGCTAGTACATTAAGAAAATAAATGATTTTTAAAATATTGATCTTGTATTCTGTGACACTACTAAACTCATTTATTAGTTCTTCGTAGGTTTTTGGGTGTAGATTTTTTGGGATTGTCTCCATATAGTGTTGTCATATGCAGATAAAGATAGTTTTCTTTCTTTCCAATCTGAAATCGTTCAATCATTTTCTAGGCTTTTGTACTAGTCACAACCTTGTACAATGTTGAAAGAGGAAAGAATAGACATATTTGCCTTCTTTTCTTTTTTTTTTTTTATTAAAATTTTTTTTTCAACGTTTTTTATTTATTTTTGGGACAGAGAGAGACAGAGCATGAACGGGGGAGGGGCAGAGAGAGAGGGAGACACAGAATCGAAAACAGGCTCCAGGCTCCGAGCCATCAGCCCAGAGCCTGACGCGGGGCTCGAACTCATGGACCGCGAGATCGTGACCTGGCTGAAGTCGGACGCTTAACCGACTGCGCCACCCAGGCGCCCCTATTTGCCTTATTTTCAATCTTAAGGGAAAAGCATTTAGTTTTTTATGATTAAATAAAGTGTTAGTTGTTCACAAATACTCTTTATCAAATTGAGGACATTCTCTTCTGTTCGTAATTTACTAAGAGTTTCTACCATGAGGGGGTGTTGGACTTTGTCAAGTGCTTTTTCCATATTGAGATGCTCATGTGACTTTCGTCCTTTTGTTCATAATACATTGCATCTGTTGATATTTCAGATGTTAAACCAACATTGCATTCTTGGGATAAATCCCACTTAGCCATGATGCATATAATTATTATATATAAATATTTTATATATAATATATATATTTATATATAATAAATATAAATATAAATATTTATATATATAATATAATATTATTATATATACAATATTTTATAATATTGATGGATTCAGTTTGCTAATATCTTATTAAAGATTTTTTTCATCTATGTTCATGAGGTATATTGGTATATAGTTTCATTTTCCTGATGTCTTTGTCTTTGATATTAGGATAATAGAATGAATTTGGGGTTGATCTTTCTAAATTCATTGTTGTTGTTTTTTTAAGTTTATTTGTTTATTTTTGAGAGAGAAAGACCATGGGAGCAGGGGAGTGGCAGAAAGAGAGGGAAAGAGAGAATCCTCAGTAGGCTCCACTTAGTGCAGAGCCTGATGTGGGGCTCAATCTCACAATGTGTGAGATCATGACCTGAGCCAAAACCAAGAGTCAGATGCTTAACCAACTGAGCCACTCAGGTGCTCCTCATTGTTTTGTTTTCATTTTCATTTATCACAAAATATCTTCTGATTTCCCTTGTGACGTCTTTTTAATTTGTGAGTTATGTAGTAGTGTGTTTCATATAAAAAATAGTTATTCAAGATTTCTTTCTGTTAATGATTTCTTATTTAACTCTGCTGTGTTTGAAGAAAATACTGTGCATTCTTTCAATCCTTTTACACTAATTGGGACTTGTTTTATGGCATAGCACAGAGGTTGGCAAACTATGACCCGCAAATCAAATCTGGCCTGCCACCTGTTTAGTAAACAAAATTTTATTGGAACACAGCCATGCCTGTCTATGCATTATCTCTGACTAGTTTTGTTCTACAAGAATAAACAGGCACAGCTGCAGCAGAGACTGTGTGGTCCACAAAGCAAAAAAAAAAAAAAAAAAAAAAAATTATTTTCTGGTCATTTATAGGAGATGTTTGCCAATCTTTGCTCATAGCATATGGTCTATTCACTAGAATGTTCCATGTGTCCTTGGAAAGAATATATATTCTGTAATATTTAATTATTTATTTATCTATTTATTTTTAAGTGTTTATTTTAACAGAGAGAGAGAGAGAGGGAGAGAAAGAGAATGTGCAAATGGGGGAGGGGCAGAGAGAGAAGGAGAGAGAGAATCCCAAGCAGGCTCCATCAACACAGAGCTCCATGCTAGGCTCAATCCCATGAATCATGAGATCATGAGTGGAAATCAAGAGTCCTTTGCTTTACTGACTGAGTTCCTCCGGTGCCCCTGCAATATTTAGATCACATATTTTATATATGTCAGTTAGGCTGAGATGTTTGATAGTTTTCTATATTGTCACTGCTTTTATGTCTAGTTGTTCTACCAGTTACTAAAAACCCCAAACCATTACTGTTGAATTGTCTATTTCCCCTTTCATTTCTGTTAGGTTTAATTCCATGTATTTTGAGGTTCTGCTTTTAGGTATGTATACATTTATAATTGTTACATTTTCCTCAGGTATTGACACTTTTATTATTATAATAATTCTATTATTATAATAACAATATTGATTCTCTTTAACATGTCTGGTGTTAGCATAGCCACTATAGCTCCCTTATGGTTATTGTTTGCATGGCATATCTTTTTTCGTGTTTTTACTTTCAACCCATTTGTGTCTTTGAATCTAAGGTGTACCTGTTGGAAAGAGCAGATAGGATTAAATTGCTTTTTTGTGCAGGTTGTTGACTGATAGCTTTTGAGGGAGGATTTATCATATTCATGTTAATAAATATAATTATCGATATGGTTAGAGTTACATTTGCTACTTTGTTACTCCTTTGTTATATCTCTTGTCCTTCTTGTTCCACTATTCTCCCTTTACTTCCTTCTTTTGTGTTAAAGAAAAAATTATTTAGGAGCCCCTGGGTGGCTCAGTTGGTTAAGCGTCTGACTTAGCTCAGGTCATGATCTCAAGGTTTGTGAATTCAAGCCCCATGTCAGACTCTGTGTTGTCCATCTCTGCTCTCTGCCTCTCCCCCTCTTGTGCTCTGTCTCTGTCTCTGTGTCTCTCAAAAATGAATAAACATTAAACAAGGTTTTTAAAAAATATGTAGTAGTACATGCTAATGCCTATTTTGATTTTTTTGCTGTATTTTTTTACAGTTATTTTCTTGCCATATGGATTTTCTTTTACGAGGGATTATAGTATGCATTATCAGAACTACTTAAAATTAATACTAATTTATTGCTAGTATAGACTGTTCCAATGTAGCTACATTCCCTTCCCCCTCCTTTGTGTTTGTCATATATGTTGTCAAATTATCATATATTAGTATATAATATAAATATTATAAATCCAACAAATTTTAAATCTTTTTTAAAAAATGTTTATTAGTTTTAAGAGAGAGACAGAGCATGAGTAGGGGAGGGGTGGAGAGGGAGGGAGACACAGAATCCAAAGCAGGCTCCAGGCTCTGAGCTGTCAGCACAGAGCCCAACATGGGGATTGAACCCACCAACTGTGAGCACCCAGGCAACCCTAAATCCAACAAATTTTAATTATTGTTTTATATAATAAAATTATTGTTTTATGTAATAAAACATATAAAATAAAATATATTTTTATGTTTATAATATATAAAATAAAATATTTTTATACTATATAAAATTATATAATAAAATATATAATATAAAACATAATTAAAACTTGTTGGATATAAAACAATACTAATACTATAAAATAATTAAAATAGGGGCGCCTGGGTGGCTTGGTCGGTTAAGCGTCCAACTTCGGCTCAGGTCATGATCTCACGGTCCATGAGTTTGAGCCCCGCGTCGGGCTCTGTGCTGACAGCTCAGAGCCTGGAGCCTGTTTCAGATTCTGTGTTTCCCTCTCTCTCTGCCCCTCCCCTGTTCATGCTCTGTCTCTCTCTGTCTCAAAAATAAATAAACGTTAAAAAAATTAAAAAAATATATAAAATAATTAAAATAATTAAAAATAATTAGAAAAGTAAGAAAGTGTTTCCCTGAGTTCTATGAGCTGCCCTAGCAAATGAATCAAACCTAAGGTGGAGGTCATTGTGTGGCCGGTGTGTCAGAAGCACAGGTAATAGCCCAGGGCTTGTCACTGGCATCTGAAGTGTGGTTGGGGGCGGTTGTATAGGACTGAATCCTTATCCTGTGGAATCTGATGCTATCTCTGGGTGGACAGTGTCAGAATTGAGTGGAATTCTTGGACACCCTGCTAGTGTCTGAGAATTACTTGGTGGTGTGTATGGGAAATAGCCTCCCCCCACCCCGAAAATGGATCTAGGAAACTTAAAAAACATATGAACCCACATATTTATCATTTATCCATTTCCTCCTGTGTACTTGAGCTACTATCTGGCGTCATTTCCTTTTGGCCTAATGGACTTCCTTCAGTATGATTTTTATATAATCCAGTATTTTGACTGCTTTCATTGGGAGAGTCATTAAAAGTATGTAGTCTTGGGGCGCCTGGGTGGCGCAGTCGGTTGGGCGTCCGACTTCAGCCAGGTCACGATCTCGCAGTCCGTGAGTTCGAGCCCCGCGTCGGGCTCTGGGCTGATGGCTCGGAGCCTGGAGCCTGTTTCTGATTCTGTGTCTCCCTCTCTCTCTGCCCCTCCCCCGTTCATGCTTTGTCTCTCTCTGTCCCAAAAATAAATAAAAAACATTGAAAAAAAAAAAAAAAGTATGTAGTCTTCCAGCTGCTCAAAATGCGAGTTCCCCATTTGCTTTCCAATCCACTCCACAACGGCTTCTCTCCCACTTCTTTTCAATAACCTACATATTGTAAAATCATGTCGTCTTCCTTAGTCATCATCTTATTTGATCTTTATCCATCATTTGACCAGTTGAACTATTCCCTCCTCTTAGAACACTTTTCTCTCCCGGCTTCCCTAACATATTCCCTTGATTTTCTTCTTAGCTAACTGGCCTCCCCCTCTCAGTCCCCTTTCCTGACTTTTTGTGCTCTACACAACTTCTCTTCTCTATCCACTTTTTTCCAAGGTGATCTCATATAGCCTGATGGCTTTAGATCCCATCTACACCTTGATGAGTCTCAAATTTCTATCACAGGTCAAAATCTCAACTGGAGCTCCAGACTCCTATCCAACAGCTTACATGGCATCTTCACTTGGATAGCTAGTAGTGTTACCTTAAGCTTAACCTGTCCAAAACAGAACCCTCTAACATCTATACTTCTTCCAGTCTTTTCCACTTCGGTGACATCATAACCTACCTAGCTGCCCTGGCTAAAAAACTAAGAATTATCTTTTATGCACCCCCTTTTCCTTATCTATAACATCCAGTATATTGGTCTTATTGACTCTAACTTCAAAAGACATCCTTAATCTTCCTTTTTTGTCCATCTCTGCAAAACCATCTGCATGAAAGTCACTATTATCTCTAACCCATACTAACTCAACTGCTTTTTTATTGGTTTCCCTGTGTGAATTCTCAGTCCTCATAATCCATTTTCATAAAGCTACCAGAATAATTTTTTTAATTTTTATTTATTTTTGAGAGAGAGAGAGGGTGCCTGTGCCTGCGAGTGGGGGAGGGGCAGAGAGGGGGTGGTGAACAGAGGATCTGAAGCAGGCTCTGCACTGACAGCAGAGAGTCCATGAGGGCTCGAACTCACAGACTGTGAGATCATGACCTGAGCTGGAGTTGGATACTTAACTGACTGAGCCACCCAGGTGCCCCCAGAATAATTTTTTATTTTTTATTCATTTTTATTTAAAAAATGTTTATTTATTTTGGGGGGGGAGGGGAAGAAAGAGAGGGAGAGAGAGAATGCAGGGCTGGAACCCATGAATCGAGAGATCATGACCTGAGCCTAAGATGGATGCTCAACCAACCGAGCCACCCAGGAACCCCCAGAATAATTTTTTATCTTATTTATTTATTTATTGCATATAAAGTGGCACATTTATTTATTATTTTTTTCAATATGAAATTTATTGTCAAATTGGTTTCCATACAACACCCAGTGCTCATCCCAACAGGTGCCCTCCTCGATACCCATCACCCACCCTCCCCTCCCTCCCACCCCCCATCAACCCTCAGTTTGTTCTCAGTTTTTAAGAGTCTATTATGTTTTGGCTCCCTCCCTCTCTAACCTTTTTTTTTTTTTCCCTTCCCCTCCCCCATGGTCTTCTGTTAAGTTTTTCAGGATCCACATAAGAGTGAAAACATGGTATCTGTCTTTCTCTGTATGACTTATTTCACTTAGCATAACACTCTCCAGTTCCATCCACATTGCTACAAAAGGCCATATTTCATTCTTTCTCATTGCCACTACAATTGCCATTGTAGTATTCCATTGTGTATATAAACCGCAATTTATCCATTCATCAGTTGATGGACATTTAGGCTCTTTCCATAATTTGGCTATTGTTGAAAGTGCTGCTATAAACATTGTGGTACAAGTGCCCCTGTGCATCAGCACTCCTGTATCCCTTGGGTAAATTCCTATTGCTATTGCTATAGGGTAGCAGTGCTATTGCTGGGTCATAGGGTAGATCGATCTTTAATTTTTTGAGGAACCTCCACACTCTGAATAATTTTTTAAAAGAAAATTATGTTAATCACTTAATTAAAATGCTTCAATGCACCCTTTTGCATTTTTGTAAATTTTTTAAATGTTTTTTATTTTTGAGGGAGAGAGAGTGAATGGGGGAGGGACAGAGAGAGAGGGCAACAGAGGATCTGCAACAGGCTCTGCACTGTTAGCAGAGAGCCCGATGTGGGGCTCTAACTCACAAACAGATAGATCATGACCTGAACAGAAGTTGGACACTCAACCGACTGAGCCACCCAAAAGGCCTGAGCGCCAAAAGGCACTCCCACCCTTTTGCGTTTTGAACAAAATCCATTAATTTTTTACCAAGACTTTAACCCCCTGCCTATAGGAAAGTTATAGCATTTATTATCTTAATATGTTAATTTTTTACTTAGTTATTGTCTGTTTCCTCCTTTTGCACTCAACATTCTGATTACAGGACTGCCACAGAACAACTGCCTGTTTTGTCCCCTACGTAATCAATTAATTCTTTCACATTCCATAAAGTTCTCTGTATGCCCGGTCTTCATGGCGGAAGTAAGTTCTTCCACATTTGTGCTTACATAACACTTTGAGCACACCAGTGTTAGAAATCTCATCTCCTCACTGGAGTGTGAACTTTGCAAGAGTATACACCATGTCATTTTCTTCTTTGAGTTCCTAGGGTCTTACTACTTGGTAAAGAGTAGGTCAACAAATGAGTATTTGCTGAATAAAAGAATGAATTAATACATGCTATTGAATGCTCCCAGAAACATGAAACATCATTTACTAAAGTAGCTTTCATCAACGGACAAGAAAAACACTACAAATATGAACTTGGCTCTGAAAAAAACAACTAAAATTATGATCGCTAAAAGTCTTATAGTTAAATATGGCATGGTTCTGCAAAGGAAATTAACAGTAAGTAGAAAAAAAGAGAGGAAAGGAAGAATTTTTAAGTTTAAATGATTTAGTTTGTTCTCCTCTGGATTTACTAACAAATTTAAGTGCTGTAGCAATGGCTCCAGAAACAAGCCAGTATCTGGCGGCCATAGGACCTAGACAATCTTTGGAATTTTCAGAATGCTTATTTTCACTCTGAGAATGTGAGGGACTTATCTCCTCGTTGTTATGGTAAGGGCTCATTTGGAATCGACTAAATTTATGGCCAAGGGCACCTGTATTACCTCTGCCTTCAGGACTATTAACAGTTCCTTTAAACTGGCTCAACCATGCCTGATCTGTTGCCAGAGAACACCCTGTCTGCCCTTTTAGCCACCAGGACATTTGGGAAACCCGAAGTCTGCATGTTGGTATTAGTGTGTGAATTTATTCCCCATATTCAGCACTTTCTACCAAATCTGGTGCCAAAAAATTCTTAAAATAAAAAATATACCTACTTCATTGATTCACCTCATGTGACATGTTTAAATGCTTCAATTGTATTTATTACCGTACAGTAGCTCATCTAATATTATTTGAAGTTGATGAACTATTAGCCCCTTAGGGTGTTTAGTTTTGAGCTGTCTACAGAGATAGTGAAAAGTGCTCAGCATAATTCTTCAGCTGCAGAATAGAAGATAGTGACTAATCAATACCTTAGCAAAAAGCTTTTGTTATTTTTCAAAAATTTTTGAGTTCCTGTTTAGCTTAGTTTAAAGAGAGAAATAGCATGAGTTGGTGAGAGGGGTGGGGGTGGGGGGGAGAGAATCTCAAGCAGTCTCCACGCTTAGTATGGAGCCCAACGCGGGCCTCGATCCCATGACCCTGGGATCATGACCTGAGCCAAAATCAAGAGTCAGACGCTCAACAGACTAAGCCACCCAGGAGCCCGTTTTGTTTTGTTTTGAATAAATCAATTTGCATATAACCATCTTGGTGCATGGAGTACCCAGACCATGTGATAAAGCTACGTTTCTTAACCTTTTGGCTCCTTGCTGCACCTGAAAATCTTGATATTTTTCCAAGGCTTATTCTTCTGACAAATGGGTGGGTATGCTGGTGGGAATGTGGAGTAGATAAAAACATATACTTGACTAACAGGGAAAAATGAACAGCAGAGTTTTAAAGAGGAGGAAAGGATGGAAGAGAGGATAAGAGGAATGGGAATAAATGAAAATGAAAAATAATGGTGGAAAAGATGAAGACTAAAAGAATAGGAAGAAAGGCACCAGGGAGTGACTGCTCTTATTAATACTTCCAACCTGTCTCCACCAACCTCAACAGTCTGTTGCAGGCAACTCACCAGCTCTCTGAAGTGCTTCTGATTCTTAATGGACTCCTTGAGCCATTTTCCATTACTTGTTTTTTCACTGCCTACACTCTGCAGATGTGGGGGTATGAGGCTCAGTTTATTAGTTTTTGATTCCTGCTATAACAAATTACCCTAAATTTAGGGGCTTAAGCAACACAAATTTATTATCTCTGTAGGTCAGAAGTCTGACATGGGTCTCATGGGGGCTAAAATGAAGATGTCAGTAGTTTCTTTCTGGAGACTTCAGAGGAATATTAATTTCCTTGTTCATTCTGGTTGGCAGAATTTAGTGCCCTGCTGTTGTAGGACTGAGATTTATGTTTTCTTGTTGGCTGTCAGCTGAAAGCCATTCCTAGCTTTGAGAGGCCACTACATTCCCTCACTCATGGTCTCCCTCCTCCACCTTTAAAGCCAGCAACAGTGGGTTAAGTCCTTCCCATGTTGCATCTCTCTTACACCTTCATCCTTTTTCACCTCCCTGCCCGCAGCTGGGAAGAGTTCTCTGCTTCTAAGGACTCATGTGATTAGACTGGGCCCACATGAATAATCTGGGATAATCTCCATCTCAAGGTCTGCAATCTTAAATTCATCTACGAAGTCCCTTTTTCCATGAAAATAACACATTCACAAGTTCTGGGAATTGGGGGCCATTATTCTGCTGACCACACTCAAAAGTCTGGGGTGATTCTGATTGTTATTCCTGTAAACTTTAGAAGAAGGGGAATGGGAACAGGCAAAATGTATGGAGCACATTAGCAGGGTCTTGTTTTCATGTGAGAATATCAAATTAGGAAAGGCAAAACAAGAACTGAAGGACTCCTGGGTAAATGACATTTACCAAGAGTCTCTTCAAAAATAATTCTAATAGGTTCTTTAGAATTAACAGAAGGAAAAAAACAGCTAGAAAATGAATGGGGCATTAATTACAGAATTTTAGAAGGGACCTAAGATCACTTAGTTCACTAATTTAAAAAATTTGTTAACCTTTTTGAGATACAGATTTACATGCAGTTTTAAGAAATAATACCCATATCCAGTTTTCCCCAATGGTAACATTTTTTTTTGTAACTGTAGTGCAATAGCAAAACCAAGAAATTGGTATAGATACAATTCATCTATTTTATATAGATTTCACAAGTTTTACAAGCCCTCATTTCTGTGTATAGTTCCCTGCAATTTTATCACATGTGTAGATTCATGTGACCACAGCCAGAGTCAAATTGTAATGTAATTTATAAAGTTGGTTCTTTGAGCTCTTAAGAGTTCTGTCTAGATGATTCAAGGATGCTGTAGTGAAGAGATAAAAGGACTAGGTCAAATAATTAAGATTTCAGGCATTTTCTCTTTTAAAAATCCTGCTTTTATCTGTTTTACGTACTGAGACATGTACTATTTTATTTGATGAAATGATCCCATACCTAAAAAACAATGGTTTAGTCTATGTATTTGCCCCAGCACATACACTATGATTAGTACTCAAACTATTAATGATCAAAATTTGTGTAGTTAGCTAATGATCACCATAAAACAAAACACTCAAAAAAATTCTTCCCTAATTTAGCAGTCATAAAACAATTTAGGGTATTTTCCCATCTTTATTAAATATTTGGTTCACCTTAGAAATAAACTGTCAGGAGATTAAGAATTTTATTTAGTTCATTGCCTGGCACACAGTAAATGACCAATCAGTGCCTTAGAGAAATATCTGAAATTGGCAAACATTAGAGTTTGAACAATTGATGGACATGTATATATGCATATCTTCATCCTTCAATAATTGGAGGGAGATCATTAAAAAAAAAGTGCTCCATTCTTCTGTGATAAACTTAATACAAGTAATAGTGTACAGAATATAGTGTACATTAGATTCTTCACTAGTTTTATAGAATCTGGAGATACGTGTTCAGTTCTATGGAAATTTTAAGAGGAATATTCCTAACTGTAGTCTTTTGGAAGGGAACAACTAGGATCTGATAGGAAGTCATGGAGAAACTGGAAAATAGGACATGTTTTGCTTATAGAAAAGATCTGGAGGAAACAACATATCTTTTCTCCAATGTCTAGCAAATAGTCCTGTGAAAGAATTACGGTGTATCTGTAGAGTACTACCAGTGTATGAAGGTAACAAAGAAATACATTTTCCACCCTATATATGCAAGGCCTTTTACAACAATTAGAGTTTCCTCAAAATGGAATGGAAGGCCTTACAGAGTAGTGAGCTTCCTGTTACTGAAATCATTCCAGCAGAGGCTTATAAAAGATAGTTTTGAAGAATTTTTGTACTGGCTTGGAAGTTAGACCTTATGATTCCAAAGGTTCCTTGGAACCAAAGGCTGTATGATCCAGGCAAGAAACTCTAATAATAGTTTGAATCCTGGTCTGCCTTCCTGTGCATGAAAAAAATCAACTGATTTGTTAATGTGAGTAGGATTTCTAATTAGAAAACTGATACAGATACTTTTCAATTTTATCAACAGATATGTATTGAACCCCTATTATGTGCCCAGTAGTGTTATATAAACAGAGATCAGTCTTATCTATATTGACAAAATAAGTGTGAGAGAAAAGGATATGATACTGGACAGTTTTTGTTTACATATTTCTATATTCCAGAATAATGTGAATTCTATGTTATAAATGAAAAATATTAGTAATATTAGAATATAAAATATGAAACCCAATTGAAAAATAGCAGTGTAATATGTTAATTAAGTAGTCTAGAAGGTGATACAGAAAATTATATGCAATCAGATACTAATGACAAAATAGAGAACAATTTAATTTTATTAAAAATTTCCAATTTATAACCAAAATATACAACCACTACATTTAAAATCAGTTTGTACACTCACAGTTAAAGTGCTAAGTAAAAACATTTACAAAAATGGACATCAGTCTACTGTAAACAAAATAAATCTACAAGAGCAGAGTGCAAAGCACATCCAGCTAACGTGAAAGTACAGTTCATGCTCTAATCAAGTGCACCTGCCCTATACATATCTCAATAACAGTAACTTTCCCACTCAGAAATGAACAATTTTAAATACATAAAAAAGAAATGTGAAGAACTAATGCCACAAAATACAAGTCTTTAGCATAAACACTAACTAGATGCTTACATGATAAAAGCAAGATTAAGATTTTAGAATCAATTTTAGAATCACCGTATCAATTTAATTCAGAATAGGGTGTGAAAACTAAATTGCTAAGTGCCAGCTGTTTAAAAATAATTGTTTTTTTTTAAATAATGAAAAAGGAATATCGCTTCTACCTTTTTATCTCTTGAAAAAAGGAGAAGGTGGTGTCACTGTCAATAAAAGTAAAATGAGGAAAGCTATTGTCTATAGTATCAATGAGCAGAGCTGGAAGATAGACAGGACTAGCTGGGAGGTAGAGAAAACTGAGGCTCGAGCACAGAATCTTAAGAGTGTGGGTGACGGACATCTAAGATGCTCCTGACACAGCTCTTGAACTGAAAAACACAGGATCAGCAAGACCCTGACTTCAATGACCCAGAATTACAAATGACTAGCTCCCCTCCTCAAAGTCACTGAAAATATACGGCACTTTCAGACATCACATGCATTCAGAGAAAGAGCAAGAGATGCTTAAGTTAGGTCACTTAATGGTATCTCTTGCCTCAAAAGAATCCAACCAACACTATTTCCATTTTTGTTTTAAAGCTCAATATTCCAATTGATAGTAATTTGTGCTAATAGCAATGTGTTTGTCTTTAATGCAGATTTATCTTTAAGCAGGTTAAAAGGGCTATAGTGACTAACACTTGAATACAAATTAAAGCAAATTTCCTTCTTCCTAATGCTTGAATATAGATTATACTTCGGAAGTATTGATAAGGAAGACTGGGGATAGAAGGCAGGTAGGAAGGTCTTGAGGAATGTAGCATTAGAGGAATAGGCCAGATGGAGAGTGTGTGTACCTGGGCAGGGCTCAGGGTATCTCCTAGAAAGAAGTATACCAAGTGATTACTGAGAGATCTAAGTCAATTTTCCCCACCATAAAAGTATAGTCAAAACTGAGACACTAGATTAATATGAAGTGCACCAGATCAGCTCTTGTTGGCTAATGTGTTGCCCTTATTATTCATAATATTATTTATATGAGATGTAGTGTGAGTTTAGAACAATCCAATTTACAACCTCTTAGATAATAGCTCTTCTAAAATTCTGGATTTCTTGTGTAGGAGATTCATATTTTTTACATGCATTTTTACACCCATATACTTTGATTCTTATAACTTGAAACATAGGTATAAAGAAAATCTTTAAATGGCATTTTAAGGCAAATCTGTTGACTCTATAACATAGTAGTATCATTTCAGAATGCCTACCAAGAAGATAAAATTCTATAGCTAGCAAAATTTGAGTCCATAGTAGATATGGAAGGGGGGGCACTTATTTTGCCTCTAATGATATTTACATACTAGTTCTTTGATATGTGATAATATCCCAGGTTATGAAAGTTTTTATATAACTTACATATTCCCAAAAGGTATTTGCTTTCAATTACTAAAATCATTTTGACTAAATATCTTTAAAACTAGGCAATTTAACTACAAAACAAAGCAGACTTTTCTTGATGGACCTATGGTTATCTATAGTTTGAATCTCCTTCGTAAGGTCTCTGATAGGTTAATAAGAGGAATTAGAATGGAAAGTTAATATATTTATTCTAAAACACCTTTTGTTTGATTGTTTCTTGAATATATATTATGAAATTGCAAACATTTGATCACTCTTGATGAACAAAACCAGCAATTTCACAAAACCAGCAAATTCAGGATAATACTATCCAACTATGATGACATAGTATAAATCTCTTTAAATTGTTCTTTCTGAGAATCAGGCTATCTAACAAAGGATTTTCTGCTGAGAGGACCATAATAACCTAACACACAACACTAACAAAACAAGACAAAATAAAGGCTTACCAAAAAAATTAAAAAAAAAAAGTTCACATTAAATAAATTTAAGCTTCAGGTATCACAATATTATAGAAAACAAAATAACTCAGAACTATTATTAGTTGTAGACACATATATTTATATAAACAATCCCCTAAATTCACTATCAGATTAAAATACAGTAAAGTCAGTATTTTCTTGAACAATTTTAAATTAGAAGAAACAGCTTCCATAGCTCTTCCAAATAAAAAAAAAAGACAATTTAATAGCTTTTGAGTGTCAAATGAACTCTTCTTTCTGGGTTTCGGAGAAAGCAGTGGTAGTGGTATTATCTTTATCATACCAAAGTAAATGTCTAAACTGCAGTCACTCCTTCACATATGCAATACTTTGAAACTTCAATGAAGAAATAAAACTCAAAAATAAAATTTGGCGTTTGAAAACAGAAGCAGAAAAGTTGTTTGAAGTTGGTGTTAAAGATATGTGAAATGGACGGGGCCCCTGGGTGGCTCAGTCGGTTAAGCGGCCGACTTCAGCTCAGGTCATGATCTCACGGTCTGTGAGTTCAAGCCCCGCGTCGGGCTCTGTGCTGACAGCTCAGAGCCTGGAGCCTGTTTCGGATTCTGTGTCTCCCTCTCTCTGACCTTCCCCCATTCATGCTCTGTTCTGTCTCTCTCTGTCTCAAAAATAAATAAACGTTAAAAAAAATTCTTTTTAAAAGATATGTGAAATGGAGTAATTCTAGAGAAGTTAGTTTTTTAAAAAGATGAATGATAAAGAATTCAGATTTACTCTGATAAGGTAGAAATAGCACCTGATGACAAAAGAACTTCCAGACTAATATTTTCAAATCAGAGACCCCTTTTTATAATTAAAAAATAATTTTAAGTTCACATATTAAAAAAATACAGTATTTTCAACTACATATTCACCTCAGTTCAATGCCAAGAACTTTTTTGTTGATCTTGTTCCAGAAATATAGAATCATTTCCTATTAAATGTTTCTGCTGACAAGAGTAGTTAGGGAAAAACTATGTGAGGCAGGGGCTAACTAAGGGAGTGAAGGAAGACAACTCTAAACGTCCTTTTCAAAACTGGGGAGGGGAGAAGTAGGTAGAAAAATGGTGGATGGATAAATATAAATTAAATCACACTAGGATTATCTGCTTTATCTTCTAGAATATCCTACTATCAAAACCCAGAAAATCTTCAATGAAATGTTTGGACCTCAGATTCAAGTTTAACAAGTGTAATAACAAAACATGCAGAGCCAGAGAACTGAAAATAAAGGTCTGGTGTTTGTTGCTGTTGTTGTTGTTTTTCTTTACAGGCAATCAAAATAACACTGTAATATAGCTGTGTCTGAATGAGAGAAGCTAGTCATCTCATTTAATTTCTGAAAGCCAGGAAAGTTGATCCACTGGACTGACCAAAGACAAGGAATCAAGTATAGCCTAAGACATCACACCATCTTCCAACATCAACCTTCCATTATTCTTCTCTACCTAGCCAACACCAAACCCAATACCTGGATTATAAATCTATAGACCAATGTGTTCAACAGATTGATATGAGCTAATGCAGACAATTAGAGAGAGGCAGTGATCTCTAAAAGTAACAAGTAACTTCCTTGGCTCTTCCCTGGTTCTCAGAGAGCACAATTAAATCTGTAAGAGAACTCTGCTGAGACATGGAACTAATGCAATCTCTATTTTATTAGACAGTTAAGGAGGCTTTATGAAAACATCTTCTGCATAGCCAGAAAAAAAAAACAACTACATTTATCTCTAACATTTTAAAGTAGGACAATGCTCATGGCAATCTGGCAATTACACTTATTCAATGAATCTAAGAACATTTTAAGAATAATTGTTAAACAGAAAAATTTCAATCCACTTCTCGAAATTCCTTTTACATTTGATAATTATATTAATGTTGGTAAAAGCCAAGAGCTTTTTAATTAGCTATATGGGCCAGTGCTACCACCGCTTTGCTCACTAATTTTATCATGAATACATTTTGTTTAAAGTTAAGGCTAAATAGCTATATTCATATTTAAGAGAACAAAGACCACAGAATTTTGTCATTTTTCTCCTTTACATCAGTTTTAAGGTGCTTATGTTAGTGCTTTAGGAGACTTTTCCTATGGAAGAAAAAAAAAGGTCGTGTCAATTATTTGTAACCTTTCTTTTATTTTTATTATCTGTAATATAATTTCCTCCTTAAAATTACTCAAAATTATAAGTGGAAAACAAAGTTAATAACATACCTGAATCCTAGCAATTTAAGCATAGATTTCATTAACAGTACAGGCTGAACTAGTAAATATAGTTCATGGGAAGAATAACAAGAATAAAAGTAAGCCAGAATAATGATTACAAAATGGTCAAGCAACACCCAAATTACAGGCAGGTGGAATTTGAGACACTACCTAAACTAGTCCCCTGTTTCTTCACATCTATTCACAGATGATAAAACCTGAGGTCCCAAGAGGTAAAATTCTAGTTACAAAGCTCACTGAAAACAGAGGCAATACTAGAAACCAGGTCTCCTGACTCAAAATTCTGTGGTATTTAAAAAATAACATAATGTATTTTTACTAAGCATTAGGGAAAGAAATCTGCCAATTCTGAAAAGAGAAAATTATGAAGCTCTAAAGCTTTTTAAGTCAATAAGCACAAGACAAAGAAATATTTGCAAGTTAGCAATATAAACAAGGTGACATACAACAAAAACACCAGGGCTACAACAACAATAAAGTAGTTCACCCTACTTCAGGAAATATAAAATAATAAGTTTAAAAATATCACTGTCTTATAAATACTAATATTACTAGTAAATGGTAATCATCAAAATAATGGAACACCGAATCTTCAAAAAATGAATTATTACAAGGTAAAAAACTTATTTATCAGGAAAAACTGGTAACAGTAGCCAATAAAATGAAAATAAATTAACAGCAATGCTAGCATACCAATGAAAATGTCCAAGAAAGGACATAATAGATTTCCTGAGATAAATAATTACTAAAAAAATAATAATCTGAAGGGAACTATTCTTTAATGCATTTATATAGATGGAACTACTTTCTTTTATAGGATGTAATGTTGTACTGCTGTGGGATTTGACTAAAATATAAGTGAAACTTTACTTTCTTTTATCTTTATGGCAACAAAATTTTACTTTCTAATTAGAGATCACAGAATAGGAAATATGCTTATTAACTTAGTATATTACATCTTTGTGAATCCAATAGAAATGTCTAAGAAATGGCTGGTTTTAGGTAGACCTTAGTATTTTCTATCCTAGAAGATTTTGGATCCTGGGAGAAAATTACAATCCTATTTCAGTTTGACTATTAAAGAAGTATAGGATTAAAATTAAATTAGAAAAAAATCCCAGGAGACTGTTTACAGTCAGATGAAGGGTACGGGATGCTTAGTCCCCCTATTCCTTTCCCTAAACCCATACAACTGGAACAAAAAGAGAAGAGAATTAGTTAAATTATGAAGAGATGTCAACATAATTCTTTTCATATAAAATAGAAATGATACAAGAATAATGTATAAATGTGGCTACTAGGAAATAAATGAATATAAACACTTTTTCTTATTTTAGTCAGTTGTAAAAAGGTATAAAAGAAATTAAAAGAAGCATGAGTTCCTTGGTAAATCTAGGTTCCATAAAAATGCTCTTTTGTGTGTTGATGTGCGGAAAAGAATGGAGAAATCCTTACTTTATGTAGGTTTAAAAAAATTATATATACAAACATACAATTAAGATAATTTTAAATAACTTAAAATTTCAAGTTTTGCCATGATGAATATCAGCAAGTTACAGCTATTACCTTTTTAAAACTTGTTCTTAATCAGAAAGAAATAGGCACATGAAAGTCCTCAAAGAAAAGTTAAAGGGCCTACACTCTTCTTTGTATTTTTCTTACAAGTTTCAGTGAAGTCAAGCTCATGTACTTACATAATTCCATCAAAAGAATAATATAATGGAGATCTCAAACTTGCTGTTGAGATTGACCTGCAAATTTAATTGTATACAATTTGAGAGCACACACTGGCTATATATATATACTCAAGAGCTAGCACAGTTTCAGGACATACCTACTCTTGAAAAAGAACCTCATTTTCAAAAAGTTAATTGGATTGTTGATTTAAAGATTGTACCAAATTGTATCAAGATTGTACTGGTCTAATTGCCTATTTTGTTGTTGTTGCTAAATACTACTGAAGACCATATCCTTGTTTTCTACAACCCCCAAATTCTAACAAAAACAAATAATATCAGAGCAATTTATAGGTTAGAGAGCATGATAATTCATGTTATCTCATTTGTTCCTTACAACCAAAGTCCAGTGAGGTAGGTTTGGGGCTCAACAATTAACTTATCCTCATTTTACACTGAAGAAATTGAGACTAAATGACCTGTCCTGTTCACATCATAATTATGGGTCTCTGAATTCCAAGCCTAAAGGGATTTTCACTGCACTAGATGATGAAAATCATCCAAGTGATAATACAGGAATATACCTCTGGCATGTCAAAAGCAGTACAAATATCATCATAATGAAATTTTGGTCTGTTACTGTTTTCTAAGCTCTGGCCACCATTTTCTAAAAACATTTTAAGTAGTTCCTTTTACATCACAGGGATATAGCCTCAACTAAGATAGGTATAATTTGTTATATCCAGCTCTTATCACAAAGAAACTAATGAGGTAGGCTAAAATGTAGGAAATTTTTCTAATTTAAAAAGATTTTTAGAATTTTCATACATTTGCTCTAAGAAGCAGCAGAAAAAGAAAATCACTACTAACAAAGGTTTACTTGAATATTTGTTTACCCAACTAGTATACAAAGATTTAATTTCACATAAAGCAACAAGAGCTTAAATACTTCTAAGAATTGGTGTTCACCTTTTAAAATTAATATCAAGTTTTGGTACAAGCTTATGTAAATATTTCTTGTGTAAGTTATGTATTTATTACTTGCCACATGTTATTCTGGTAAAGCAGAGACTTCATTTCATTCAGTTTAAATTTAGATACTTCAAATTCCCTTGAGGTGAGATTCTCACTACTAAGGGTAAATGTGAGTTGCATAACATGAGTTGTTCATTCGTAAATATTTGTTGAAAAACCTACTCTGTACTTAGCCCTGTGCTAGTTGTTATTAATCAATTGTTCTTTCAAACCAATTATTGTTTTGAGCTTAGTATGATCTTTTGCTTTAATTATTGAATAAATTAAATACAGTATCGCTAAAATCAAAGTACTTTTTGAAAGCTCTTGATTATATATTAACATCTTGGAGAAACTATTATTTTCGCAGTTGTCAGCTGAACAAATAAAATACTAAACATTATCACATGCCAATCAAAACACAAATTAAAGTTAAACATATGGTAAGAAAGCTGTCTCGACTTGTTCAAGTTGGTTTAAGGGAACTGAGACTTTGAAATTGCTGGTTTGCTATAGTTCTTTAACAGTTTCTTAAAAATATTTCTTAATTTAAAGCACCAGTTTGATAAATAACCTGACCCAAACTAAATACTGTTATTTAAAACAAGGGACTGATGATATTAAGTAAATTTCATGGAGCAAAATTAAGATACTGAAAGTAAATGAAAGATAAATATAGCATTTACATATATGCCAACAGGGAGTTTAACAAACAAGAGAAATGAATATATAAAAATCAGGAAGCACAAAAATTAAGATTTTCATAGGGATGTGCACTTAACTGTCTACACTTGGCCTACTTGCACATGAAAATCAATTAACATTTTGGCAATTGATAATATAATGCAGATGGCAATGGATGACAACATCTTTGAGCTCAAACTGGTACCTTCTATTTTAACTTCTTATTTTTGTTTCTGAATGTTTGTTTTGGTCTTCTCATGCTGTTCTCAGGAGAGATTCTCAGAAAAAAGCCTTATGAATTATTGATTTATTGTATAAACGAGTTGTTCTAAGTCTGGCCTTCAGAGAAACGGTTTACTAATTGTCAGTTATGAGGGAATTTCAAATTCTGCGTATCTTGAGTACGAACTCCAGCTCCAAGGAGAAAGACAATAAAGACAGAGGAAAAAGAAAAACACTTTGGGGCTAAATGTTCAAATATGTCCTATAAAGAGTCAATAATAAACAATAAGATATATGTACTTTGAAAGAAATATGATATACAAATTATTATCAGAAAACTGACTTTTTTTGCATGATGAAGCCTTTTTTTCAACACCTAATTTCTTGGTATTTTTGTTTTAAAGGAGAGAGAAAAAAGTACACATAAATTAAACACATGTCAAGGAATGTACAATAGTAGCCCTCAAATCTCTTAAATCCTTAATCTTAATCCTTTATATTTCATAATGCTTTACAGTTTTCAAAGAGCTTTTGTATGATTTTTCATTTGATCCCTATTCGACAACTTTGTGAGGTAGGTACTTCTCCTCTATCTTCATTTATAAACAAGGGAACTGAGGCTCAGAGCAGTTTACTTGTTAAAGGTAAAAAACTGGCATATGGCAAAGCCAGGCCTCTCTAGAGTCTAGAACATTTTTCAAAGTATGATTCTTGCATTACCTGCATTAAGAATTACGTGTGATATTTTTAGAACTCAGGTTTTAAAGTCCTACCACCTTTGACTTACTGAATAAGAAACTTTAGGAGTGGGGCCCCAGATTCCACATTTTATAATGGAAAATAAAGTGGAGAACAATTGCATATCAGGTAATGATATATAAAAGCACAAAATTGAGTCCGCCTAGATATTCATGTGATATCATATGATGCCATCAGATCACTATCAGGGGGCAAGTTAGTTCAAAACAACCTGAAGTCTGGCTGCAGATTAGAATAAAACATAGAAAACTTAAAAAAAAAAAAAAACCCCTACAAATTCTCCTCTGAAAGAGAGGAAGGTGTTGGGCATCAGAGGTTCCCCAAGTGATTCTTGTCTAGTCAAGGCTGAGGACCACTTGTTTAAATACACTTTACTATAAAACACATCCACCATTTTCCAGAATTTTTCTTTCTCTTCTGATCAATTTCATGCCTAATAAAGTTCACGGTTTTATTGTAAATTATTTAAACATTACACAACAGAATGTCAAACATTTTTGAATTGATATTGGTAAGACTAAAAGATACTTCACAGCAAGACTAATCATGCTTCATTTAGTTACAATGGTTTCCAAATACCTCAAATTAATCACCACTTTGGACTTAAGTTATATATATTTCAACTGTAAGGAAAGAATGATCCAGAATCTGAAAATAAGAATGTGGGGGCAGAAAGCTGTAGTCTAGTGGCTCCTGGGCAATGCAAATGCACACAATCAACTCACTGTTAGGAGGGGCCTGGTGGCTTTGGCAAGATCACATCTCACTGTAGAAAAATACAACAATGAATGTAGAGAAAACATTTTGCCATTTTGTAATTGTGGTTCCCACAAAAAAAGCTTATAATGTGTGATGCTTATCTTATTACATGCCTCCACGGAACAGATCTGAACATGAAGTTCTCTATGAATCAATACTACTACATGGAAAAAGGTGGCTACAAATTAAACTTTTTCCACCATGCATATGGTTAAGTTATAAAAACACAGCCAGTAAAAGTAATATTTACAAAAGTAATAAAGACAGCACAATCACAGGGGAAAAAAGATCCATCTCTGTTTTTATTCCATTGCTAATCCTAATCCTGTGTGTCTCTGGATGAAGATTATTTTGATAGAATTTTAAAAGAGCCTTCAATAGACTATTCAGTTTCTTCTGTTGATCTTGTATCTTATTAGCTAAAATACCCTTGTTGATTTATCAAATTCTCCTACAGTTTAAAAACACAGTTCTTTTTCACTTAGTGGAAAGAAAACTACAAAGTCCAACTATTCATCTGAGAAATAAACCTTGCATAGAAAATTTCCTTAATTCTGAAATTTTGTTTTATTAATACAACTACCAGAATGTTATCTCACAACTAGTTGATATCATATGAAAGTTTGCTACAAAGCAGTCACCACACATTTAGGATTTTTCTAAATATAAAATAAGTAGGTTTATAAAAATGCTTACCAGACAAATAATCTCTTCATAACCTAGAAATAAGAATTATTTATGTGATGACATAATTATTAGCATTTTTGATGCCTTGATGTTCTAAGGTTGATGCAATATAAAAAGCAAAAATTTACTTTCCCAATGGACACAATCTGCACCTGACTGAAAGCATGGTAACGGTTGAGTTACAGCAATCAGTCATGCAAAGGCAAAGAATAAAATCTGCTTTTTAAACAGCACAAGTTCTCCGTCTTAGGACAATTTAAGCACTGGTTCCATCTTCTTCAATAACCCGATTCATGCTGGTACCATGTGTGATGTGAGTCATAGGATTACTACTGAGATCTCTGATGCTGCTATGCCGTGACTGTTCATTGAGCCGATGAGAACTACTGTGTCTGGAGTGATCGGTCAGTCGTGATGTGCTGCCATGAGGGAGCCTCTCTTCCATTCCTCTGTAACTGCAGGGCGTATACCTAACACAGAAGAGTTTATTTTGAAGTAGGTAAGACAACACACTAGAAAATAAAACTAAAAATCTCATGAAAACGTCTCATTAAGCAAAATGATTAGGAAACCAACCAGTGAAAAAGTAACCATCAATTTTTGATGATTTATAGTAATTTCAAAAAGTAGACATTCACACGGCTAACCTGAAAGGGTAAAAACCCATCTCATTAAATTCAGAATGAAGGTCTTACTCATTGCACAGGGACAGATATTAAGGTTAAACAGAGCTGGCTGATACAGAGCTATGCTAAGCATGGATACTTTGCTCATTCAAATAGGAGAGGAGGAACAATGATAGAAGCAACATGGCCTTGTCCCAGGGAGCCTATGAGGGTGGTTATAATCAGTAGTACAACAAAACAAATTTTATTGAAAGACTAGGGTTGGAAGAGGGAGCATATGAAATTAGAGGACAAATTAGTGTAACCTAAAAATAAAAAGGTGAATGAATTGGCAAGCAATGATGACGGTTATGTGCCGACAGCTTCTTTCCAGATAGCCCAGCTAACGGCTGAAGAGCTACCTGTAAATGTCTTAATTACTTTTCATTAGGGCTTGAGGCTGTGAACATCTATTTCATAGAAGCTACATTTACTTAAATATTCTAGTAACATCCTCTGAACATTTGTAGCTATATTCCAGACGAAGCAAATTCTCCCCTTACCCCTAGCCCAAGACCCAGCTTTTGAGTAGTACAATGTATAATGTATGCTAACTGAGCTACACTGCTTAGTGCAGGCAGGCAGTCTTCTCTCCATCACTGTGCTTATCTTGAAAGGCAACAGTGGGAACATCAAAGATAAGAAAACACACGCACACCTCTTAAAGTATTTAATTTAGTAAAACAAAGCCCAAAGAAAATGTAACTGCATATAATTTATAATTTTAATAGATACTAAATTTTACTTCAATACCTCTAAAATTAAAAAGGATTCAGCAGGACATTCCATCTTAAAATAGTCAGCAAAAGAACGAATCCTGAGCAGCTGAAGATCTACTGGCTGTCAAAAATCATTCCTTTATCATTCCTTCATAATAATTACAAATTTCATAATTCAGTAAGAATCATTTATAAAATTTAAAGATTTTAAAGACTGATTCATACACTAGTGAGGTGATTTAGTTTTATAGAAGTGCTTATCAAATAAAGTTTTCATCAGATCACAGAGTTTAACAATTGAGAAGTCGTTTTATTTATTTTTATTTTTTAAAGATTTTATTTTTAAGTAATCTCTATATCCAACTCACAAGCTGGAGAGTCATATGTTCCATCTACTGAGCCAGGCAGGCACTCCAGAAGTCCTTTTAAAATGATAAAAAGAAAGCATGTCTTTTGCTTCCAGTTTGAATAAAGCAAAAAAGAAAATATGAAAATGAAACGATGCATTGCGGCAACTGAGTGGCTTAGTTGGTTGAGCATCCCACTCTTAATTTCAGCTCAGGTCATGGTCCCAGGGTCATGGGATCCAGCCCCTGTATTGGGCTCCGTGCTCAGTATGGAGCAGGCTTAAAATCCTCTCTTTCTCCCTCTGCCCCTCTCCTGCTCTCTCTCTCACTCAAAAAGAAAAAAAAAAGAAAAAGAAAAAGAAAAAGAAAAAGAAAAAGAAAAAGAAAAAGAAAAAGAAAAGGAATGAAAAGATGAATTTCAAAAATTTAAAAAGCTTCTTATGCTAACAGGTAAAAAAGCATTTAATTCTTATCTATTAAAAGATATTTCACATTCAGGGCAAACAGTTTTAACTTTGATTTGCATGTTTGGGTAAACTAATTACATTGTTTACAAATGAAAATATTTCAGAATGAGCTTGTTATTCTAGTTAATAATTATTATTTGACATCATGATTATTGTCCTAAATCAAGTGAAAGATTATTTCCAAATGTAATTTGCCAGCTAACTGGAGATCTTTCACCTCTCAAAATGATTTCATAAGCATCTATTTCAAATGAATTGGCAAACAAAAAAAAGCAAAGTATGATGCAGTGCTTACTAAATGATATCAAAGTAGTTAAAAAATGAAAACCAACCATTATTTAAAAATATGAATTGAGTATTTTCTAAAATAAAACTAAATCTTTGAGTTTACCAAATAAGACTCAAAGAATACATTTTTCATAGAAAAAATTACCATACTGAGTTCTTTTGTCTATTTAAGTGAAATATAAGGCTATTCATGAAATTCTAGAATATGAACAACCTGCCCATGGATAATTAGGAATCAACTACACAGAAAAATAAATTTAATTATAGTGTTTAATCTCAATTGTATATATAGCAATTACCAAGTTTATTTATCTTTTGCCAGTCATTTAAAAAACTGTAACCATCTACTCTAATACACAATATAAAAATGTACATTAATTTTAATATAAACTTAGGCAAAATAATTTGGTTAATTTGCTGAAAAGATAATAAGGTATATTTCCAAAGTCAAAATGAGAGAAACTTAAAGATGATTTATTCTTTTTGGTTCTCTAAACTAGTTGCTACCATTTATATAAATAATTGAATTCATTTGGGTTTAACCAGTATCTCATTATTCATTCTCTAGCTTTCCCTTGTCACCCTCTCATGTCACCTACTTATCACCACATCATTCATTTCCAAACCTCAACCTACTTACTCCTCCACTTCCTTTTCTACCCATCCTCTAAGCCAACAATATTTATAATACACATAATAACAATTACTTATTCTTTGAAGTTGACATACATGTGTAGGTGTATTTACCTCAGGCTATTTTATTTCATGGAGCACTGAGATCAATAAGTATCCATCAAGGAGTCTACACTAGAGTGAATATGGAGAAGCAGGTAGGTGTGTGTGTGTGTGTGTGATCTCATAGTCAAGATACCATGAGATGATGAGAAAGTGATGGCCAAAAGATAGTGTTAACATGTAAACTTAAAAACTGACAGTTAAGAAAGAAATCTCTACGAGATGATTTTTGTAATTATGAAAACCCCTATTTAGACTTTTAGGTTCAAGATGGCCTTGGACTCTTTCAGATCTGCTATTTTAAAGTTTTTACTTATTTATTTTTGAGAGAGAGAGAGAGCACAAGTGGGGGAAAGGCAGAGAGTGAGGGGGTCAGAGGATCTGAAGTAGGCTCTGGGTGGACAGCAGAGGGCCTGACGTGGGGCTCGAACCCACGAACTGTGAGATCATGACCTGAGCTGAAGGCAGACGCTTAACCGACTGAGCCACAAAGGCTCCCCCAGATCTGCTATTAAGTTCTGGCTATGGCAGAGGGCCTTGCAGTATGAATATTCATGTACCACACACAACACCCTTAGTAGACTGTTGTTTTAGTTTTGGGCCCTGAATTCCTGGGAAATGTGACCCTTCGCTTCCCTTCCTTTCCCTCCCTCCCTCATTCATTCATTCATTCACTCATTCACTCATTCATTCAAAGTAATCTTTACCGCGGGGCTCAAACTCATGATACTGAGCTCAGCATGCTCCACTGACGAAGCCAGCCAGGTGCCCCTAAATGCCCACATTCATTCATTCATTCATTCTTTCTTTTTCTTTCTTTCTTTCTTTCTTTCTTTCTTTCTTTCTTTCTTTTTTTCTTTCTTTCTTTCTGTTTTTTAAAAAAATTTTTAAGTGTTTGTTTATTTTTGAGAAAGAGAGACACAGAGCAGGGGAGGGGCAGAGAGAGAGGGAGACACAGAATCCGAAGCAGGCTCCAAGCACTGAGCTGTCAGCACAGAGCTAGTCATGGGGCTCAAACTCACAAACAGTGAGATTATGACCTGAGCTGAAGTCGGATGCTTAACTGACTGAGCCACCCAGGTGCCCCGCCTACATTATTTCTAAAGTCATCTATTCAACAGATTTATCTCTCTCTCTAGATAGATAGATAGACAGATACAGGAAGATAGATATAGAAGATAGAAATATATGCCTAGAACTGTGCTAGGTACTGTGGGGAAATACAGAGATGTCTGTCATCTAGTTCTCATTCTCTAGAAGTTACACATTTAGCTGAGGAAAGACTGCTGTATGGAAAATAGGTCATACCATAAAAATGATTAAAAAGCAATTAACTGCCATGGACATGGGAATTAAGCAGGCCTTAAAGGATGGGTATGATTTTGATTAAGCACAGAGGTAGGAAAGGCCATTACAGGAAGTCATAATCTATCCTCTGGTTCTCATGACAGTATACTTTTATAGATTCTTTCATATGCCAATAAGCTCTTTCTTTGATTCACATCTTGGCTATTCTTCTTGTATTATTATTACTGTAAGTATTTATTAAGGTCTTGTTCTTGGTCTGTTCTTTTTTTTTTTTGGTTATGTTTCAAGTAATTCTATCTCACAATTTTAATTATCAACTACCCTTTTTTTTCTTTTTAATTTAAATTCAAGTTAGTTAACATACAGTGTAGTATTGGCTTCAGGAGTAGAACCCAATGATTCATCATTTACATATAACACCCAGTGCTCATCCCAACAAGTGTCTTCCTTAATGCCCATCACCTATCTAGCCCATTCATTCCCCCACTCACCTCCCCTTCAGCAATCTTCAGTTTGTTCTCTGTGGTTGAGTCTCCTATGGCTTGCCTCCCTCTCTGTTTTTATCTTATTTTTGCTTCCCTTCCCCTGTGTTCATCTGTTTTCTTTCTTAAATTCCACATATGAGTGAAATCATATGGTATTTGTCTTTCTCTGACTTATTTCGCTTAGCATAATATATTCTGGTTCCATTCACGATGTTGCAAATGGCAAGATTTCATTCTTTTTGATGGCCACGTAATATTCCAGTGTATATACATACCACATCTTTATCCATTCATTAGTTGATAGACATTTGGGCTCTTTCCATAATTTGGCTATTGTTGATAGTGCTGCTATAAACATTGGTATGCATGTGTCCCTTCCAATCAGCACTTCAAATTGTTTTTTATTTTTAAACTTTTTTTAAAAGTTTACCTATTAATTTTGAGAGAGACAGAGACAGTGCCAGTGAGGGAGGGGCAGAGAGAGGAGAGAGAGAATTCCATGCAGGCTCTGCACTGTGAGCACAGAGCCTGATGTGGGGCTCAAACTCATGAAACTGTGAGTGACCTGAGCCGAAACCAAGAGTCAGATGCTTAACCGACTGAGCCACCCAGGTGCCCCAAATTAGCAATTTTGTATCCTTTGGATAAATATCTGGTAGCACAATTGCTGGGTCGAAGGGTACTTCTATTTTTAATTTTTTGACAAAAAGAAGTAAAAAGGATACAAATTGGCATAGAAGAAGTCAAATTTTCCCTATTCACATATAACATGACACACTCTACGTGGAAAATCCAAGACTCCACCAAAAAACTGCTAGAACTGATATGTGAATTCAGCAAAGTCAGAGGATAGAAAATCAATGTACAGAAATCAGTTGCATTTCTATACACCAATAATTAAGCAACAGAAAGAAAAATCAAGGAATCAATCCCATTTACAATTGCACCAAAACCCCTAAGATACCTAGGAATAAAGCTAACCAGAGGTAAAAGATCTGTACGCTGAAAACTATAGAAAGCTTATGAAAGAAATCAAAGACGACACAAAGAGATGGAAAAACATTCTATTCTCATGGATTAGAAAAACAAATATTGTTAAAATGTCAACTACCTTAATGATTATAAATGTCCTTACCTAAGTTCCAGTTCCATTCAGATTAGAAAGACTGAATACCCTATATTTATTTGCCTTCAGAAATTCTCTACTCAGTATCAACTTATTTGTTATTACCATTCATTCACCTTCCATATTTCCTCTAATGTTCTATAATGTCAATTGTCTCTAACAATCACTGTTTTAATTATATGTTGGCTTACACTGTTATGTAATTGGCTCCTAGGTATATGTCTTCTCTTTCTTATAAGATTATGCTCCTAGAATGCAGAAATTAGCTTTCTTCTATATATCCCTTTACACACAGAATGCCACATGCATAGGAGGTGTGTTATAAATAATTGTTCATTCCTTATTGAAAAGGATGAGGCTGGGGCGCCTGGGTGGCGCAGTCGGTTAAGCGTCCGACTTCAGCCAGGTCACGATCTCGCGGTCCGTGAGTTCGAGCCCCGCGTCAGGCTCCGGGCTGATGGCTTGGAGCCTGGAGCCTGTTTCCGATTCTGTGTCTCCCTCTCTCTCTGCCCCTCCCCCGTTCATGCTCTGTCTCTCTCTGTCCCAAAAATAAATAAAAAACGTTGAAAAAAAAAATTAAAAAAAAAAAAAAAAAAAAAAGAAAAGGATGAGGCTAATAATGTCCAATGTCAAATAATACTGATAGTTCATAGAGGGTAATGTTGACAAAACATATTCTAAAAGACTCTCAGATCCCCTCCCTATGAGTATCTTAAGATAGGACCCATAAATTACTGCAGAAACTTCTCAACTGCAATTACTTACAATCTCCTCTTCTCCGATGCTGTTGCCAAAGTAATCTTTCTTAAACTCAAATCTGATTTTATTATCCCCAGGCTCCAAATCCAACTATTAAAGAATAGTTTCTTATTGCTGTCAGGAAAAAAATCCAAGTTTCTCAGCATGTTTCATCTGCCCAAGTGTACAAACTATGCTCTAGCCATACTCTGGTACCTAACTGCCTGCTTGACCTCCTTGCCTCCACATATGCTATTTTCCTGTCTTTAATTTCAACTGCCTCCTCTGCATCCTATTCCAAGTAGAAATGCTATCTTGTTTGTGGGGTTTTCTCTGACTTTCTATAATAAGTTAAATGTTTTTCTTCTCTGAGATTTCAAAGCATTTTGTATATGATTTTATTATACCCATTAAAGTGTATTATAACCGATTGTTTACTCTTCTGTCTTCCATCTGTATGTCCTTAACACTTAGAAGAGCACTTCTCTCATACGAGTGTTGAACGCAAGGAAAAAAGCAAAAAAGTGAAAGGATCTTTGAATGTGGTTAAAACAGGTCATTGGTGATGTTAGAAAGTACAGTTTAAGTGGGTAAGAAGAAAAAAAAAGACTGGATATATATGAAATGAAATATTCAAAATATTCATTTAAAAAATTTGGCAGGAAAAGAAAAAAGAAATGGATAAAAGATAGAAAAAATATCACAAAGACACTGCTATTTTTTTTTAAACACAGAGTAGCGGACCAAGTTAAAAGGCAAAAGAAAACAAGTTGAAAGAAAAAACCAGAGGTTTAAAAGAGTACATACAAGAATCATGACCTATGCTCAGAGGACAGAGAAGACTGGGAGAAAGGCTAGAATGAGATTGAAGGATATAAGACAGTTGTAGAAACAGGTATTTTATTTATTTATTAAAAAAAATTTTTTTTGAATGTAAAAAAGTTTTAAAAGTTTGTTTATTTATTTAGAACACAAGCAGGGGAGGGGCAGAGAAAGATAATTTCAAGCAGGCTCCGAGCTGTCAGCACAGAGCTCAATGCAGGGCTTGAACCACGAACCACAAAATGAACCATCTGAGCTGAAATCAAGAGTCAGATGATTAACCAACTGAGCCACCCAGGGGCTTAAACTGTCTTAAAGTGAGCATAGCCTGCTTTCCATTTCAGGCATTAGAATTTTCATTCTTTCAGTTTCCTAAACTAGAAATCTTAAAAACAAAAAAAACAAAACCAAATAAACAAAAGATCTTTTGGCACATTTCTTCTATCCAGCTGTTATTAATGTGTAATCAACTACTATCATTTCTTCTTTCTACATATTTTTCAAATCAGCTCTTCCTCTCTTCCCACTGCAACTACTCTCCTAATATAAGCCTTCATCAACTCCCAACCGAATTATTGCAAAGCTCCTAAGAAGTTTCTTTTTTTTTTTAATTTGTGTTGTTTTAAATGTTTATGTATTTTTGAGAGAGAGAGAGAGAGAGAGAGAGAGAGAGAGAGAGAGAGAACACATGCATGAGTGGGGCAGGTGCATAGAGAGAGGGAGCAGAAGATCCAAAGCCAGTTATGTGCTGAGAGCGGAGATCCCAATGCAGGGCTCAAACTCACAAACCATGAGATCATGATCTGAGTCCAAGTCGGAGCTTAACCAACTGAGCCACCCAGGCCCCAAGTCCTAAGAAGTTTCTAATTCTGGTGTCTCCATCATCTAATTTGAAAAAACACATCCAGCCTTCTCTCAAAGATTCTCTGTGAAGCTATCTGACCCTGTCCCCGACCAGATTCACTCCCTCCTCCATGCCACTACTGCTCCTACAAAATGGGTTGGCAAACTGGCTCAGTGGCCAACTCTGGCTCTTCCTATTTCTATAAATAAAGCTTAATTGAAAAACAAATAAATAAAAAGGAAAAGCTGTTTCCATTTGACTGTACACATTTTCTATGGCTACTTTCATGCTACAACAGAAATGAATAGCTGCAACAGAGACCGTGTGCTCAACCCACAAAGCCTAAAATATGTACTAAGTGGCTTTTTATAGAAAAAGTTTGCCAAGTTCTGTACTCTGCCATCATACTTATATTTTACTTTACTTGTTCATTTACAGTAACAGAAGTTGATATCAGGTATCTACTGAGATAAGCACTGTTCCAAGCAATTACCCATATTATCTCATTTACTCTTTACAACATTCCTAAAGGGGCAGATATTTCTATTTCCATTGTACAAATGAGGAAACCGAGCATTTTCATTCCAGACCTCATGTTTTTAACTACAGCACTAATACTGACTACACTATCTTTCTTGAGCTTATTAAGAACAAAGATTATACCTAAATCATCTTATTCCCAGAGTCTAGCATAGTGTTTAACATAGTATGCATTCTGTAATTGCTTGCTAAATATATCTTACTAAAATATCCACTTTCACCCTGACCTTCTCCCTGCTCAAAACCCTTCAATGCCTCCATTATTTGTTTACTGTATCAGGTCTAAATTCTAAACTCCTCTGAGCGGCTTTAAGTCTGATGGACACAATCCAGGGCAACCATACCTAGCAAAGTTTAAAAGCTTAATAATGTCCAACTTCTAGGAATTTTATGGTTTCAGGTCTCACATTAGGTCTTTCACCCATTTTGAATTTATTTTTGTGTATGGTGTAAGAAAGTGGTCCAGTTTCATTCTTTTGCCTATTACAAAAAGTCCAGTTTTCCCAACACCATTTGTTGAAGAGACTGTCTGTTCTCCATTGTATATTCTTACCTCCTTTGTCATAGATTAATTGACCACATATGTGTGGGTTTATTTTTGGACTATCGATGTGTCTATTTTCGTCCTAGTACCGTCTTGTTTTGATTACTACAGTTTTATAGTATATTGTGAAATCTGGGATTATGCTACCTACAACTTTGTTCTTCCTTCTCAAGACTGCTTTGGTTATTCAGAACTTTTGTGGTTCCACTCAAATTTTAGGATTATTTGATCTAGTTCTGTGAAAACTACTGTTGGTATTTTAACAAAGATTGCATTAAATCTGTAGATTGTTTTGGGTAGTATGGACATTTTAATAATATTGGTTCTTCCAAAACTTAATCATGGAATATTTTTCCATTTGTTATGTCCTCTTTAATTTATTTCATCAATGTTATATAGTTTTCAGAATATAGGTCTTTTGCCTCTTTGATTTATTCTTAGGTATTTAATTATTTTTGGTGCAGTTGTAAATGCGATTGTTTTTTGAATTTCTCTTTCTGCTACTTCATTATTAATGTAAAGAAATGCAACAGATTTCTGTATATTAATTTTCTATCCTGTGACTTTACTGAATTCATGTATCAGTTCTTACAGTTTTCTGGTGGAGTCTTTAGGGTTTTCTCTATATACCATCATGTCATCTGCACATAGTGTTAAGTTTTATTCTTCAGTACCAATTTGGATGTTTTGAACATAGGCCAGAGAAACATTTTTCTAGATCTGTCTCCTCAGGCAAGGGAAACAAAAGCAAAATTAAACTATTGGGGCTACACCAAAATAAAAAGCTTTTGCACAGTGAAGGAAACTGTCAATAAGCAACAAGGCAACCTACTGAGTGGGAGAAGATATTTGCAAATGATATATCCAATAAGGAGTTAGTATCTAAAATATATCAAGAACTTACACAAGTCAATACCAGAAAAACAAATAATCCAATTAAAAAATGAACGGAGGACCTGATTAGACATTTTCCCAAAGAAGATACATAGATGGCCAACAGACACATGAAAAGATGCTCAACATCACTAATCATCAGGGAAATACAAATCAAAACCATGAGATATCACTACATGCCTGTCAGAATGACTAAAATAAAAAAGGCACAAGATAACAAATGTTGGTGCAGATGTAGAGAAAAAGGAACCTTAGTGCATTATTGGTGGGAATGCAAACTGGTGCAGCTACTGTGGAAAACGGTATGGAGGTTCCCCACAAAATGTAAAATAGAATTACTATATGATCCAGTAATCCCACTAGTGGGTATTTACCAAAAGAAAATGAAAACACGAGTTTGAAAAGATACATGCACCCTTATGTTTACTGCAGCGTTATTTACAATAGTTAAGATACGGAAGCAACCCAAATGTCCACCCATATATGAATGGATAAATAAGATGTGGTATATAGGGGCGCCTGGGTGGCTCAGTCGGTTAAGTGTCTGACTTTGGTTCAGGTCATGATCTCATGGTTCATGGGTTCAATGCCCAAGTCGGACTCTGTGCTGACAGCGCCAAGCCTGGAGCATGCTTCGGATTCTGTTGTCTCCCCCTCTTTCTCTCAGTCCCTTCCCTGCTCATGCTCCATCTCTCTCTCTCTCTCTCAAAAATGAATAAACTTAAAAAAAAATTAAAAAAAAATAAAAAAGAAGATGTGGTATATATAAAAAAGGGAATACGGGCACCTGGGTGGCTCAGTTGGTTAAGCATCCAACTCTTGATATTGGCTCAGGTCATGATCTCATTTGTGGGATCAAGCCCCATGTCAGTCTCCATGCAGAGTATAGAGCCTGCTTGGGATTCATTTTCTCTCTCTCTCTCTCTCTCTCTCCTCCCGCTCAACCTTCCTCTCTCTCTCTCAAAATAAATAAATAAACTTTAAAAAATAAAAGGGGGTAACATTACTCTCAGCCATAAAAAAGATCTTGCCATCGGTGACAACATGGATAAACCTAGAGGGTATAATGCTAAGTAAAATAAGTCAGACAGAAAAAGACAAATACCATATGATTTCACTCACATTACATTTGGAATTTAAGAAGCAAAATAAATGAACAAAGAAAAAAGAGACAAAAAAAGATTCTTAAATTCTTTAAGATGGGTGAAACAGACTAAGACTATAGTTTTTATGATGAGCACTGAATAATGTATAGAACTGTTGAATCATTATATTGCACACCTGAAAGTAACATAACGCTCTATGTTAATTATACTTCAATTAAAATTTTTTTTAAAAAATACAAATGATGTCCAACTTCTATTTCAGATTTGGCTACTCTTCATTCTTAAGTTGTGTGACTAATTCAACTTATGAAATAAACTAAGCTTCCAATAAAACTCACCTGCCATCACGGGATCTGTGGAGACTGCCGTGGTAGCTGCTTACTTTGCTGTGGACACTCCCTGCTTTGCTTCTCTGATCATCCACCATAGCAAGCTGGGTTGAAGAAGCATGTGTGGATGTTCCTTGAGTGGAAGTTCCCCTTGATTTTCTTATAATAGGAGTATTTGGATCCCTCAGGAGAGACTGAGCAAAATCAGGTTCCTGTAGTACCTGTCGGCTCTCATTCACTATCCTAGAAAACAAAATACTAAGTTTAAGATACAGACTACCATTCCCATAGACCAATAAACAACACTTTGGTGACATACTGACATTATTCTTGAAATTAATTGCTCTTCAAATAATGTCTTTAGCAGAGATATAAGGTAACATCGTTGACAGAGGAAAGAATACAACAAAAATCCCTATCAATCTGTACTCTAAAGTGGTATGATGGAAAGAAGCCTGAATCAAAATAAGGAAATCAGGATTTTAGTTCAATAAATACACGATCTTAAGCAAGTCATTATTCCCTTTCTTTCATTTTCGTCATCTATGAAATGAAGCTATACAATTTTATCATTTCTAAAAGGTTCCTTTCAATTAAAGAAGTTTATAATTCTAGGAGTGCCTGGGTGGCTCAGTCAGTTAAGTGTCCAACTCTTGATGTCAGCTCAGGTTATGATCTCACAGTTTGTGAAGCAGAGGAGCACAGAGCCTGCTTGGGATTCTCTCTCTCTCTCTCTCTCTCTCTCTCTCTCTCTCTCTCTCTCAAAATAAATAAATAAGTAAACTAAAAAAAAAAAGAAATTTATGATTCTCAATCACACTGAAATATTATAAAAGATTTTATAATAGAGAAATTTATTCTTGCATGGTTTATGGATGTATCAGAGGCCTCACTGTAACACAGATATTTTTTGAACTTGTAAGTTACAACAGTTGTTTTTAGGCTACAAGTTGGTTTTATGGTAAAGCAGTTGTTCAGTGCTAGATTAAACATGATTGGTCATAATTAAAACAAAACATATGAAAAATTAAGTGAACATAAAATTAACTACCGGATATATTAAAGCCTCAAGGAAAAAAAATTTAAGGAGATGAATTACTGTCAAGAGCAAAAGTTTTTAACTGCCATGAAAAGGTTAAAAACATTTATTTATAGGGGCGCCTGGGTGGCGCAGTCGGTTAAGCGCCCGACTTCAGCCAGGTCACGATCTCGCGGTCCGTGAGTTCGAGCCCCGCGTCAGGCTCTGGGCTGATGGCTCGGAGCCTGGAGCCTGTTTCCGATTCTGTGTCTCCCTCTCTCTCTGCCCCTCCCCCGTTCATGCTCTGTCTCTCTCTGTCCCAAAAATAAATAAAAAACGTTGAAAATTAAAAAAAAAAACATTTATTTATAATGATAAACAAAGTAGTAATTAAACTGATAAGAAGAGCCAGTGAAATAGTTGCAAAGATCAGTGTCAGTTTATGTAAACAAGCAACTATGAGAATCAGACGTTTAAATTAAAATTAGATAAACAATTTCATGAAAAAAACAAAACTCTAACATATAAAGACTGGATCATACATTAACAAAGTGCATATATTCTAGGGGCGCCTGGGTGGCTCAGTCAGTTAAGTGTATGACTTCAACTCAGGTCATGATCTCGCAGTTCATGGGTTTGAGCTATGGGGCTCGAGCCATGGGTTCATGTGGGGCTCTGTGCTGACAGCTCAGAGCCTGGGGCCTGATTCGGATTCTGTGTGTCCCCCTATGTCTCCCCCATCCCTTGCTCATGCTCGGTCTCTCTCTCTCTCAAAATAAAAATGAATAAAATTTAAAAAAATGAATAAAATGAATAAAAATTTTTTTTAAAAGAGTGCATATATTCTAAGTTTTCAGATTACAAAAGGATTGTTGTTACTGTTACTGTTTTAGCAGTGAGGTAAAAGGGCTAAAGGAAGGCAAATATCTGTTGAGTACCCACACTGTGCCAGGTATTTTACATACACTCTCCTTTGATCCTTCTTAATAATGTTTTTATTTTATTATGGAGATCAATGTCCTAAGAGGGTATCTCTAAGAGAGTATGAGTTATCTGTTATGAATAGGTATCTATTAAGAATAAATACTGTGATCTCTATTTTATAGATGAAAAATCTGAGGTTCCAAAGGATTAGAGAACTTCCAAAAGTCACGCAATAAAACCAACAGTCGAGGATCAAACTTAATGATAAAACATAACATACGTGTGTGTGTGTGTGTGTGTGTGTGTGTGTGTGTGTGTGTGTGTGAGAGAGAGAGAGAGAGAGAGAGAGAGAGAGAGAGAGA